>NW_025335941.1:60964996-61240186 GCF_004798865.1 Varanus komodoensis | reverse complement strand
CGGACGGGGCCGCCGGCGGCGGGGCGGCGGGCCTGGGCGGCCCCGATCCGCCGCCGCAGGGCTGCATGCGGGCGGCGGGCAAGGAGTCGAAGAGCGCCGCCAGGCTCTTGCTCTGCAGCGCGCTGGCCTCGCGCTTGGCGGGCGGCCTGCAGTGCGCCGCGCCGCCACTAGGCGGCGGCGCGGAGGCCGAGGCGTTGGCGGGCGCCGTCGCGGCGGCGGCGGCCGAAGTCCGCTTGGGAGGAGGGCTGCTGATGGCACTGCCGGTATTCGCAACCGCGGCGCTAGCCTCCTGGCTTCCGGCGGCGGCGGCCGTCGGAGGGCCGCCTCCCCCGCCGCCCGCAATCATGCCTGTGCAGCGCTTGATCTGCTTCTGCAGGTATTTCCGGTGGTTGACTTTCCGCCTGGACTTGCCCGGCTTGTCCAGCGCCAGCTTGATGTTGCTGGACGCCGAGTCGATGAAGCTGAGCAGGTCGCGGGTGGCTTCCCTGAACTCCCCGCCGTCGCCGCTCTCGCCTCCTCCCGCAGCGGCGCCGGCGAGCAGAAGGGGCGCGCCGCCGTCTTCGTAGCCTTTCTCCAGCTCGGCGAAGTCCCCCAGCCCCGACGCCGCCGGAAAGCAAAGGGGAATGAAATGGTGCGAGTGCAGCGTGGCGGCTTGGACGGCCATCGTTCGGCGGCGCGGAGAGGAGAGCGCGGAAAAGCAGGCGCGCCGGTCCCGGCTTCGGGTGACCTCCTCCCGCCCCTGCCCGAGGAGCCCTCGTGGCTAGTTGGGGCCCTCCGGAGAAGGAGACGGGGGCTGCGGCCGGCCGTCGGTGTGGCGGAGCATCTTTCGCTCCTCCCGTCCCTCCGGGGGCTTCTGGCGCCCTGCCCGGCGGCGCCCACGCAGCAGCCTCCTCGGCGCGGCCCGCCCGGCGGCTCGTTGCCTGGGCCACCGATGCAAACTGCGGCGAGCGTCCGGCGCGGAGGCTCCCTCCGACGGCTTTCCGCCCCCTTTAGCTCCGGAGGAGGAGCGGGGCCGAGGGTGCGTTGCCCGCGAGGGGGCGGGGGTGGAGGGAGAGAGGAGGGACCATCCCTTAACTCTTTCTTGGCCCTTCCCCGCTGGGGCTTGTTTGTTTAGTGCTCGCAGCGAGACGAGGCGGCCGGGCCGTGGCGGCAGAGCGCAGCACCGCGTCTTGCCCTGGGCGCCGCGCGTTCCTGCTGCCCCGGGGATCCCGCCGGAATAAAGGTGCCGGGGCTCGGCGAGCCTCTGTGGCACCGACGCCCCCCGATGAGGGGGCCTTGGGGCTGCACGTGCCTGCCCCTCCTGCCCCTCACTGCCCTTGACACTTTCCCCTGAGCGCCTTTTCCTGGACTCGGGTGCCTTCCTCTGGCCCTTTATACAAACAAGGGAGCTGAGCTTTGAATATACACGCAGGGAGGGAGTTTGCCCCGTAGGTAAAGTCGCTTATCCAGATCTGTTGTTTCTCTCCAGAGCACCTGCACTTCGTGGGGTACCTACGACGTTTTAGAGCCTAATGGATCTTGCTGCGGGGTGGGAGGGCTCCAGCTGTCCAGGTATGCTCAGGTGCAAAGCATCTAGACAGCTGTTCCCCCACTCCCCCGCACAGCTCTGCCGTTCTTTCGTGTCCAAGCCCGGCTGCAGGTTGTAAAGGATTGGGCAGATTGATGGAGGAGAGGACTATCTGGAGATAAGCCCTGCTGGGTCCGACCCAGAGTCCATCCCATCCAGCAGTCAGTCCACACAGCACAGACCAGTGGCTCACAGGATCCCTTGAGCAGGATGGGTGCAAGGGCTCTGCTGCCTAAGTTCCTCAGCCACTGGTGTGTGCAGGGCACAGGAGGGAGCACATGATGGATACTAGTCCTCAAGGTTCTGTGCCACATCCAGCATCAGAAGCAGCACGTCTGTGTACAGGATTCCTGTGGGCAGCTAAGGAACTGGTGTAAAGTGATTTACATGCAGGGCTGATAGACCCTTGGTTTGATTCAGCAGGACTCTTCCGGTATTCTTCGGATTTAAATATCTACCCCACACATGTACATTTCTGTTTTTTAAACTCACCTAAATCCTAACACTATCATCACTGCAGGAATACAGGTGAGTTTGCTTCTGCTGCTCAGATGCTCTGAGCAGCCACCACTTTTTAGGTGGTCCTTTGGGGCAGTGGAGAGAATCCTTGCTGGATAGATCTGGACTTTGGTCTCAAGGTCCAGCCTGAGCTGCACTACAACTCCCATCATCCTCAGCCAGCCCACTTCCAACACCACCATCACCCAAACAAACCTCGGAGCGACTCGGCTAGACCTCACCCACCCACACCTCTACTCAGAAACAAGCACTGCTGGATTGAATTTAATGGTCCTTATTCCCAGTTACAAAGAAAGAAAAGGCGGATTGGGGGGGGGGGGAGATTACCTGATTTTGCTTCCCCCCCCCCATGGTTTTCCATGAATCTGTCCTGCTCTTCAGCCTCCCTTCCCCCTTTTGCCACTGCCCTTCCTTTGAAGGAGACACCTGGATGCCTTGGATGATCTGGATAGATTCATATTCGTCCACTGAAACTCCAAAAGGTTTTAAAGATTTCAGTCTTTAAATATCCTGTTGAAAGAGGGGCCATGGCTCACAGACTTGGAGATCCTCAGGCAGCGAGTGTTGGGCTAGGTGAATCAAAGTTCTGGCTTGGACAAGACATCCAACTCTCACGCTGGGACTTGGTGTGCGCTCGTTTGCATGCAATATCTTTTTTCCCCCTACGACAATGTATTCGAAAGTACAAGGCCAACGCCTGATCAAACAAGCCAATAAAATGCACTGTAACTTCATTTGATATGTGCACGAAACAGAGAACCTGCAATTGAAAGCCAGTGTGGCGCAGGGCCAGGACTCCGGCGATCCGGGTTCTAGCCCCCCCTTGGCCATGGAGCCAACTGGGTGACTTTGGGCCAGTCACAGCTCTCAGCCCAGCCTACCTCAGGGGATTGTTGTGAGGACAGAATTGAGAGCAGCAGGAGGATAATTATGTAAGCCCCTTTGAGTTTGTTGTAAGAATAAAGCAGGAGATAAATCTAATAAATAAATACACATTTAAACAATGTTGTAAGCCATCCGGAGACAGAAGTAATGGCATACACATTTTATAAATAACTAAAATAAATAATAAAAAGCCTTCCAGATGTTGCACCTAACTCCCATCAGCCCCAGCCAGCAAGAGAATGATCATCCAGCAATATGTGGAGGGCCACAGTTCTCCCGCTCCCACCTGGGTGCTGTGTACATGTTGCAGAATTTAACGTGACTTGGCAGATTTCTCGTGCTGGTTGGCCCCATTGTCCACGCAGCAGTGTATCCACTCTGGTTTGCAGTCTGAATTTCAAAGGAGCTTTCCATGGTTCTGAACCCCATCCCTAAAATAGGCTAGGTGCCATGGATACCTTTAAAAATTCAAGCTGCAACCCAGAATGGATGCCCTGACCCTCTGATATCAAAGCCAGGAGCATCCATGGCTTCCCAGGAAGAATGCCAATTTGGGCCCAAACTGGGAATGTTATCTCAGTAAGCATGCCCATACAGATTAGACAGTAAGCCCCATGGGGCACCACTGGATAGCTGATGATTCCCTTCCCATCAGTATTCATTTTGCGTGGTGATTATGTCAACTTTTATGCAATATTATTGAAGGATTGGATAGCTTATTTTCTTTGCCTATTTTCCTCTTCTTTCTCCATCCTTTTCTCTTTGATCCTGTTTCTGGAAGATAATAAACTAGCGTTTTGGTTATCAGAAGTGGAGTGGGGAGGGCAGAATAGACATCATATTTCAGTTCATCGCTGCGCCTGATTTCAAGATGCTGCAATTGAACCTTAAAACCCTCCATGGCTTGGGACCACAAGCACCACATCTGTCCGTATGTACCACTCAGAGGGGACTCACTGTGAACTGCAGAAGTACTCACCCCCTTTGGCTTTCCGCATTTTAATGGGTTACCGCCTGGAATCACAATGAATTTACTTGCCATTGTCACCACTTGATGTATGCAAGATTCCCAGGGACAAAATATATTTATTTCTGCACAAAAGCGAAGTAAACAAACCCAACTGGCGCTGGTAAGTCAACGAAATGTGGAGAAGACAATGGGTAGCAAGAACTTCTGCAGGGCACTGTATTTATTTTTTTTTATTTTTTTTTTCAATTTATATCCTGCCTTTTTCCTGCAAAGGGCTCAAGGCAGCTTACATCTCCTCCTCCCTCTTATCCCCACAACAACAACCCTGTGAGGTAGGTTGGGCTGAGAGTCTGTGACTGTCCCAAAGTCACCCGGTTGGCTTCATGGCTGAGCGGGGACTAGAACCCAGATCGTCTGAGTCCCAGTCCCACGCTCTTAACCACTACGCCACCCTGGCTCTCATGAAAAGTGCTGATCTAAAACTCTAGACGCAAATCTGGAGACAATTAGGATAATCGGAAGAATACAGAGGACTGCCCAGGTGACCTGCGCCAGTGCCTGTATGGTCCGTTGGCTGGGTGCCCATGTGATGGGCACAAGAGTTTTTATGCTTCTCTAGCATTAAACTGGGACTGGACAGAACAATTCTTCAAAGAGGGAGCATCCTTTGGTGCCCCTAAAATAGCGAATGATCCTATATAAAAAGGGGATACCTGCTGATCCAGCAGATCATCTTCAGAGAGCCTTCTCCAGATGTTTCCCCCAAACGAGGGGTGATGGCTTCTTGGTGGTGTCACACCCACTTCCCCAAATGGCTTGCCTGGAGCCTACCTTGTGGTCATACAGCAGCAAGCAAAGATCTTATTTCCTCGAACCATTTTTTGTGCCCCTTAAATATTTTAGGCTGCAGTCCTATGCACAGTGACCTGAAAGTAAGCTCAGCTGGAGTCAGCAGGGCTTATTTCTGAATAAGAAGGCACAGGATTGTGCCAATAATCTTTTAAACTTTGTCCAGCCATAGGAAAACTTGCTCTCTGCACTTCAGTGAAGCCCTCCAAGGTTGCAGGTGGACTCTATCTTCAGAAGAATTGCTCTCTGTCCTCATGGATGGCAGTCAGAAACAGAGCAAGTCAGAAGGGGGCTCCCGGGACATCTAGTCTGACCCCGGCTCCAGCTGGCTCCACTCACAACATGCCCACCATGAGCATGCCTAGCCTATCCTTGAACACCCGCACCGATGGGGCCTCAACCACCTCCCGGGGAAGCCCATCCCACACCCTCGGGGTCCTGACTGTCAGGAAGTGCTTCCTGGCATCCAAATGGAACCTGGGTTCCCTGAGCTTGGCTCAGTCTCTTCCATACCATCTGTAGCCTTTTCATGAAGATGAAAACCATGGTGCTGGGGGGGGGGGGGTCAGTGAAGGGAGGAGCAGGACAGCAGCATCCTACAAAGCATGCCGTGCTGCCCCAGCCCCTCCTCTCCTAAAGTGGGGACAAAGGACAAAGGTGACCAAAATCAGCCAGTTTATGTCTTCTCAGGTCAGGAGAAATCCTCGCCTCCAGACTTCTCCCACATTCGAATGGAGCCTGGAATCTTCCAAGCTCAGAGTGGGTTTGGGGCCATCATGTTGGGTTGAATCCTGCATCTTTTTTTTTTTTTTTTCTTCTTCTTCATTTGGCAGCCAGCCAAGGTCACAGATACATGCAAATAAACACACATTTTAGCGAATGCATTCTTCAGAAAGGCACTGCATATGTGTGTGCATAGCAAATTGACGAATGGCATCGGTGATAAAATAACTCCCACCAGGGTCAGCCTAAAAGTGCATCTCTGTAGCTGGATTGTCTGTCGTTCTCAGTACCATCCTGGGTTTTTATTTCTCACAGTCCACAGCATGTTTACAGCGTGGTACGAAGGGAAAATGAACCACAAAGGCAAACTGATTGACTGGGTTGCTTTTTCCAAAAAGCCCAAACCAAACCAAAAAATTTGATCAGAGGGGGGCTTCCCCCCCTCCAACGATGGGAAAATTAGTGCGGCCAAACAGGTGTTCCAAACATACAATCTCATTTCCTGCTTGCGTCTTAATCTGCTCGTCAGTCCGGCATGTCGACTCTCGGTGCATTCTTTTAGCAGTGGGAATTTCTGCCCTTCGCTGACAGCCTTTATGGAGAGGCTTTGACATACAGCCTTCCAGGACCTAAATAGGCCGGCCTATTCTTTGCCTTCCCTGAAAGAGTGCTTTGTGCCAAGGATTCATTAAACTGCACCACACAGACCTTCAGAAACCGGGGGGAGGAGGCCGAAAGGAGCAGGGCTTTAATAATGAACAGTCGATTTAACTGGAAAAGCTCTGGGAGCTGTTAATTGAAAGGAGAATAAACCACACTTTGGGCCCGGTGACCTAAATGGACAGGGAGGTGGGAAACCGTCATTTTTCGGGGTGTTCATGCTTGGCAAAACGATGCAGGAAGTCTTAATGTCCAGCGGGTCATTGTGGAAGCCAAAATGGGATGCATCTTTGACGAAACTGCTGAGATGTCTCACAGCACCTGTAAAGAGCCAGTGTGAGGAACCAGGTACAATCTTCATGCAGCCTCAAAGCTCATCTGAACCAGTCACTATCTCTGAGGCCGTCCTACCAAACCGGGTTGTTGTGAGGATAAAATTCCAGGTTGTAGGAGAACAGCAGCAGGGAATAAGCTTACTTACTAAAAGTAGAGATAAGAGGTTGGCCACGTATTAGAATGACATGGGGCAGTCCTCTATTTAAATAAAGGAGTCCTCTACTTGAATGGCTGGCCAGTTAGAGTCCCCTTTAAAAATCAGTTCCCCTCAGCTTCAAAGATCCCATAGTCATCTGACTGAGCAGGTGTGCAGGTTATCTTGTCATGGTGGGAGGCATTTCTGTTCAGATTATCTAGTCCCACTCTTCTCTGTTAGGGTGAGATGTTTTTCTTGAGTGCATATTTAAAAGACAACATGTAATGCAATACAGCTACATCTATCCATGTACCTTTATAAAGAACTAAATTCAGCAAATCAGCACCCTCCTTTCTCCTTCTGGCCACCTAAATGCATCCTGCCTCCCCCTTCACTTGGTATGGGTTAGGTTGGATGCTTGTGGTGCCAAGGAAGGGGCAGTGTGGCCGTTCTCAGGCTCCAGGAGATAACTTGAGAAATCCCAGATGCTGCAGGGGACGTTTTCCTCCAGGCCTCATGTTAGCACTTGGCATGGGCAGGCAAATGTCCCACCCATGGGTCCCAGAAGAGCCCTTGGGGCTGATATCCATGGCTGACAATTGTAATAATAGTGGTGGTGGTGGTGAGCAGGTGTCTATTGTGGCTGCTTACAGATCACCAAAAAGGGCAAAAGACAGATAATGCCCACATAACTGGCAGAAAGCAGTGAGATGCAAAAGCAAGACTACACCTGAACATTAGGAAAACAAAAGATCAAGAAGAGCAAAACTTCCACATCAACCAGACTGTGGAATGCGCTCCCCAGAGAGATCCACCTGGCGCCGACATTATACTCTTTCCGGCAGCAGGTAAAGACCTTTTTATTCAACCATCATTTTAATAATCAAGGGATTTAGATGTTTTAAGATTTTCTTCTCTGTCTCCACAGTCACATTTGCTAATCTTTTCCTCCCTTTTCTCTAAGTTCATGGCGTGTTGTTTTATATTGTTTTAATAATTGAGGTTTTATTATTGTACTATTGTAATTTTATATTGTGTGAGCTGTCCTGGGTACTTGTCGGGAGGACAGGATACAAATGTTTGCAATAAAATAAATAATAAATATACCAGGAAGGTACTGAAAAAAATCACATATCTTGGTTCAGTCATCAATTCAAGTGGAAACTGCAGCCAAAAAAATGCAGAGACTGAGATCTGGAAGGGCAACAATGAAGGAACTCGAAAAGATCAAGTAAAAGGACACTTCCCTGGAGGCCGAGGCATGAAACCTGGGCAGTGAGGAAAGCTGAAAGCAAGAAAATTGATGCATTTGAAACATGGTGCTTTACCCTGGACTTACAGAAAGATGAAAAACAAGCGATCCTATCAAATCAAGCTCGAACTTCCCTAGAAGCAAAAATGAGGCTGTCATAGACACGTCATGAGAAGGCAAAACTCCCTGGATAAGGCAATCTTGCTAGAGAGAGTTGAAGTCAGAAGAAGAAAAGGAAGAGCAACTATGAATTGGATGGATTGCATAACGGAAGCCACGGCCTTGAATTTACAGGAGTTAAGCAGGGCTGTCCTGGCCAAGACGTCTTGGAGGGCTTCCAGTCATAGGGTCACCAGAAGCTGGAGATGACAAGTAACCACATTTATTCGTTTGATTTCTAGACCACCCAATAGCTGAAGCTCTTTGAGCAGTTCGCTGAAACACATAAGATGTAGCAAAATACCGGAGAAAATACAGAGGAGCAGGGGGCCACCGCTGAGGAGACCCGCCAGTATCAACTGAGCCTCTCTCAAGGTGGTGGTCAGGGTCAGGCCTCAGATCTTGACCATAGTGCTGGAGAGATTGCAGTTGGGGAAGGCATCCTGTCAGTGACGTTTCGACACGTTTTGCAAGTGCTGATTCGTGTTGATAGATGTACATTCAGAAATAGCTGCTACCCTTTCGATAGAAATATGGATTATCTTAGGCCCAGTCCACACCTACAGCTTCATGACTTGGCGACTCCACGTTCCTGCAGATGCTCTTCCCCATCCTAAGAAGAGCAGTCCAGCGTTCTGCTCCCACAGTGGCCACCCGGATACCTGCAGGAGGAAGCCCCAGGAGTCCAAGAACATCCTTTTTGGCCAAGTAGCAATCAAAGGCTTCAACTGGGACCATTAAGAATGATCCCTTCTAAGCACGGCTGTGCCCAAAGCAATCATGCCTCAGCCAGCTGCCCAGGGGAAATCCATGAAATCCATGGAGGGGGATTCCATGGGGAAATCCATGAGAGTGGATTTCCCCTGGGCAACACCCTGCCACTTATCTTCCCCAGCAACTGGTGGACCGAGGCACACCGTTGGAGGTAGCATCTAGTCATCAGGACCAGCAGCCCTTCTCCTCCACAAATGCGCTTGATTCCCTTTTAAAGACATCCAAGTCCGTGTCCACCAATCCATCTTGCTGTTGGCAGTTCCATAGTTCAATGATGCACCACGTGAAGAAGGACTTCCTTTTATCTGTCCCACCGTTTATTCTTATGAGATGGAGCTGGGTCCTTGCTGTCTGCTTTCTCTACAGTAATCATAGGTTGTAGCCATGGTGTCTCCCCATTCTTGCCTTTTTTAAAAGCTAAATAGCCCCAGGCATGGTAACCTTTCCTCACAGGGTAAGGTGATTCTGTTTCATTGACCTTCTTCCCTTGGTGTTTTCCCATGCTTTCCTCGCCCAGGGATATGGAATGGAAACACGTCCGACTGTGTTGAAAGTCAGGGCCTTCTTAGTGGCTGCACCCGATTTGCAAAAGGCCTTGATCTGTGAAATGCAGCTGGCCTCTTTCCTCACTGTTTTTCAGCAGTTGCTGAAAATAATATTATTCTGGCAGGCTTTTACCAGCGTGTGGCAGATGTTTTTAAGTGTTCCTTTGAAATGGTTTGGTTTCAGCTGCTTGATCCAGGCTGATGTTTCAAAAAGGTGATGGTAGTTGTTTTTACAAAATTGCTGGCCAGAGAGGTTCTCTTGCACCAGATGGTGGGATATAAACTTCTCAATAAAATTAACAAAATCAGTCACCGTCTTCCCCGTTTACATTCAGGCTCTTTATGAGCAAGATGGAGTGGGAGAAGAAAGCACACTCTGATGCCAAAGTAGCCAGACTTTGGGGTGGGGGTGGGGGACAGAGAAAGGGGAGTGAAAATGATAGCGATGATCTAATTATCTGCAGACCAAAATAGCCAAATTCATTGAAGGAGGCTCACAGAAAAGGCTGCCCTCCAACCACAAAACACAGCCGGAAAACAAAAAGGAACATAGCAACAGTTACAAAACAAAGACAAAAAAAGCCAAAACCCTCACATTCAACTTCTTTCCGTGCACAAAGAGTGTTTTATGAGCATTTTTCCTGCTTTCAGTTCCAAGGAAAGAAAAGGCGGATGGGGGGTGGGGGGGGGGTTAGACCTGATTTTGCTTTCCCCCAATGGTTTTCCATGAATCTCTCCCGCTCTTCAGCCTTGAAGGCCGTTCCAATCAATAGGGCGGATGACCTGGGAACAGTCCAACTTCCGCCAGTCCAGGGGCTAACTCTCACAGAGCGAGTATTCGGAGCTGGGGGAGGCAGGGGCTGTAGCTGCCAGAAATAGATTTGCATGACAGACGACCCCGCCAGGGTGGCCACTTGCAAATCGCCAAAGAAGAGGAAATGTGTCCAAGAGAACAGGGACTAGAGAGGACACACGGAGTCTGGTAAAATCTACACTGCTAAATTATCGGTCGAGTGGTGCATTGAGCAAGAATTATAATCTAAACTAGCATTTTTCACTGCAAGGCCCAAGGCCTCGTTCTCACGTGTGCCAAAGAGGCAGGCAGTGGTTGGTGTAGCTCAACCAGGGTTGGTTCTTCGCCGGGTCATGTGAATCCCCCCTCTAAACCTGTTGATCCCACCAAAATGGGAGGCATTAAAACACTAGCAAAAGGCGAGGGTGGGGTGCAGGGTGGCAAAGCATCGTCCTCGATGGAGAGGATTGTCCTCTATTTGAAGAGATGGCAGAAGCAGTCCTCTCATTGAGGTGTCCTCTGCTGGCTGGGCTGCCCAGGAAAAATCTGGTTTACATTCTCAAATTATAAGGAAGGCGTGCAAGCCTTGAAGTTGCGCGTCAAGATTTAGTTCCCGAATGAGGCTAAGTGGGGTATTGGAGGTGGCACATGGGTCACCTGGTCGTTTCTTTCCACAAGATGTAAGCATTTCTCTTTAAAGCACAGTACTCATTTCTAAAATGCAAATGTTATATAAATTTGCTTTCACTTTTGCCCCCTTCCTCGGTGATGCATAAGTGGCCACCCTCCCCTCTGCGTGTGTGTTGAGAAAGGACTTCTCCAGTCTAGTTCCCAGAAAGAGAGTAAACTCTTTTGGACTGGACTGTACCACTTCAGAAGGCAGGTGACCATTCCTATGGTTGAAAAGGGAGAACTCTGTGGTTCGAGCCAGCACAGACAGGCAGGAGCAGCTCATGAATTCAGCGATTGCGCAAATAGTTTTTAAAGACGCAAATAGCAGCTGAGGAGGGGTCCCTGGTCCACATCAGGACCATGCTGTGGGGAAGGGGATTGCAACCCTCCGCATCCACAGCATATTGGCCATGCAACCCCACTGCTGCTTACATCAGGAAGGAGGTTCCCACAGTCGTCATGGCTTTCTCCTTCCCCTGGATGCCTGGAGAGCAGAAGGTGTTGCAGTGCCAGGCCCTCTCCACCAGATGCTCCCTAGAGGTGTTGGAGGACAACTCCCACCATCCCCTAGCTGGCATGACTAATGTCCATCTTGCGTTGTTGTTACGTGCCATCCGATTGTCTTCAGCTTATGGTGACCCTGTGAACAAGATTCTCCAAACTGAGCTGTGCATGACAGCTTCGTCCAGCCCTTCCAGCTGCACTTCTGGTGCGGTATATTTTTCAGTGTTTCTTGGGTGAGTCAACCTACCTGTGTGGCACCATCCTCAGTGGCCTCTGCTGGCTTCTATTCAGGTTCTGAGTTACAGGGTTGTCTTCTCTCACATTCGTCTGCCATGCAGAATGTGTCAAAGCTTTCCTTTAAAAGTGAGCAAGTCTGTTCCACAGCCAGGGCTGGTGTCATAAGTCGGCATGGTCAGGCACCTCCTGGGGCCCATGTCCCAGCAGGACCCACAAATAATAGTCCCTTGGATTTGCTCCAGGTGCCCAGAACAAGAAGCAGGACCACTGTATTTGCAGGATCAGTCCCATGCCCTGGTGGAGCTCTCAGCCTCCTGATGAACACCAGCTGGAAGTCCTGCAGGAAGCGCGATAGAAGAGCAAGCCCTTCCCCCCAGAATTGACCTCAGCAGCACAGGTCTACCTGCAACCTGCCTGGCTGCCCCTGCAGTGTGTCCTGTATCCTGCCATCTCCCCTGCCTTGCCATGTTGCCTCAGCAGCGCAGGTCCTTCTGTCTGCTGCTGGGCCTGCACCTTGCCTAACTGTTCCTGCCTTCCCATGTTGCCTTGCTGCTGCCTGACCTGTCCTGCCTGACCTGCCATGTTGCCCCAGTTGTGCCAGCTGTGGTGCAGCTCCTGCCTCTTGCCCCACCCTTCATCTGGTTCCTGCTCTCTCACGTATCCTGGCTTGCCATGCATCCTGCCCTGCTATCCTGTCCAAGGTACCTGCACCTCTGATTGTCCTCCTGGTTCTCTACCCTTGGCTTGTTCCTGAGCGTGTCCTTGTCCTGTTCTGGCTCCTGACCTCAGCCTGTACCTTGACAATGCTTTGGACTTGCCATTAAACCCTGCTTTCGGACTCCGTCTTGCCTGAAGTTCTGTTGCCCTTGTCCCATCTTGTCTCTGGCCACCCATGCCCTGGCCCCAGACCCTGGCGATGGTGACCTGCTGCTCCCCGGCAGCTCTGGCCCAGGAAACGGTGAGCAAGAGAAGGAGAAACAGGTGCTGGCCCTTCCCACTTGCCCCTGGCTCTGTCCATCTTGACAAAGAGATGGAGGACTCCCTGCAAGGGCAGGCTCACGGAGCCGGGGACCCAGCAAAGGTTTCTTGACCCAAACCCTCCAAAACCTGGAGCCAGTGTGGCTTACAACAAGCCCTCGGCAGGGCCCTCTTGTCCACGAAAGGTAAAGGTTTCCCCTCGACGTTACGTCCAGTCATGCCTGACTCCAGGGGGCGGTGCTCATCTCCGTTTCCTGGCCGAGGGAGCCAGCGTTTGTCCGCAGACAGTCTCCGTGGTCATGTGGCCGGCACGACTAAACACCGAGGTGCACGGAACGCTGTTACCTGCCCACCGAAGTGGTACCTTTTCATCTACTTGCATTTGCATGCTTTCGAACTGCAAGGTTGGCAGGAGCTGGGACGGAGCAACGGGAACTCACCCCGTTGTGCAGATTCGAACTGGCGACCCTTCAATCAACCAGCCCAGCAGCACAGCGGTTCAAACTACTGCGCCACCTGCATTCCCTTCTTGTCCATAGGAAAGGGGAAAAGGACATCCTTGGAGGAAGACCTTGGACTATTCGATGGCAGAGGGAGGTGTTGCCCTTGGTTGGTTTTTTGTTTATTTGCTTGTTTTTCTTTTTTGCAGCATGAGCAGCAGGCTGTGTTTGCTTGCTTGCTTGCTTGCTTTCAAATTTATAGGCTACTGAATAGCCCCTCAAGTTGTTAAAATAAATGTTTTGGTGAACCTTTGATGGTTTTATGGCTGATTTCGCTTACACTGGGTTTGCAAACCATTATTCGTGGACTAAAAAACTTTAAACTACTGGGTGGAATAAAAATAAAATAAATGCATACATCAAGTAAAAAAGCAGCGGGGTGGGGGGGATTGCCTGAATACAGAATAATAGTAGCAGCAGTAATAATAACTGCTGCTGAGTGGCCACATTATCGTTGAGCTCATTGATAATGCAGCCCTATCAATTGTGGCCCCTATGATGAGACGCCCTCGAATTTGGAGGCTTCTGATCATCCAAAGCAGGGTGAGATTTTTGGCTCCTCCTGCTCCCACGCTGCAGGTTTGGCACATGGGATTTTTGTCCCTCTTGTCAAGGACACCTCAGAGGGAGGATGGAGAATGAAGGACCCACAAGATAACTCGACTCTTCTCTTCCCTGTGTGAAAGAACACTCCCCTTTCTCCTCTCCAAGGAAGATTTTCTGACATCCAAGGCTGGCTGGCCGGCCTGGTTCTCTCTGCACCAGCTCCAAGGAGTGGGGTGGACCCCCAACTCCCCCTTTTAAGGTCAGAGCTCTGTCTCTGACTTCAGAAGGGGCAGCATTCCCATTGCCAGAAAGCTCCACAGACCACATCTCGGGTTCATAGGTTTGCATCCCGAGGGAATGAAATCTGGGAGCTGTTGGACTGCAGGGGAGAGATCTGCGGAAGGAGATTAGGAGGCTGACTACCCAGAGAAGGGCCTTCTCTGTGGTGGCACCCCAATTGTGGAATTTGCTTCCCAGAGAGGTCCGCCTGGCGCTGTCACTGTGATCTTTTCAGCACCAGGTTAACCCCTTTTTATTTTCCCAATGTTTTAAGATTTGATTGCTTTAATTGGGGTTTTATTGCTGGTTGGAATTTTATTAGGATGCTGTTTTATTTTATATTGTCTTATTGTTAAACCGTCCCAAGACCACGGTAAGGGACAGTCTAGAAAAGTTTTAAGTAAATAAATAAATGAAGTAAACCTGCTCACCTTCAGCTGGAGAACGGCCCTGTTCCTGGGACGCATGGGGACACAAAGAGAGCCGCCAGCCAAGGGCAGGATGAATGTGAAGGGCAGGCATGGCTGGGAACTTGCCAAGGGCTCACAGCCCAGCAAGAGCCCCATGGAATTGTCCCTCCTCTTGTCACCAGCTGGTTTGCCTGAAGGATGCCCACCAAACACACGAGCAAGCGAGCGAGCGCGCGAGCGAGCAGTAGCTGTGATAAGAAAGCCACCGGTGAAGAAAGGCAGGTGCACAGAGGGAGAGCGATCCCTGGAGGAGACCCTGCCCAAGGCTCTAGTCCTGGTGACCCAAAGTGATAGCTAGAGCCAGAAGGAACACACACAAAGACTTCCTAAAATTTCAGCTCTCCGCATTCAGGAGGATAGCCTTCCACTGTGGAAGAGAAGTTTTACAACAGCGTTTGAAAACAGGATTCATAGGGAATCTTGGGGATCTTATGGGAATTTTGATGCTGGCATGTCATGAGCGGAGCCAGCTGGTGCCAGAGGTCAGACTAGATGGCCCGGGAGACCCCTTCTGACTCGCTCTGTTTCTATGTTTAAATTTGAAATAGGAAACCCCACAAACCTTCAACTGCCAGATACTAAATGCTGCCGCATGCCAGTGATTAATATACTCAAATATTAAAGGCCGTTGCCATCTGTCAAATACTGCAAATAGCAGACAGTGGAATCAAATATCATCAGACACTGCAGGACAAGGTATCACACGTCTTGTGAATCAGTATCAGCCAATGCTTGTCACATATTTGACCATTCAGAGAATATCTGCAAGCATACGATACCAAAATTAACAGAGGAGCGGTTTAGGGAAGCAAATTCATTACGGATGCACTTTCGCTCTTGCGATGACTGCTTCACCACTAGCTTGAAATCGCAAATGCTAACTGCGAAACACTAACTTCGTCCATTGATACACCGGCGCTCCTTCCAACTTTGTCTCTAAGCGAGAGACGAGTTGAATAAGCCACTGCTCTTCAGTGTGTGGTCTCATTTTGTGTTTCGTCATGCAGACAGTACTACAGAAGGTCATGTTGGTCATCGGAATGCTAATAAGAAATCTGATTGATGACCATGTGCCAGATAAGTGAATGGGATTTTTAATTAATGTCTCCTGCTCTTTTTCAGAGGAGGTTTCCCTTAATTCCTTCTCTTCCCCCGCTCTTTTTTTTTTTTTTTTTTTTTAGAAAAACACCACCCCAATAATCCAAAGTTTTCTAAACAACATAGAAAGAACTTCAAAGACAGACATGGTTGGGGTTTTTTCCTTTTTTTTAAAGCATTGCATTGGTTCATTGATTCTTTTCCTTTCTTTGTTTCGAAGGGCAGTCGGGCTTGATTCCAAGACCAGAAGAAATAAAAGGATGCGTTGTTCAATGGGAATCAGGATTGTTTCAAAAAAATGTCCTCTTCGAAGTGGGACAATTAACTGCTTATGTTCTGGCTTGATTAAGAATGTACACACAACAACAAATTTGCTGTGCTCTGGTTGGTTAGCTGCTGCATCACCCAATGTTTTGAAAGATGGGGAGCAGATAAAAAATGGGTCTGAATCACTTGAACTGGACAATGTACTGCTGGCTGCAGGGACAGGGCTTGATCTTCCTGCTTCCCAACCCAAATCGATGGCCAGCATGGGATCGCGGAGACGCAGAGTGGTCCAAGAGCAGAAGGCAGAGTCCATGGTGAAACAACAGGATCTTCCTATTGCCCCCTTTACAGCTGCCTCCTAGTTTCTCCTCTTAAAAAATGCAAAAAGTCTGCAAAATTGGCTGCAAACTCTCTTAGCATCATCCAGCTCCCATTGGTCTCTGTGGGAAGGTGGACTAAGGAGGCCAGCTGCAAGGGTATTGCACTCTATGGGAGAATGAGGGAGACTTTGGATCTAGCAGGTCCAAGTCCTCCTTTGAGTCACCCCCAGCCTGTTCCCTTTAACCCCCTTTTGCTTGAAGCAGTGGAAAAGGAAGTGTCTGGCTACCCCAGAGGAAGATCAGATTGCTCCCTAAGGGACTCCTAAAGCCACCCCACAGTGGGGCAGGACACACATTATACTGCAACATTCACAAGTTTTATTTGGAGGCCTTCTGTTGCTACAGGAAGCTTCTCTCAGCCCATCAAGTCAGGTTTCATTCGTTTGGGAGTTCTGAACTAAAATCTGTTTGCTTGTTTTTGCTCTTTAAAAAAACGAAGCCCATTTGGTTCCCACCATCCAGGGCTCCTTTCCGAGACTCAGGAGACCTTTGGAAGGGTTAATAAACAAACAACTTTAAACAAATGCATTGACCAAAAAGACAAAAAAAGCAGGGGGCAGGGAGAAGAGGGAAGAAAGTATGGGAACTGAGGGAGAGAATCTCACATCAAACACGGTGCTTAAAGAAAATGGAAAGAAAAGAGCGGGCCAAGAAAAGACTAGCAAGTTAAAGGTGGGCAGCTAATAATAATTAAAAAAAAGAGGCCAGAGCTGACATTAAGCAAATAGTATTTGCATTTCTATTGGACTCTTGGAAAATGCTGATAAAACCGGCTTTTATTTTGGGCTGAAATTCGGGGAATATCACTCACAACATCTGTGCATAAACACAAAGAAGAAAATGAAACTGGATTGCAGTATTTCTGTGCCCTGGCTGTTACAGTGATAACGTCGGAATAATGCTTCTGCGCACCCAGCGTGTATGGCTCTTTCTTTCCCCTTCTCTTTTGATCCCACCAACAATGACTGTGGCAGAAAGGGAATATGGCAGCCGCTCCCATTTCGCTTTGCAGAGCTGGAGGGCCAAGATGCTTTGCCAGCAAATTATTTCTAAACCACGAATCTGGAAGTACCTGGCACTTCTGTTTCCCACAATTCCCTGTGACTTTTGTTTCTCTGAAAAAGGACTGCCTTTATTTTAAATAACACATTATCAATCTATCTATGAATATTTATTTAGAATATTTTAATACCGTTCATCAGCCGAACGGCTCTTTGAAATGGTATACAATAAATTTAATGTACAACAGCCCATAATCCCAACCAAAAACATATAAAGCAAGCACAACATTTAAAATATAACCCCAACAATAAATCTAGAAAAAACTCACCTATAATCCATAACAAAGCATCCACAGCTCATTGAACCAGGAGGCAACCAGCAATCCAAGATAAAATACCATATAAAATATAATACACATTATAAACCTTAGAAACATAAAAAAAGAGCAAGTCAGAAGGGACCTCTGAGGCCATCTAGTCTGACCCCTGGCTCCAGACAGCTCTGCTGATGACATGCCTACCATGATCATGTCCAGCCTATCCTTGAACACCCTCACCGATGGGGCCTCAACCACCTCCCGTGGAAGCCCATTCCACACCCTCGGGGTCCTAACTGTAAGGAAGTACTTCCTGACATCCAAACTGAACATTGGTTCCCTGAGCTTTGCTCTGTTAGAGCGTGTCCTGCCTTCCTCTGCAGGGGAGAACAGGTCTCTACCCATCTCTATGTGACATTCCCTCACATACCTGTATGTCGCCAACAGATCCCCTCTGAGTCTCCTCTTCTCCAGGCTGAAGAGACCCAGTTCCCTCAGTCTCACCTCATACCCCATCCCCTGCAAACCGGCCACCAACCTTGTGGCCCTACGCTGCACTGACTCTAACCTGGCTACATCCTTCCTGTAATGAGGGGCCCAAAACTGAGCACAATACTCCAGTTGCAGGCGCACCAGAGTCGTATAGAGTGGCAGTAACACCTCTCTTGATCTAGAAGCCACACTTCTGGCTATGCAACCAAGTGTGGCATTTGCCCTCTTGGCTGCCACATCACACGGCTGGCTCATGTTCAGCCTGCAGTCAACCAGCACCCCAAGATCCCTTTCACAAGTGCTGCTCTCCAGCCACTTGTCCCCTTACCTGTTCTTATGGCCCTGAACATGCCCCAAGACCTTGCACTTATCCACATTGAACACCATCCTGTTGTCTATTAAAATATCAGGAAAATAAAAAGGGGTTTGCCCAGTGCTAAAAAGAATAAAGAGTTGGTGCCAGGCACACCTCTTTGCGCAGCTGGTTCCATAAACAGGGTGCCACAGCGGAGAAGGCCCTTCCCCTTGTGGCCACCCTCCTTATATCTTTTAGGGGGGCTTTTGGAAAAGGACCTCTGATAATGGTCTTAGGGCATGAGTAGGCATATATGGAAGGAGATATCCTCATCCAAAACGGTTTAGGGCTTTGAATGTTAATGTTATAAACTGACATACTCTCTATATATTCAGCTACTCTAGTCAGTAACCATACTTCATTTCTCTCCAAATACCTTTCTAATTCTCTCCCTTTCTCTTTTTTAAAAGGTGTACCTCTCATTGAGTTGGAATGCATTTGTCAGTTGGGAAAATCTCTTATCTCCAATCAGCTGCTGATTGGAAATAAGAGTTTCCCCAGCCTAGGGAGGGAGGTTGGCAGGCCAGAGGTTCCCCATTTCTAGCCTAGGCTCTACCACTTAGAGCTGCAGCTGGTATCTCACAGGACAGAATATGCCTCCGTACAAAACAATTTCCTTGCACATAGAAGGCTAGCCTGTCAGGAAGAAGGCGACTGACATACTAATGTTCTCTGTGGTGTGAGGATGTACTTATTTACCAGGAGGAGAGCCCCACCCCAACTTCTCTTTGATGTGGTACGGTCCCCACACAGGGTCTGACGACAGTGAGAACTAGGCCAACATTTCCACTCATGACTGGCTTAACTGGTTTTGAAATTACTCTCCGTTCTTGCTTGATTTTTTTTAAAATGCTTTGTTTAAATAGGCAGTTTCATTCAACTGGATTCTAAAAACTTTTAAAATTTTTATTAGACTAAAAATACAATTAATATAGTAGCAATAAACATAATCAAACATTAATAACCATAATGGAAATGCATTAACATTAGTGCTACCTCCACCAGGACCAATAACTCCAGTTATTTAATGGAAGACCATGTATTCTTTCAGGCTGCCCACTTCCCTTCCAGAACTGCATTGACCCCAGCAGTAGCTCACACCCCTTTCCTTTTATTAAAACATATTCAATTAAAAGTCTCCAAGTATTTTTGAATTTCTTTTCACTTATCAAACCTTTTTTCCATTTAATATCACAAGTCAATTTATCTTTAACCATTGGAACTTGTATAGCATGTTTTCCCTCCAAAATTTTGTGTTCTATGACTTTGCATCTGGTATCTCACTAACAGCATTTCAAATATATGCTGACAAGCAACAGATTCATTGATAGTACAGGATGAAGTTGTATTTCTTGGCAACCCCATGTTTCTTTAACTGTGACAGAGACCGTCATATGTGCTTGAGTACACATGTGAAAAGTACATATCTCTAGAGCTTATCAGCTATTTTGCCTTTGGGGTGATCTGTACCAGCCCTAAAAGGTAAAGGTAAAGGCTTCCCCTTGACATTAAAGTCCAGTCATGCCTGACTCTAGGGAGCCGTGCTCATCTCCGTTTCCAGGCTGAGGGAGCCAGCGTTTGTCCACAGACAGTCTCCGTGGTCATGTGGCCGGCATGACTAAACACCGAAGTGCACGGAACACTGTTACCCTCCCACCAAAGTGGTACCTTTTTATCTACTTGCATTTTTATCTACTTGGTGACATACAGGTATGTGAGGGGATGTCACACGGAGGCTGTTCTCCCCTGCAGAGGAGGACAGGGAGGTGGTTGAGGCCCCCTCAGTGAGGGTGTTCAAGCATAGGCTGGACATGCACATGGTGGGCATGTTGTGAGCGGAGCCGGCCGGGGGTCAGACTAGATGGCCCGGGAGACCCCTTCTGACTCTCTCTGTTTCTATGCTTTCGAACTGCAAAGTCGGCAAGAACTGGGACAGAGCAACGGGAACTCACCCCGTTGTGCAGATTCGAACCGGTGACCTTTTGATCAACCAGCCCAGCAGCACAGCGGTTTAAACCCCTGCGCCACCCACAGTCCCCTGTACCAGCCCTAGGAGTGTGCTTTGTCAGAAACTTAGAGGAACAGAGCACAAATCCGCAGGTGCTATGCATGCCACAGGGTGAAAACTTCTGTCCAACTGGAGAGTCCCTGTGTGGTGCCAGAGTGTTGGATTGGAGTCCCAGGAGATTCGGGTTCAAATCTCCGCTCAGGTCTGGAGCTCACTGGGTGACTTTGGGCCAGTCAACCTAGCCTGCTTCACAGAACTGTTACCGTGAGGGTAAAATGGAGAAGAAGAGACACTTATAAGCTGCTTTGGGTTCCTTGCAAAAGCAAGAAAGGTGGGGTACAAATATAATGCAATTATCCTATGCACATCCATTGAAAAGGACAGCCTAGCGTTCAACTGGATTTGCCTCTTTCAGGGCACATCCTTATGCAAGTTTGGGAAGAAAACAGCAGGGGCATGCTGGGAGTTCTGGGCCCATTCTTCTGCCTAAATTATGGAGTTCTCGTACGCTTGCTTCAAACTAAGCCTCACCTGCAATCACCAGGACTCGGCTGGTATGAAACACATGACCAGGATCAGCGCTCTAAAGAGCATTTGCCCTTCTTTCAGAGAAGGCAAGCGCAAATCAAAGCACGAATGAGACGCAGGCTTGGCAAGAGGGCTGGCACTCTCCTCCAAGCCAGCGTGCCAACTTTCTGTTCTGCTGCGGCCAAGGAGGAGTTAGAGATAGGGCTGGAAGGAGATGCAACAAAAGAGCCCGTTTCTGGGGAAACATGGCTCTGGAAGATAACTTGGGCTGCAGCTAAAACACTGGCGGTGGGGGCAGTGGGGGGGGGGCAGGTTGAGCAAGAGAAGTGTCAAAACATTTGGGTGAGTGGGACATTTATGAGGAGCCATCTGCCAAGTGCCAGCGGCTCTGTTGCTGCTACTCCAGCTGCGATTGACGGCGGGAGAGAAGCCTTCAGAGGCTCAAAACCACCCTTGTTGCCGGCATGGTTGTGTCCAGATGGAGTCATTCCTAAGGTGTCCCTACTGAAATAAAGGGCGTTTGCTTTGGTCACGATCAAATTTGTGGAGCCATAGATGTCCTCGCACTTCACCAGCCTTTCTGGAAGCTCGCTGGGGAATGGCGGGGGAATGATGGGGAAAAAAATGAAAATCCAAAGAAGGGGTCATCCGATCCCGGATGAAAAGACACACCACAAGGGACAGGCCAAGCTGTGCCCATGTTGCTGCTCTGGGGAACACGGACAGCCACCAAGAAGTGGCCAAGCGGCATGTTGGGACTGCTATCGGAAGCTGCCCAGATTGTCTTGTATTTATTTATTTGTTTGTTTGTTTGACCGTTTTCAGCAGAGCACAAACTAGTCAAGGATGGTGGCTAGTTTGCAGGGTAAGCCATATGGTATTTGCTCTATTCTACTCATTTTTTGTAAGCCGTCTCAAGATGCTGGTAGCTGATGGGTTAGAAAAGCTTTTAATAAATACATACTTACATATATACATACATATGAGGAGAGACTGAGAGAAGTGGGGTTTTTTAGCCTTGAGAGGAGACTCAGAGGGGACCTGTTAGTGACATACAGGTATGTGAGGGGGAGTCACGTAGAGGTGAGTTGTGACCTTTTTTCCCCTGCAGTGGAGGGCAAGACACGTTCCAATGGAGCAAAGCTCAGCGAACCAAGATTTAGTGTGGATGCCAGGAAGCACTTCCTGACAGTGAGGACCCCAAGGGTATGGAATGGGCTTTCATGGGAGGTGGTTGAGGCCCCATCGGTGAAGGTGTTCAAGGATAGGCTGGCCATGCACATGGTGGGCATGTTGTGAGTGGAGTCATCTGAAGGCAGGGTCAGACTAGATGGCCCAGGATGCCCCTTCTGTTTCTATGTTTCTAGATAGTCTCAGGACAGTCTTAAATAAAACAAAGCACAGCATCAATTCTATACAATAAAACCCCAATTAAAATCACAATCTAAACCTTAAAATACTGGGAAGATAAAAAGAGTTTGGCCTGGTGCCGAAAAGAATACATTGTCAGTGCCAGGCAAACCTCTCTAGGGAGCGTATTCCATAACCAAAATAAAGTTGCATGCTTATGTGCTCACTGTGGGAGCTAAACACAAGCTTTAAATAATAAGTGTGTATTATTTATTTAAAACTTCTATATCCACTGAGAGCCAGTGTGCTGTAGTGGTTAAGAGCGTGGAACTGGGACTCAGAGGATCTGGGTTCTAGTCCCCACTCAGCCATGGAGCCAACTGGGTGACTTTGGGCCAGTCACAGACGCTCAACCCAACCTGCCTCACAGGGTTGTTGTTGTGGGGAGAAGATGGAGAAGGAGATGCAAGCTGCCTTGAGCCCTTTGTAGGAAAAACGCAGGATATAAATCAAAATAATTAATTAATTAATATCCCATCCACTAATGAGGTCTCAGGACGGTCTTACTATAAACAGGGTGTGAAGAATGGCACTTGGGGTTGCTAATAATAAAACAGATGGAAAGAAAATCTTGGTTAAAATGTACCATTGAATCATGTAAAGCATCTTTATATCCTAAAGAAAGAAAAGATGGAGCCAGCCCTACCCGACTGAATACCCCCTTGAACATGACAAAGGCCCACCTGCCAGCAGAAAGAGAACGGGAAGGGCACTGAGCTCACCTCCCTTGGCAGCGTTCCCAAACTGTAGCCCCCAGCCAAAAGGGCCAGTAGCACCTGGAGGGTGGCATTCCTCTCGCACCGCATTCTCCCCCATGGGCACTTTCAGGGGAGGGGATGCCATGCTCAGCATCCTCTAGAAGGGACCCACAGAGCAGGGCTTGCCATATGTCCACTCGGCTGCCACCCCTTTCAGCCTCTGACGGCCACACCAAAGGCCACTAAGGCGTTTCATGGCAGCCCTCAGTGCTCATCGGGGGGGGGGGGGAACCTATTTTTTTTGCTGCCCTTGCCTTGGGGGACCGTGCAGTTTGGCATGCCCCCCAGTGGGTCATCACATTCAGGTTCAGACAACACGGCAAGCCATTGTAAGGTAAACACACGCTACCACTGGTCATGGCTTGTCAAGGTGAATATAAGCCAAGTTTACACCACCCTAACAAATCCATCCTGGATTCAGACAACACGTCAAGCCACTGCAGCTTTGAAGCCAGGCAATGAATTTGATTGCTTAGCTGTGGTCTGACATCTGCTCCAGCCTAAGCCAGATCCAAACTGGACAGAAGTCTTTGCAGTGGAACATTTGCCTATTTTATGACCTTACTTTCCGGCCAGCCCTTCAGTCAGCGCAGGCAGATGAGGTTAAGGGATCGCGCTTGCTAGTTAAGCACAGAAACTAGATATGTCATGTTCAAGAATATAAGGGGGAAATGGGACAGTACTTTTCTGTTTGGGATGGAATTTCCTTCCATTTTTCTACTGGAAAACATTTCTAGAAATAATGATGAAAAAAAGTGCAATATTTTCTCATTCAGAATTAGCTTCCTTTCTTTAAAAGTTGGGTCCCAAAATAACATGTTGCAGCATTCCCAGACCTAAGAGTATGACTGCATAATCTAAGACAACTCACTTTATGAGGTGCCATTCCACCGTGGATACACATACCCTGATTTTCAAATGAGGCCTTCCAATCAAACTAGCTGCTGCAGCAGTTGGAAGAAGCTAGCAAGCAGTACGGCAGTAAAAAAAAGCTTGGTAGGAAGCCCCAAAAATGAGTATTTTGGAGACTAGTGGGGTCAGATGATA
Organism: Varanus komodoensis; assembly: GCF_004798865.1. Taxonomy (NCBI): domain Eukaryota; kingdom Metazoa; phylum Chordata; class Lepidosauria; order Squamata; family Varanidae; genus Varanus; species Varanus komodoensis. The sequence goes on along the minus strand of NW_025335941.1, from coordinate 61,216,171 downwards.
AAGCGTATCATCTCTCAAGGTAAACATTTAAGTAGCAATGCAGGTTAAGCACCCACGTGAATTGAGCAATGGGGTAAGGGGGCAAAAGCAGCTGAACCCCTGCCCTTTTTCCTGTCTTACAAATTCTAGCTTTCCAAGCAGATAAACCCAATAGTTTGTCTGTTTCCTCACTGTCAGAGCAATTCAACAGTGGAACCAGCTACTTAGAGAGGTTGTGGGCTCTCCCACACTGGAGAATTTCAAAAAGAAACTGGACAGCCATCCGAGTGGGATGTTGTAAAGTGGTGACCTGCAACAACAGGGGGTTGGACATGAAGGCCTTCTTCGTCCCTTCCAACTCTATTCTTCTAGGGTTCATTTTCTAGTGGACACGAGAACTTGAATTGGAGAAGCTGGGAAGAGTCTGGATGAGGCTGTTGGGGACAGGATCCTGGCACCCTACTCTCCGGTTGACAGTTCTTGTGTTGTCATGGTGAATGAGGGTCTTGGGAACTAAGGTCATTTCGAGGAAGGTTCTGTCATTCAGATCCTGTGATGGGAACACCAGCTGACCCGGAAAAACAGCGGTAGATCTTGCCTGCCTCTTTGCCTTTAACAGCAGCTGGATGTGTAGGAATCAACCGCCAATGCTCATCACAATACCTTAGTGCACCTTATCTTCGCCTTAAAATCCACACTTCAGGCTGTCATTAAAATAAAAAGGAACAGAGGCTGTTAAAAAAAAGTTGGCCATCCTATCTCATGGGCTTGGTTTCACCCTTCTTCTCAATTGACCTGCTTTTATTGCCGTGACGACTTATTCCCACGCTATGCAAAGAAGGGGTGGGGGAAAAGGTTTACACTGCTAGCTGGATATTAATTTTAAATGATGCCTAGAAACCAACCCACCCCACCCCCTGGTCTCCATGGACAACTCTGCAGTAGTAACACGGACACTGAAACACCGCAACACGGCCATTTCCTCCCAACTCTTGATCTCTCATTTCCACTGCTGACAAGAACAGACTTGCAAAATGCCCCGCGAGGAAAAGCGTTTTATTCCTCCTCCTCCTTTTTCCATACCCCCTTATTATTTCCCAGTTCAAGTTCCCACTGAATCCCTGCTCTTATCCTTTAGCTCAGTTGCTAGAGTTGGGTTTCTTTTCTCTCTCTAATGCCCTGCTGTTTGTTGATAGTATTAATAATATGAGCAGCAGGAGACAGGAGACATTTGGAGCCTAGGCTGCTGGGATTGTTCTCGGAAGACATAAAGGCCTTCTCTGTAAATTACTCAGTGACCTAGGATTTCGGCAGGTTACCACGATAACTCAAGCACCTCTGCTTATTGCGCTCACCCCCCGCTGCCTTGACGTTTATTGATCTCTTTTTGACGTTCAGAGGAGGCTGACTTCAGGAGAAGAGCAGGAGACCCTCCAAGCAGAGCCCTCCAAATCTATGGGGCTTCTTAGGGCCTTAAAGGGGGAAAGCTGAATAGGTAGGAGAGAGCCCAAAAGGTGCTGCTTTGTGCAGAAACGCCTTTGACGAAAGTTGAGGGTAGAATCCTGCCTGTTAGGTTGGCAGTCATACCTACATTTCTACAAGTGCAAGAGAGCCGGTGTGGTGTGGTGGTTAAGAGCATGGGACTGGGACTCAGGCGATCTGGGTTCTAGTCCCCGCTCAGCCATGGAGCCAACTGGGTGACTCTGGGCCAGTCACAGACTCTCAGCCCAACCTACCTCACAGGGTTGATGTTGTGGGGAGAAGATGGAGGAGAATGATGTAAGCTGCCTTGAGCCCTTTGCAGGAAAAAGGCAGGATATAAATCGGAAAAAGGAAAGAAAGAAAGAAAAAGAAAAAGCTGCAATGCTGGCCTTGTTTGAAATGTACTAATACGCCTTTCCGTGTATCTGCACAACTGCTCTCAGCGGATTAGTGTCTCCTGCGCACAGGAGCAGGGAATTCCAGGCTCAGGATCTAGCCCAAGCCCTCCAGGGCCCAAGTCTGGCATTCAGAGGTTCTGTCGATGGACGCAGCACTTTTGCCTTCAGCTCCCTTCACCACTGGAATGTGGCCCTGGAGAGCTTATCTGAAATTGCCATTCCAAAACCTCACCACATGTGAAGCTCCGGGCGGCAGCCCTAGCAAGAAAACAACACCCGGGTACCAGAATGCTCCTACTGGAAAATGAAATGTTTTCAGGGGAAACTTGCTGCTAGAACATACTGAAAGACAAAGACTACGCGAGCCACGATGAAAACAGGAATTCTGGCGCCATAGTCCAGAATTCCGGTTGCAAGATGGGGAAAAGACCAAGCATTTAGTCAAAGCAACAGATGCAAGTCATTTTGAATATGAAGCACATCTTGTATTCAGGCATGGATCTTTATTCGGGAAAACAGTCACACCAAAATTGAATGGTAAGGACACAATTCCGACGTCAGAAAAGAACCAATTTTGACTACTTTGGGCTGTTCAGGACACGGCAAGATGAGCATTTGTTTTACCTCAACGATTCCACTTTGTGAAGCTTTTTTCTTTCTTAAAAATCTTTTCAGAGTGCTTCCCCTCCCTTCTTGGCAGCTGGAGGGGTGGTAGAGAAAGTGAGGCATTAAGAGCATTAGAAAAGCTGGAAGCTAGGCCAACCTCTGGAGACTAAGCATTTACTCCAGGAAAGAAAGAGTGATTGCTCTGCAGAGCATTGTCCAGCCACATTAGAGAAAGGATTAAGCAAATACATTCAGCTATTCTAACAGATTTCCTTTAAGCCTTCAATACGCCCCTCTCACAATCACTTGGATAATCACATTAGATTTGTCGTTAAAAGACACCACCACCACCCCTTTATGGCAGATACCTAAACCGCTTACACCACCCAAAGGGGTCGCATACATTAGGAAAACAAGACAAACGGAAGGGATTTGCCATGCCCAGCTCAGTGTTTCAGTGCATCCTTGTCTCCCCTTTGATTCGCAAGAGATGGAGCAAAGATTTCTGCAAATGGAAAGCAGCACCAGGAACCGGTGCAGCTTAGCTTTTGCCTCCACAGCCTAAAAAACCAGAAAGGGATGCTTTGAGAAATACAGTTGCGCCCCCTTGAGTTAATGTCCTGAGTCCGAGGTGAGTGCGTTATATAGCATCTCTTGTTCCCTGCAGGCCAGTTTTCTAACGAGGCTGTTCTTTCAAGAAGAGGGCCAACAAATCCCTGTTACAGAGGACTTCCACCCCACCACCAGCACCAATTTTATCATGCATGCCCTGCCTTGCTATCAAAAAAATTACACTCCAGGCAAACGTCTTTAAAATCTCCGATTGTGAAAATATTCCTCCAATCATATGCTGGCTTTTTTATAACTATTTGTTTATTTATTTATTTAAAACTTTTGTAGACTGCCCCATTACTGAAGTCTCAGGATGGTTTAACAATACAAAATGTAAGAAAAGAAAATATTAAATTAAAACACAGTATCCTAAAATTTAACAATAATAAAACCCCAGTTAAAACCCCAATAATAAAACCCCAATTAAAGTCAGGTCTTAAAACGTTGGGAAAATAAAAAGGTTTTGGTCTGGTGCTGAAAACAATAAAGTGACAGCGCCAGGCAAACCTCTCCAGGGGCGAATTCCACAATCGGGGTGCCACTGCAGAGAAGGCCCTTCTCTGGGTAGTCACCCTCCTAATTTCTTTCAGGGAGGGCACCCGGCGAAGGGCGTCTGCCCCACATCTTAAGGGGTAGGTGGGCACATGTGGAAGGAGATGCTCCTTCGGGTGAGTTCAGTGTCTTATGGATCGGCTTCTTTTGTAATGCGTTTGGCATCAACCCACAGAAATGCTGGGCCCAGGCAGTGAGCAGAGCAGATGCAAAATAGTAGGTCCAACAAACAGAAGTCAATTGCTCCTTATACTCCCTGAGCCCTGCATTTGGGGCTGCAAGCATATGCATTCCACACAAGTCTTTGATCTGGGTGACTGCAGATGGGAGACTCTAACGAAAATCTCTTAAACCGGCCAAAGGTAACTAATTAATTCTCCTGTTTGGGAAAGGAGGAACACAATAGATGAAAAATAAGTGATTGTCAAAGGGTTGGGTTAGACATCTTCCTGGGCAAGACTGCAAATCCGCCAGTGCACTCCAGTTTACCTTATGTCCTGCTTGAAGCCTGTAATATGAATCTGACTGGTTCATATTTGTCTGCCTGGCCTGAAACATGCACTCCTATTTAAACCTATTCAGTCTACGTGTTTGTGCAATTCAAGTTTGCCTTCTTGAGAACCTCGGCTGCTTTGTTCCTCCCCATTCAAGCATGGGACCAGCCCTTGTGACCAGAGAAAAACAAAACTGGAGAGTTATGACACTGGGCTAGCAGAGTCAACAAGTGCGATGTTCACAGGGCAAAGCCTAAGCAAATTCCTAAAAGGACCTTCTTTGCTGTTCAGACGTCCTGTCCATTTATGCCCTTGCAGCATGTGGTTGGGCCTCGGTGGTGCAGCCTTGTGAAGTTCAGCCATAACTCAAAGCCACTTTCTGAGCCTTGGTCACACCCCTGTTACCATGTGTACTAGGATACTGATCCACCTCACAGGGCCGTTGTAAGGGCTCAGTAAAAGGTCAATGAAGTTTTGAACAAAGGAAAGGACCACCTTAATACTCAGCTTTGTAGTAATGAAAGCCAGTTTTCTATTAAGCCTTTTCACAGTGCATTTCTTCCTGTACAAATTTCAGTTCAAGCCTTCTACAGAAATCATAGCCCCACAAAGAAACGTCTCTCTCCAATGGGCCTTTACGATATACAGATCTTGAATATTAAACCCTTGCAGCCTTATTCTAAATGAGTTTATTCTTAGAGACAAGGATGGGTTTGGTTAAACTGAACTCAGAGGATCATGGCTTGAAAATTAAACTGGAACAGTCTTAATGCCTGGGCGGAGGAGGAACCCGTTTGCCAACTGCTTCCCACGTGGCTTTGTCTTTGTGCAACCAGCATCCCAGCAAGGGAGCGAGGCCTGCGATTCCATGGGACCTGCTTCCTAGCAAGCCAGTTTAGGATCACAGCAAGTTTTGTTTTCCTGGCAGAGTTCAGTCATTTTCAAAAATCTCCTCCTGACCTGGAAACATGTGCACAGGCAGCAGGAGAGTGGGACTCTTCTTTGTTCAAGAAGTTTAGTGTTCAAACTGTGATCACACTAGCTCTGGATATTTGAATCCACCCTGCTCTCCAAGAATAAGCTTCCTGGGCCTCACAGCATGCTAAAATGAATGTGTGGTGGACGACAAACCTCCCCCACCCCCCAAAAAGCTTGCTTCTGCAGCAGTAACATTCACCCTCCACTTGTGCGAGAAAAATGGGGCAGGGGAAGAGAGCAGGCAGCTTGTTGGGAAGCAGAACTGTGCTCACAGAAACTTTCTGGGAATACAACTCTGCTTGGAAAGAAGGTGCACACTCTCTGCATGCTTTGCTTTGCCCCCAAATCACTAGAGGGCGAAGATGGTTGCAGCCACTGCAGTAGCTGCAAAGGGAAGTGGCCACTTGACGCCCATGCCTTGCCCTGGGTTGTTCACATGAAGCAGCCTTGCAGTTCTGCATTGCGAAGGATGATTCACAGAAGCAAACCTGCTACTACTGACCTCAGCCAGGGAGTGGGGAAGAGAACAATGAAGGAATCACAGAATGGGAAGCTTCCTTTGTGTCAGCTCTGACTATTTGTCCTTCCAACCCAGCACTGTCCACTCTGGCTGGCAGTGGCTCTCACCAAAGTTCTCCACGCCTGGACCAGGGATCCAGCAGTCAAAGCTGGAACCTTGTCAATGGGAAGCGTGCGATCACGCAAGCTCTGATCTTGCGGCACCACAGGAACGGAACACGTGGTCTCCCTCTGTATGTTCCTGGGTCAGTAATAAAAGGTGTGAGAGGGAGAGGACCTCAGGGTTGAGAAAGACCTCCACACGTGGCCTTGGAGGTGTGTTGATGAAAGAGGCGACAGAGCTAGAGGGACGGGTGGGTGGTCTAACACAGCAGTGTAAAGCAGTTTCATGCATTCACTTTGAAGAATCCACAAGAAGCTTCCAAGCAGTTTGAAAACCTCTTGTAGATATGTAAAAGGAGCAGGTTCTCTTCTCACAGATCCTGCAAGTTGCAAACAACAAAAGGGAAAATCAACCAAACCTCATGACTTATTGTAAGCTGCCCCTGGGCATTTGACGAGTAGGCATGTCTGAACCTGTCAAGCTCAATTTCACTCAGTCTGCCATTTTTCCCAATGCTGCATTCATTCTGTTCCAATTTTGCATCAGATGATGGTAGGCTTTTGTACCCGGCATGGAAATGTATACACAGATTCATGCATTTTTTAAAAAGTTGCAAACACACACACTTCTCCCCTTGAAAAAGCATTTTTGTGTAGTTCACTTCATTTTTATGCACATCTTTATACACCAGACCAAAAGCTATGGAAATGTTTGCGTTTCAGCACAAACTACGTTCCAGTTCAGCAAATGCAAATCCAGTAAGGTCACACTGAAATGAGAACTTAATGAATTTCTTGCCCATTGTCAGACATTAGTACAAGCTTCAACAGCAAAGCCTGCTTTCCAAATCATTAAGGGAAAGCCTTGATTCCCACTTCTGTGCACTTCAACAGCACAGTGAACTAGCCAGATGGGGAAGTAGCCACTGGAAAAAATGGGACACCCCATGCTGAATTCCGGGAACTTAATAATACAGAGAACACAGTGGCTCTACATTAGATGAAGCTTTTCTTTTAGTGCTTGCTCATTCCGCTGCAGCCCATGATAGAATTAGCCACCTGCATGGGAAAAACACAATTTCTTACAAAACCAGCATGGAGAGAACTGGCTGTTCTTATGGAGATTCTCTTTTGCAAGCCCACCCTTCAAGGAGGACGACAGATTTCAAATTACTCTTTTTCCAAACATAGTGAAAGTAGACGAAAAAGAAAGCAGGTCACTTTGACACCAACATGAAACGAGACCCTGCAAAATCTAGTAGACAACACTAGAATGGTAGCAAAAAGCAAACAAGCAAGGCTTCTAACGTGGTCTGAATTAGGTCTTCATTTCAGGCTGCTGCTGTGAAGATACTGCATATTTAAAAACAACCCCCCTGTGCAAAGATAGGCTGGGATTCTTCAGAGATAGGCAAGTGTCTGTGCTGATAAAAGAAGCAGCCATATGAAGAATTTAGCAGAAGTTCTGGGTTTTTATTTGGATGTGGGGGAGCCTTAAAGTCTAACCCTATCCCACCTGGATTTGTGCTTAGTGTCATTTTAGAAGAAATATTTTCTTTGCTTCTAAAGTGATAGATCGAAGAAAGAGCTTTGCTTTACCAGTGGTGGGTACAGCAGTAACCCCATAGAAGGGATACCCAGTCAGCCTGGAGAAAACAAGAGAGATGCCCCATTTGCAAAAGGGAATTTCTAAGCCTGTCCTTGCAGGAGCATTTCAGCCAACTCCTGCTTGCTGCTTGCTGCCATAATGCCTTTCCGTGCCCCTTCGAGACTGCAGAAAGAATGATGTGGTCCAAAAGGGTCGATAGTGAGAGTAGCAGAGCAGTGAACACAACAGGAAAGATGGCATCTTCCCAGTGCTTATACCCTGCAAAATGCCCCCCATTCACATCAGGGGACATGCAGGAAGTTGGGGGCCTGGTGGTTCCCCCATGGAGGCCTCAGCTGCTGGCCAAATCAGCACTAAAGTTGGGGTGAACTCCTAAGAAGAACCCCCCACCCCAAATTCTCCACCAGGGCTAGAGGGAGAAGATGCAGGTGGTCCCATTTTGGCCAAACAGTCTTCACAGTTGCAGTGCCCTTGATGTGTGAAATGCAGACACACAGAAAGATCCCCTCCCCAAACCCCCCCCCCCCCCCCCCCCCGCCCCCATACAATCTGGTCAGCCACCAAAACTTCAGTGAGAGCTTAACCCCAGACCAAGAGCCTCTCGAATGCAGGACCCTCTTCTTTTGGCCCCCGTGAGCCAGGTGCCTCCAAGGCTCAAAATTTTCCCACAGTGCTGCTGTTCAACCTGTAGGAGGGAACTTCAAACAGCGCAGAGCAGGGATGGGAGACCCATGGGCAGCCAGCTGTGGCTGGACTCCAGCTCCCATTAGCCCACTGACAAGGAATGTTGGGAGCAGACACGTCCAGAAACAACCTAAGGCCACCGGGTTCCCCACCGTGGCTTACACCGATTGGCAAACCTGATTTCTGTGAATTTCTCCAATCCCCCTTTAAAGCTACCGGCTTCATCCTATCCTGTGGCAATGAGTCCTGAAGGTCGATGATGCATTATGTCCAGGGAGTAGGGAAAGTGCCTGCCTTCCCCCTTTCAAGATAGCATTCCACACTTCCGGCCGTGGGTCCCATTGCCCAGCCACAAGCAGAGGGAAATGTCCTCAGATGCCTGAGCAGGGACGCAGTGATCCAACTCCCCAGCCAGAGCTGCAGTGTGTCAGTGCAAGAAGAGAGAAAGAAAAGAAACCTTGCAAAGCAAGCCAGAGAGACAGCTCAGTTCCGTCCCTCTGAGGTCGCCAGGAGAAAGCAGTACGAAATCTGACGGTCGCCAGTTATTTGGGGTGCCTGGCAAGCCGGGCCTGCTGCAGCCAGAGCCTCATGTAGCGGACCTCCAGGAGGCGCGCTTGCAGCACCGAGGCAGGGTCATAAGGGGTGTTGGAGCGCAGGTCCAAGTGATGGGCTCCTTCCGGGATCGTTATGGTGATCAGAGAACTTGTGATGTTCTGGGTGACTCCGCCCCCCGACCAGGGGTCCAGCCCGCCGTTGCTGGAAGGGAAAGGGAGAAATAAGCACCACGCCTGCATGTTGGGAACCTAGAGACACGACGACAGCACAGCTGTGCCACCCCTAAACCTCCACCGTTGGGTAGTTCCTTCTTGCACCATCCGTCAGCCCGGGGCCTGGAGATACTGCTCCATCACTGCGCCACTTGGATCCTGTTTCTGTACAAACTGATCTTGGCTGAAAAGTGAGACATGAATAGCGTAAGATCGCAGGAGTAATTCTAGGCGCTTGAAGCTCTCCACTCCCACGTAGGCAGGTGTGGGACCAAGTCGGCCTCTTCCAGGCACACCTTCCCTGCAACCAGCAAGCTGTGCAAGCAAGCAGAGGGATGGGGAGGGAACAGTATCACCTGCGCCCTACTGTGAGGGGCTATTCCTCTTTGCATTGTGTTCCAGAGGAGCAGTGAGGGCAAGGCCCTGCCAGGGATTCTGCAGAGTGGCTGACATTTGGAGAAGATGATACTGGCCTTGAAGGACCAGGCCTTGGGATAAGGCAGCTTCATGCAAAAGTGGAGGAGCCCCTGGACGGCGCTTGCTTCCCTGCTCCCTGCCCAAAAGTCCACTCAGTTCCGACTGCCACTTCTCTGGCCCCTGCGAGGCTGAATGGAAGCACACTCTGGCCCCCACCATCAGCTGGTGGAGCAGGGGCTGCCAGGGGCCTGCTGTCCCTGGCCTCCCACGAAGCACATCCTGTCAAGCGAAGCCCCAAGGGCTGGCTGGCTTCTTCCCTCCTGCTCCTTTTTCCTTTTGTATTGTGCCTTAGGCTTTGCCCACAGGCTCGGCATTGATTTTGCCCTTTCAGATCTGTGCAGTGCTTAGGAGGATTAAGTCCTGATGCCGCATCTGACCTACAGCAGCATCGACTGGACAGGCCTTCAGGACGGGGAGGCAGATTCCCTTTGGGGAAGGCAACTGCTGTGAGTCAGAATGCTTCCATCCTGGCTCAATGGCCGAGGCCTTCAGCCATGCTAGGAGGAAGATGCCAGTGGGGGCATTGCCAAACACAGCACCCCAAAAGTGGTTGGCCAGAGGAAGGCCACATAGGAAAAACACCAGTTATACTGTCCCAGAAGGGAGGGGGAATAAGCACAAAATGAACTTTGTGTACCCCACAGCTAAGAAGCTAGCCTGACCTCGAATACAGTAATCAAAGGGACGGTTCTAGCTGCCATGGAAGTTGCAAATGTGGAGGGAGTAAGAACATGGCAAGCCCATGTGAATCTCAAGCAGATACGAAATAGACATGGGAAAGAAATGTCTGGTCCTTGACAGAAGAAAGGACTCTTTGAAGCTAACAGCAGGGGTGTATATGTGCAATGATGCATTAGGTGTGTATTAGGTGACCTAATTGCTCACATAGGGTATAAAAGGCACATACAGGAGTGTGACTTTTGAGACTCTGTTCTGGGAGCTTCATTCCCCTCTGTCTCCGTTTATTCTAAAGTGCACTAGAATAAAACTGTTTTGGCTCCAAGTCTCGTCTCAGGCTCCTTCTGGCTTGGGGTCCGGGGCCCACCCAGGTTCATTCGAGCTGTTGCCCAGTAACAGGGGTAAGGGGCGGGCTCTCATTTTGCTGACCTGCCACTCAAGGGAGAAACTGACAGGCAGGAAAGCACAGGCTAGCCAAGGCTGAGAGGAGGAGGAAAGTGTTCGAGATGAAACGGAGGCAGGGAACGTGGAGCAACAGGCTCTGCCCTCCAGTTTTCTTTTCTTTTATGGAGGGAGGGGATCCATTTGTGGTTTTGTTTGGATGCCACCCTTCTAGACAAAAGTCATCATGTCTTTCCCAAGGCATCCCTGGCTCACAGAGTTTGAACGCAAGAAAATCTTGGACAGAGGGAATTATTATGTGCAGAAGTGTCCTCCTGCTGGCCAAAATCCCAGCTCCCTCCCTGGAAGAGTTCCGAGCCACTTCAGCGACAAGCCCTGCCGGTTCTGAACAAGATTCCTGCCGTGCCCAGCGCGAATGTGAGCAGATGCTTCAGCAGCCCACCTGAAAATGATGTTGCTGTGTGTGCTAATGTTTTTCCCCCCGTAGAGAGTGGGGATCCAAGAAGGGCGAGGCCTCACTCCCCAGACCTTGAAGCATTCTTCTGAGTATGCGTGGAAGTCCCACTTCTGTGGCTCGAACATGTCGTTGATGCCATCCGAGCACATGGGCATGACCATTTCGGTGCAAGCCTGATGGAGGAGCACACGGAGAAAGGCAACCATTTACTCCTTCCTTACACAAGCGCTTGGATATCTCCAGTTCTAACACATGCAACATTGCCAAATCGGCGAGAAAAAAGATGGCAGGTCCCACACCAGTTTCTCACATTCCCAGTTGTGTCTGCCCACAGTTCCAAAAAAGCTCGGGGACAAATTTAGAGGGGGGGTGGGTGGGGAGAAGGCTTTTCCCCCTATATCCTTGCAGAGGTAACCCAGCTTCTTTCATCTCACCTGCTAGGAGATCCTTTTAACTGAAGAGGCAAGAATTGACCCAGAGCCCTTTTAAATGCACACAGAGAGAACACGCCCAAGCCACAAACTCCACTTTTCCAGCAGTTGTGCAGAAATGGTGGGAAACACACACACCTGATAATACCAGCCCTGAATCCCAAGGCTTTTGGTGGCAGTCTGAGTCATGTTAAGGCATGACACACCGCCTGTGTAGTTGTAGTAGATGTTGACTGCCTGGAAGATGTTCTGCAGCAAATGCTTGTCAGGCAGTTTGGCATTTTTTAGGTAACGACACACTGCCTGCAGAAAGACAGAAAAGGAGAGGGCTCTTAAGAGTCCAGAGAAAGCAGAGATTAATGGTAGTTGCTAAAAAAAACAACCTGCAGACAAGGTAGTATTTTCCACAGCCAAAGTTTCACTCCAGTCAAAGAAACCACACAAATGGTGAAATTACTCTTGGCCTGTGCTGTCATTGCTCATCCACCAGGATCTTCCTGGGGTCTTCCTGCCAAGCATCAGCGATCTGACAACACACCAAGTGCAGATGTGTGCAAAGATGGAGGTCTGTAGCCATCCTTTAAGGAACAGGGAGAACATACACGGTGCTTCTTTATTTTAGTTATTTAGAATTTTTTTTATGCAGGCTTTGAGGGCAAAGCCCTCTCAAGGCATCATACAGGATTGTTAAAAACCCATGCAATAGTCTACAGATAGCAAAATTAAATATATATAATAAATTACTACGAATGAGTATAAAAACAGTTATATCGTCGGGATTGGTACGGAGAGACAGGATTTCCCCTCCTCTCAAAAATCAAATATGGACAACAGGGTTTGCTACCTTTCTTTTAAAAGGTTCAACACATCCACAAAGGATGCAAGCCATGAAAAGCAAATGGAACCTCCATGGTCAGGGGCAGCCTCTCTCCAAATGGTGGGGGCAGACTGGAGGGAACGGTTGCGTCCAGGATTTGGTTTTTATCTGTAGGTGGCCAGGAACCATCTGGCTAGCTGCAGCTAAAAATCAAATGCTGAACAGATTTTAACCCACTCAAGGCAATTTTATGGTGTCAGTTTTCTTTCTGAAAGGGCAACTCTGGAGTTGATCCAACCCACCTTCAACCAATATATACATGAGCTAGGCATGAGGGCTATCCTCGCCTGGATTTTCTCCTTGGGACAGTAACCAAGGAATCAAATTGGGAAGAAGGTCTCAGTCCGATCTCCTGATTCAGGGAGGTTCCGGTTACTGAAAATAGTGGAGAGAAGATATGGTACCACCCCTGAATGGTTCAGAACTTTGTCCCCAGAAGTTTAGAACTTGTAGTCATTTCTTCTTATGATGGAAAACCTTGCACAGCCCCTCAGCGATTCCAGACAAGGAGGTACAACTTCTTCGTGCTACTCCAGCCTTTGGAACACGGCTGCTGGGTCAGAAAATGCTCCTAGGCATCCTGGGCAGGCTGAGAGTGGGTTAATATTTTGCTTTTGTACACAGGAGGGAAGACTCAATGAGACACGATCTAGCAGACCAGTGAGGAAGAGGCGGTGCGGGGTGGTTCTGACTACTTCTACAAGCATCTCTGGGCAGGAACCAGCTCACTCGGAGCTCTGCAGGCTCTGGGCAATGGGGCTGGGAGGGAGTTAATCACTTATTAAAATGACTTCTAGCCTTTTCCAGTCCACTGAGCAGCCTCTTGGCTGGAAAACCAAAGGTTCCCCAAAGCTCCTTTGCCAGCACAGATGCGCCACATGGAAGTTAAAGAGTGACCCTGGGGGGCAGCAACCTTTATGGAAAGTAGTGGGGAGAAAATTCCCCCCCACCCTGCTTCCTCAAGGGGACCACACCCCCCATTCCAGAAAAGGATTAGGCAGAGAAATTCAGCTGTTTGCAAGCTCTCAATACACCCCTCACTCAGGATAATCACATTAGTTTTCTCACCGAGGCCCCCACTCTGTTTCAAAAGAAAGAAAGGGAACAAACTTTCGCCACCCAGAGAGGCTGCATACACTTTTTTTTTTCAAGTGGGGGAGAGGAATGAAGGGGAGGGAGCCATCTTAGGTTTAGGTGCTGGTGGCCTGGGGTGGCTGGTCAAAAAAAAAAAAAAAAAAAAATCAAGACTCTCTCCCTTCCCTCCAGTCTGCAAAAACTCACAGGCTCCCTTAACAGACGTTGTAGTTTGAGAAATCGTTGTGAACGGCTCAGAAAGCTTTAGCTGTTGGGCGGGAAAAACCAACCAACAAACAGGCCTTAAGAAGCCAGCAGGGAGGGGTACAAAAAACAGGGAAAAAGCGCTTATCAGTCTGAACAGACCAGGATTTAAATCTGCCTTGCAGAAAACATTATCAGAACAGAACCCTGGATGTCTTAGGGCCTAAAAACTGGAAGGAGTGCGTGCTTGCTTGCTTGCTTACTTTTCTATACCGTCCCATCGCAGACATTTCAGGATGGTTTACAACACCATTAATAGAATAAAAATAGAAATAAGAGTAGGGGTGGCACAGCATCCGATGCTGAGTATAAAACCACCACTTAAAACAAATTAGCAATTAAAATATTAGGAGAATAAAAAAGTTTTCGCCAGACGCCGAAAGGAAAAAAGCGCTGGCACCAGGCGAACCTCTCTGGGGAGCGTGTTCCACAGTTGGGGTGCCACCGCAGAGAAAGCCCTCCTCAGGGTAGTCGCTGTCCTGATCTCTTTCAAGGAGGGCTCCTGGAGGAGGGCAACTGATTCAGATCTCAAGGGGTGGGAGGGCACATAGGGGAGAAGGCGCTCCTTCAGGTATTCAGGACCCAGGCTGTTTAGGGTTTGAGACCAAAGGAGCCTGCTAACACCTTTTAACTGTGGAGGTGGTCCTTGGCATGCTTCCCCTGAAGGTAGTTAGCAGGCATGAAGTCAGGGCCTTCTCACACAATACCCGGGTATGTCTTTGTTTCTTCTCATGGGCAAAGGGCTTGTCTCTGTTTTTTTCCAATACAGCAGACTTAGCTCACTCAAGAAAGCACTTCCTTAAAATCGTTTTCCACCACCAGCTTTAGGCTCACATCTTCATTTGCGGTTTTCTTGTGTGCACACAAGCTGCCCAGATTTGGCACTAGAAATTATACTTGCCCCTTCTTAAAACACAAGCATCTTTAAGCACCAGTTAATGCTTGCATTTGGACCAAGGGTGAGAATGCATCGTGCCACATCATCTAGAGAGCCACAGCTCCCATCATCCCTCAGCATTGCTGATGCTGGGTAGAACAGATGGGAACTGCAGTCCAACATCTAGAAAGTCACTTGCCTTCCCCCTGCTTTGCACTGACTAGTGGCAAACTTCCAGAGTGTCAGACGGGGGACTTCCCCAGCCCAATCTGCAGATGCCGGGCCTTGAACCAGGAGAAATTCTGCATGCAAAACATGTCTTTTCCCACCAAGTTACAAACACCTGAGTTACAAGCAACCGGTACTTACAAATGAACTGCTATAAAGCCTATTAATTTTTAAAAATATAGCAGAAAGTTGTCAACACCTCAGAGAGGAAGTGAAAGAGGAGAGAGGGAAGCCTCCAAAACATGGCTTTCTGACCCACCCATTCAGACAGGGAAGTCCCTCCAGCATTTCCTTGCTGCAAAGAGGAGGCACTGCTGAGTTTGGGTGGGGGGGAGGGAAAGATACTCATAGTTTCCCACTTTCATGGGGGTCCTGTGCCCCTGGCCGACTATGGATGATCCAAAGTACATACAAATTGGACTTGAAGGCAAGTTTCTATTTTCTCAGAAACAGAACTTATTTGTAACCCAGGGACTGCCTGTACTTCATAGGGGAAAGCAACCTGTGTTCAGTTTACCTGAATAGGCCAGGCTGGGAGAGGCTGCAAGAAATCAGCCTTATATGGGTAGTTGGCCATGGCCAAGTTCACCCAGGTCTCACTCAACCACGCTTTGAAGATGGCCGCGTCCACCACAGTTTTCAGTGGGCTGCACAGGTGAAATGCACAAGAAAGCCAACGTAGGCCTTGCTCTAAGGGAAGAACACACAGGTTAGAATGTCAACTACTGAGTTAGCATTGAGTTAATCCGCCAAAGCGGTGCAGAGATGGGGCAAACACGGGCATTAAGTGGGATGGTGTAGCTTGGCGTCCTGCAACAGCACGGGGTGGAACCTGATGTCCTCCAGGGTCCCTTCCAACTCTGCTATTCTACCATTCTAATGGCATTGAACTACATAAACACAGGAAGCTGCTTTTATCTCAAGTCAAATAGTCCATCCGTGCTCAGGCTGGCTTCTTATTGGCAGCGGATCACCAGTGCTAAGCCCTCGTGTCCCTGAGCAATCACGAGCCTACTCCCGTATGCCTAACCCATTCTGGGTTCCACTGCTCAGTCACAGTAAAGCAGGGTGGAATGCCAAGCCTGGGGCACATGTGTGGAAAGATCTGCCTTCCTAAGCGACATTCAGCCCCAGAGCAGTTTTAGGCAGCTCCCTATGACTTCACTGGTCTTTTTTGTGGTGGTTGGTGTCTTTTAGGTCCAAAGTTAGTTCTTAATGAGATTTTATCTTAACAAGGTAGTTCCACTTTGCAGCACTGGGGACAGAGGGAAGATTGCAGAACTCCCTCTCATGAGCTCGGTTGGAACCGGCTGCTATTTAGCTTTCCCCCTGCCAGAACATTCTTCCCCAGTGCTGTTCCACACAGCCCAAAAATTCCTATAATTTATGGAGGGAGTGTGCTGCAGTCCCCATGCCTTCCCCCCATTCCTTTTATTTCGTGTCTTTTAGACCATAAGAGTGCTGGGAGGAAACGTATTTTTAAAGCCTAGTATAGTGCCTAGAAAATTTAGGCACTTGATACACAATAATAAAAGGCACAATAATGAAGGACACAATTCTAAGCGAACATAAAAGGGAGACAACTGCCTCATTCAGAGGGAGACTCTTGGTCCATCTGGCCCAGTACAACTGGCACTGACTGGCAGCCGTGGCTTGCCAGGATCTCAGGCAGGAGACCTGGGCATGCGGGAGATGCCACCCACTGAACCAGGCCTTCCCCACACACTTTGACTCCTGAGCTACGCCCTCTCCTTACAACGCTGCCCTCCCCAGGTTTCCCCAGTGTTAGCCCTGCGCTGCTTAGCATTTACATGTGCCTCAAATGCACCCGGCCACCGCCGTGCCTGAACCCACGTGGTCTTTCATGTGAGTGTCTGTGCGGCACATACTTGAGGGGGCCATTGTGTGTCTGGCCCCCGTCTGCCACAAGGGAATTAAGATCAACAGCCACACTGGAACGTGCTGCATTGAGGAGCATTCTAGCCTCCCCAACAGAATCATTCCTTCATCTTCCAGCCATTCCGCGCTGCCGTTTTTCCCCTCGAGAATGTTCCCCAACTTCTAGACCATGATTCAGGTGGGGGGAGGGTGTGGGGCTGGGCACAGAGCAGGGTCCGAGAGACAAAAGGTCTTGCTTCATTCTGGACAGGGGTTAGTATAGTCTTTGCCAGCTGCCCACCAGAGGAAGAGAGACGGTCGATGGCTGCCCAGGAGTTCCGGATGCTTTCTGAACAACCGTCCCCACTGTTTTTGAAGTCTTGGGTCACAATGCTATAAAAGGTACCACAGGGAACCAGGTCGTCAAACTGCCAGATGGGGGCTGAGGCGGCAAGAGCTCTGTGGACAGAGATGGAAGAAAAGAGGCCGGTTACTAAGGCAGTCAAGCCCAGCACCTAAAGAAACAACTAGGTCAGTCAGTGCTCAAGATTCTGATAAGGAAAGCTTCCAGAAAGGGCTTTGACTGGACAGTCAGTCTGCCATTTCCATGGAACTTGACAGGAGCTTCAGGTAACTGTTCCGTTTGCCATCAGCTGGCCTCCCCTTCTTTCATCTTTTCTTTTCCACCAAAACTCTGCTGTAGAAGAGGTGAGATAGCAGCCTTCTGACTGGCAGCATCAGGGGTGCCTCCAGATGGAAGGCTGTGACTACTAACAGTGATAAAACACCGTGCTGTTATTCCATCCTTCCTCAACCCATTCTATGTGCAAAAACCAAACAACAGCAAAAGCAACAACTCTCCCCACAAAAAGAAAAGAAAACCAAAAACCAAGAGGTAAGACAAGGCAGGATAGTCAAGAACCGAAGGTCACATCATCAGAACCTTCGGAGCAATTCAAATGTGATCTCAGTTTAGCCTTCACTCACAGATTTTAAATTTAAAATGAGGATGATTTTCCTTTGCAAGGGATTGTGTTTTGTTGAGTACTCAGCCTGAGGGTTCAGACCCATGTCTGGGTCATGCCCAGCCTGAAAGAGGATGTGCCGCTGGCAATACCATTTATGAATATAAGCAAAGAAGGTAACAGGGAGAAAGTAGTGGAGAAAGACATGCAAGACAATCACAGGAACAAGCTGAAATAAATGTTTCAAACTGGGGTCAAAACAGTGGGCTCCAAGTTTGTTGCCTGAATGTCTACGCTGCTTTCTCAATGTGCACAGAGTGGCTTTATGAGGCTTCAAAACATTTCAGCACTGAAGCATTACAGAAGTACTAGTAAATGCTTCATTCCACTGTTGGGAAAAATATCAAGAAGGTGTGAGGTGAAGGAAGAAGAACCATAGAAGGACCCACTGGCTGAAGATCAATCACTCAAACCAACGAACAAAATGGAATAACTTGTGGAACAACGTTAACAACATAAATTTTTAATCAACACAAAGTAGGGGAAGAATAAAAACGTTAGTGAAATGGTTCAAATTTCTAGAGTGAGAAAAATGAAACAGAAACAGTGCAAGTCAGAAGGGGTCTCCCGGGCCATCTAGTCTGACCCCCCGGCTCCAGCCGGCTCCGCTCATGACATGCCCAGATAGATTGAGCTAAAGCAGCCTCCCAGTTGGACAAAAGTCAGGCTAAGATCCACTTCACAGTTCACCACAAGTTAACTCTCACTTTGTTTGGAGGCACCAGGTTACCTTAGGCCTGGTTCTCCTCAAGCTGGGGAAGGGGAACAGGGCAATCCAGGTGTCCAGACCATGCCAGGTCAGAGCTCAGGTAGGGCCTCCTATGATCAAATGCTACTCCATACAAGTTCAGGCACGAGCAAGCAGCTCCAGTCTCGGTGGTGTGGTGTTCCACCCTGGGGTTCAGCCCAAACCTATGGAAACTGCTCAGCGCCAGAGATTGCTCCTGAAAAACTCAGACTAAAAGGCAGAGTGGAAACAAGCACTCTGCAAGCTCAAAGAAAGGTAGGCATCCAGGAGAGGACATCCAGCCTAGCCTTCCAGATATGGATATTCTATCATGGGGAGCGGAGAGGGAGACTCACGGACGATATCCAGTTCTGCTAGGATCCCAACCCAGCTCTCCCAAGGTCCTAATCTCACCACCACTGGGTCCTGCCCCCTTTCCCCAAGTTATTTCCCAGCTTTTCCCCACTCGAAAAGGTCAACAAGCCCCTCCTAAGGCTCTTTCAGTTGCAGTTAAGCTAAAATATTTTAGTGCTCGGGGGTATTTCTGATCCCTCCATATTGTACCCTTGGTTGGAGTAACAGCCAATTCTCTGAGGGTTTTGTATCAGACAGCATTGTTTACTGGCATCCATCCTGCTCTACACTCACCCAATCACGATATGGGGGTATTTCATTCGAAACCAGGCAGCAAGCATCCCTCCGTAAGATCCCCCTATGGCAATGACAGGAGTGTCTTGGGTCCCAGGAATAGTACTCTTCAGGTGCTGAATGAGCACTGCAAAATCAGCAAGAGCTTGCTCGGAAGATAGGTAGTTCAGGTGTTTGGCATCCTGAAAGAAAGATTACAGAACATTCGCATTGCAGAGTAAGTCTCTCCCAACACACTGCAGGAAGTAAACACAGTGCATTTCTCAGATGGCTCAAGGGAAACCATGGCACTTTGAGAGTTCAGGAAAAAGGAAACCGCAGAATCCACGCTGCAGCAGGCTTGACGACCTGCAGGGCATCAGCTCCTGAAGCCACTGGCATGGTCTCCAATAACGCAGGGGGACTCCCCGCAACACTGTCCCACCCACTTGCTAGCAGGATCTACACATTTGAACGGGCATGACAAAGGCACCATGTCCTTGTGAGAGATGTTCTGCCAGAGGTGGATGGATCCGTACTGCCAACTTACCAAAGGACCCCTTCCCAAATGTCAAATGGTGAAACTAAGCCAGTCACAACTTAGCAGGACTATAATCACCACTACTGGGCCACTCCAAAGAATCTTGGCTATATTTTACTAGTTAGCCACCCTGCCATCTGGCAATCTCTTTTGCAATTAATACCAAACTTCATTGTTATTCATTTCCCAGGGTGGTGACTTTTCATCCATTGCCCCAACTTTTCCAATTGTCTTCTAGACAGGACGTAAATTTTTGTATATCACTCTAGAAGCAACCGTTACTTCATACAGCAAAAGATACTTACTGTGAATGATTTGTTTCCAAAGGGCAGTGACTCTCCATAGTACCTGTGCTCAGCAAATATCAATATGGCATCAAGTTCTTCAGCTGCATTCCACATAAGACCCTGGAGGGCAGCAAAAGTTTTTTTTTGAAACCAGCAAAGGGAGAAAATGAGCACTTAAAGTGTCTGAATTCTTTCCTAAGCACTGTATAGGCTTCAATGACAATTGCTGGCTTGTAAGCAAGAATCCAGTCCTGTACTCACCGTATTATTAGCAAACCAGGTGATATCTCCTTCGTTGCCAGTGTAGAAGAGGACTGACCCAACGTCATGCTTCCAGTGCTGGTCTGCTATGAGGTAGCGCTGCTTGAATGTGCGATCTTCAGAAAAACCGAAATGGTCTATCTACAGCAACATACAGAAAGGAGCCTGTGATGGGAAAGCAGGTAAACATGGAAAACCCAAAGGTGCTGGGGAGTCGTTCATTTTGCATCCATCCACAGTAAACTCTGACTCTTGTTAGTGGGAGAGTCGTGAGCAGAAAGAACCCACTGCAAGGAAAGGCTAAAGAAGACAGCAGATGGAGCTGTTGTGTCATCTAAAAGTCTCTTCCAGTCCAACCAGAAGAAGCTGTTGGAAACCTTGGGCAGAGGTTGACCCATCTGGATGGCCTTAAGTCCTGCAGCAGAAATGTCAGAAAAGTTATGAACGGCTGTTATGTTTGAAGAAATGGCTCACCTAAGCATTGCAGCTTAACAGCAAACTGTACAAGGGATTCCCAGAGAACTTACTCTATACAGCAAAACTTCTATCAGTATTTACACAATTTTTATTAGAACCATCCAATATGGCTTTAGGGTCCTAAAAAGGGACACCCCACCCCAGATGGTTTGCAAGAACAAATATCTCAACACAACTAAGAATCCTGAAAGCATTATTAGCCAGAACACAAGCAAATAAAGCAACCCACCATCAGAAAAATTAGCATTAAATGTCTGATGAATAAAAGTGTCTTAATTGCCAGTCTAGACATTTTCAACCAACTGGCCAAGCTTGGGACAGAGCTCCACCAAGTCAGGGTGCTGCTAACAACAAGGTTCTGTCTGACATCTTCATGAGCAACAAACTACAAGCCAGCATCAAGGAACATGTAATTTATAAGCAGATAATATGAAACTGTGTCTGCATATCCCAGAATTCCCTAGGAATCGGAACTTGTTTATGAATGAAACCGCTTTATACCAAGCTGGAACTTTGGTTGGTTTCACTTAGTCTTGTCAGCTCTGATTCTGCTTGGTACAGATGCAATTCCCAATTTCTTAAACATAAATTATATCTACATCAATCAGTGCTGTAACTCAATTTGGCTTAAGTTAATGAGAATTTCTGAATTAGCTTCAAATCCTGCTTATACAAAGAAAACCAGAGCTGGTATTCACAAGTCTTTGGGTTCAGAAACTCCTTGCTATTTGGAATTACAGTTATTGTAAAATGCTGTTGTATATACATGATGTATATTTATAGTAAAGTGCCTGCACTACTTGTATCTGGGGCAACACAGTTAGATGTTGAAGGGTCATCTGCTAGCATTAGAGGAAACCATGGGATGTTTTCTGTGATTTAGTTTTAGAATCACAGAATAGTAGAGTTGGAAGGGGCCAGAAGGCCATGAGATCCAACCCCTGCTGCTGTAAGACAATAATTCACCCATTCCAGCTACACAAAGTGCACTTCTAGATTTTTACATCTGTTTCTGGAGACTTCTTCAGTTTCTGTTTCTGGAGACTTCTTCTTCTTCTTCAGTCCTCAACACATGATGAATCGTCATCATAGCAAGGGCAAGACCAATTGATTGGTCCCCCCCCCCCCGCTCTTCCCTTCCAATTTCGTTTGTGCTTTATCTTTTAAATTGGAGATCACCCAGAAGAAAGCACTCGCTTGTCTTCTGCTGCCATTGCTGGTTGATTGTGGTGGTGAGGAGGGGAGACCAAGCCAGGTTCTGCTGAATCTCACCTAGAGGAGACCCAGCAGAACAAGTCTCCATCTCGCTCCACAGTGAAGGATAAGTTGCATTCTCCTGCACTGCCTCAGGAAAAGGCTCAGGAGAACAAGACTCGTCCCTCTCTTTGCCCGGCAGGGCCCCTAGTGAAGAGGACACAGAAGAGTTGCTGAATAACCCTTCTCTTCCAGGATCAACAACATGGAGCTTCTGACACCTGCCTCCACATGCCGTTTGGGCACTAGGCAGCTATCATCCCCAGTCTTCCCTTAGTGCTCCCACAGTGTCCCCTTGAACACCAACAGGAGGATGCGGGGAAAGAGGTGCTTCAGGACCCCTGCCAAGGCACAGCAGGGGCCCAGGCTAATTTTAAGCCAGGATGGCCCAGGTTTAAGCCAGGTTTAAAGTCTTGTGCAAAACCTTTTCAGTTTTAGTGTTCACAAATGGGCTTAAATGTTAATTGGAAGTCAACTGGGGGACCTTCCTTGGATCACTATGTGAGTCATACATTTATAAATACATTTAAGGCCATGGGGGAAGTCTCCAAGGATTTAGTAGGACAAGGCAGAGGGTAAGAGGGCACATCCTGTCTGTGTTCTTTTTCTCCCTGTAAAAAGATGCAGGGAAGTTACAGGATATCCTCCTGTAGGTCACATCCATGCCAATAAGCTAAGCCACCTTTCCACTCGCATTTACACATACAATTTTAACCTTGGAAAGAGATCTGAAATTTCACAACATGGAAAGTACAACCATCCGGTTTTTGCATGTTTAGCCAAAAGTAACTTCTGTATTCATGTGTGCTTAGGACTGCAGCCTAAGGGCAGTTGCCTGGCTTGTCTGTGAACAGATGGCTGTTTACTATTATATCAAAATCTGTAAGAAAGAGTTGAGAATTTAGGACTGGAATAAAAAAGTATTGTTATAGGTCAGATGATGGACTTTACCAGTATGAAAAACATACACACCTATAGCTGACTGAACAAGAGGGTCTCCATCTTAAGAGATCACACTGAAAAGTCGGGATGACCATGATGATAGAAGAGGCATGAAACTTTAATGGCTAAGAAGCTTCTGCGTTCACTACGGGTATTTCCTCTCCTTAGGAAAAGCTGTCCAATTTACATGAGGCTGCTAAATAGCCTATTGACACATTCTTGGCTTAAACCCCACCAAAGTAAACAGCAAAGTCCTGAGAAGAGATTGCATTACTTGGGCCAGCTCCACCTCTTGAGCCTTGCTCTACAGTTTATGCTAATGCACGAGGGGTCAAGAAGTACTTTGCTCAAGGATATCGAGAAGCATGATATAGGGAAAACACCTGGCAAATACTGGATGTTGCTTTAATTGACAGGATCCAGGAGATGTCCCATCGTCTGAAGGGCTTTGCCTCATTCATCTGAACACTGTTTGCAGATAAGCTCCTTAAAACACCTTCCTCAATTCTTCCATCCCTGCTTTTCTATTCAACAAGATAAGGATTTCTGTATAGTATTATGCCAGAGTGGCATCAGAACAAAAACATTCAAGCAAATGACAAGACGTCTTCTGGGACCTTATTCCACAGTTAAGTTGGCTTTCAAGGGGCCACAGACCTTGTGGTTGTTTTTTCCTACCACAAATCAATACAGCTGCCCTTCTAAAAAGGAGATCAGCAGAGTTTAAAAGCTAAGGAAGAAGACAGGAAGACAGATCATTGTGCAACAACCCCCTTACCACCAGAAAAGGAAGTCAGCCTGGCAGTCTAGTTTCACTCGGTAGCTTTTGTTCCTGGTCCAGATAAAGAAATACATTTGAAGCTTCAAAAGCAGAAGGGGTGGAGAGAGAGAGAGAGAGAGAGACAGAGAGAGAGACAGAGAGAGAGACAGACACCGACAGAGGCGAGAAATTACATCCTACTGGATATTTATCATCAAATGCATACCCTTTTGGATTTTATTCAGAATCCTGTATTATGAGGAGCTTTTTATTCCGGGGAGAATACCGGCTTTATTGTTCAGCTGCAAGTCAAGCATTAAGCAGAAGAATGAAAGGCCCTGTTGAAAAGCTTCCAGGTTTGCTGTATTTCACCAGGGCAGACACCACCTCAAAATAAGGAGTGGGTTGCACATTCTGATGAAGACAGTGGCTCCCCACTCCCTCACTGCACCACCCAAAGTTGCTCCTTCCAAGGCAATTAGGTTAGATACGCTTGCAATTTCACAACATGTGCTTTGCATTAATACTTCGCTGCTGAACAGTCACATTACTTTGCTGAAGTCATGCAGGACTCATGTCACACAGTTAACTGAAAACTATACCAGAAGAAGGAAACTATCCAATGCGAACTCTCCTCCCTTGTCAATTAAATTCCCCAGAGATTTGCCCACAATACTTGGCTATTTTCAGCTAGCCTTATGAAATAGCAGTTCTGTACCTCCTAAAATTTTGATTAAATAAGGATGCCCTTAAACAACAGTCTAATACGGGCTTCCTTTTGTTTGCAATCACATTTGGATTTTAATTACATATGCAGCCATCCCTGCACACAGATGTTGCCTGGAGATTGTTCCCATATGGCTTAGTCATTTATGAAGTGTGATCCTAGATACTTTTTATTCAACTGCAATGTATGGTCTCAAAACCTGGTGCTTCAGAACAACATGCATAAAGGGGTCTCTACCCCTAAGAAGCTTACGAACTACAGGTGGAGACTTAAGAGCTACTGAAGTACCACAAACATGGTCAGGCCTGCCTGAAAGTAAAGAGGTTGCTTGCTATTGTTCATCCGAAACCTCCTTCAACTCAAGCTTCTTCTGGTTCATTTTTTGACAAGCTGTCAAGCAAAGACCATAAACCAGGAGAGAGCGAGCGAAGGCAAAGTTCCCTTCAGATCGTGTCCAAGCGTGTATTCTTGTGAAGCAATGCATGTTACCATCCTAAATCAAACCAAAAGCAGCCTAAAATACTTGAGTTTTCAATTGATTTATTATTATAGCTTTCCTATGCAGCAAGGAGCCAAAGATTTGGCTTCAGGTCAGTGGCGTTTCTTCAGAAAGGATAGCTGCCCTTCCTTCAAGAGGGGTCTGACACATAACCGGGAATTTCCCATAAGCGCAGATTTCTGCACAAAACTCATGAATAGCCAAAGGTTTTTGAATGTGCACTGTGAACCGATACGGCATTAAATGAGGAACTCTGCTGCAGCCATCCATTTTGCCAAATTACTGGGGCCTTCAGCTTCAGTCATGCCACCGTTCTAGCTAGCAAGATGTGACTGATTCTAGTTTATGTGGGCTTGTGTGATTCCTGACTTTCTTTGAACAAGCTCCTATGCTGGTTAATGCTGCGGCTTATCCATCTCCATCTGCAGCCATTCTCCTTGGCTGCGAAAGAGGAAGAGGGGCTCCATAGTTCAAACCCAGTATCAATCAATCAATACCAACAGCCTGGAATAGCAGCAGCCATATTGGCATCGGAAGATGGACTGGGCAGAGCACTCTGAGGAACACCTGCCCCACAGGAGCTCTTTGCCATGACTGTCCTTGAGGCTGCAGGGCCTTGACAACCGGACCTCATTCCAGACTCATTGGATTCATCAAAAGCACTTGGTATTCTGGACAGAAAGCTGATTGAGGTGGGACATTCCTCTTGCAGAAGAAATTCTGTCAGGGTGGTAGTATTTATTATTTATTTATTTATTTATTTATTAAAACATTTCTATGCCGCCCCATTCGCCGAAGCCTCGGGGCAGCTCACAACATAAAATAAAATACAAAAATAACAATATTTTTATTGATATAGAGGGAACTTTACTATTGTGCTGAATGGTAATGAAGGGCAACTTGCAAGTAATGTAACCTAGCAGTCACCAGAGCGAGCCGACAGGACCGCTTACTGTTCAGAGGTGCCACTGCATCTAGGCTAAGGTAATATTTAAGTGATTCCAAGCATGCTGGAAGGAGTAACTGAGGACTTCAAACGTAGCATCAGCTCTTTGCAGGAAGAGGTGCCACTTCTATGGGAAAGAGCAACACAGTTGGCCAAGCCATTTAAATATTACACTTAATATTTAAATTACTTTTCACAGATAAGGAGCTGTAAGGTAACAAGGTGCCGCAATTCCAAAAGTGCACCTCTCCCGCTCCACATTAGTTTAAGTTAGGGGAAGGCAGCCTGGTGATTCACAGATGTTTTGGACTACCATTCCCATCAGACCCAGCCAGCATTAGCCAATGGTCAGGTATTACGGGAATGCAAACCTCAAACACCTAAAGGGTATCTGGTTGTCTATCTGGAGTTCACATGATGCAGCAGAAGAGCAGAATTTATTCAACACTGTTAGGAGCTGCTCACCAAGTCGGAGCTTTGAATGCAGATTTTCTGGCCCGTCACTTTTATTGTCCTGCCTCAGCTGAACAGACATGGAACAACTAACATCTTGTCCTCTGAAATGACACCATGTATGCAGAAAGCTGGTTTAAAGTCCAGAGCACTCCTAGGTGAAAAATCACTGCTATCGGCATGCTCCATAAACATAGTGTTGTTCCAAGCTGCACCTTGGATAAGGATCCCTTCCAAGAAAGGGTTTCTTTGAAAAATGTCCGCATGGGAAACGTGGCACCAGAAGACTCTTGCCATTGTTGCATGGACCAGTATGTGGGGAAAGTGAGCATTTCTTCCAGAGGTACAAGCAGGTAAGGCAAGTGGACTGAAAACTCACTTTTCAAAATGGATTTTGATTTAAATTAGATTTGACTAACAGCACATTAAAGAGCCTTACAGATTCTTACTCAATTAATCAATGGCCCTACCAAGCACGGGGCTGACTCAGTTTGACAACCCATAGCTTGTAACTAGTTGTGGTTGGTTGCCATACAGGCCAAACCAAGACTGCTTTGCACAGGATGGCTTATTTTAGGAACAAGCACCTTCTCAGTCATGGACTACTCTGTGTGGACTCAGCAACGCCCAAACAAAATCTGGGTGAAGAAGACAAAAATGGCATTGAAAAAATGGCAAGATTATCATGGCTACTGACTTTAAGTCAGACCTAATATTAAGAACATCTCCTCTGAAAGTTAACAAGGAAAGCCTGAAAAAATGTATATAGTGAGACAGAACAAAGTGAAAGGATGGAACAGTGAGAGCTGGAAGGTTTTTGTTTTCCTGGTGACAGAACGAAAGAGTCATAGAGGTCATTTTGACCAGAGCTTAATTATCAAACAGGATAACAAAGACCAGGGCTTGTAATTTTCATGATATGGAGCTGCTGCAGACTCATTCTTCCCTACAAATTTACCAACTAACTTCAGAGGTTTGCTCACAAAAAGCAGACACACCTATCACATTAAAAGGGCCATTCTAACTGGTTATTAAAATGTGATTTATGTATTTTGATTTGTAAAACAACAAAAGCTGACTAAGACACAATTCTATGCCTGTTTAGATAGTTCCCACCATTCCCTTGCCAGCATGAGAAATCTTAAATGATCCAGCTTCAATAATTTCCAGTTTATCAACAGGGAAGACGTGTGAGAATGGCTGGAGCAAATCATAGTTTTAGTTGTACGTTTACAAAACTCTGCGATCAAGTTTGTACCATTATTTAGCAAATGCAAAAAAGAATCCACGCAAAATTTGGTTTAAGTTGGTATTTCAAATTGCCTTAATGCAAAATCAATCCATCCTACTGGTAAGCTTTATAAACTTGGGGTAAATACTAATTCTTTTAAACCCAAAATCAGTAACACAATCATACGTGGGCAGGAAGCTAATGCAAGCAAGCGGTTCAGTGTCTTAACGCCTGTCATTCGAGCAGGAACAAAAAAGTTGGTTGTTTTTCTCACAGTACATGTGCTAATGAGATTATGCCATAATTAATCTGCTAGCCTTCAAGCTGCTGCAAGAGTTTGTTTTTGCTGCAAGAGAGTGACATGGCTGTTAATCTGGAAACATGAGAAATTTTGTCAACAGAACTGTTAAGCAATCACTCCACCATCGTGTCCTGCAAGTCAGATGGAAAAGCAGGTTGCTTACCGGTAACTGATGTTCTTCGAGTGGCCATCTGTGCAGTCACACATATGGGGGCTGCGCCTACGCAGTGCCCATGGCCGGGAGATTGATAGCTAACGGTTTTGGCAGGAAAACTCCCCTCCCCTCCCCCCAGTAGTATATACGGAGCGGAGTGTCCGCCATTTTCCAGTCTTTCATAGACTGGACGTTCGCTCTCTAGAGAAAAAAATTGTAACTAAGGAAAAGAAATGTTGTCGGTACCGACGACAAGTTAGAAAATACTGTATAGGTACCGAGGATAAAGAGTAATATGGTACCGATAATAAATTCCACCCAGTGACACCGAGCAGGGCCGGCAGGTGGGTTGTGTGACTGCACAGATGGCCACTCGAAGAACGTTAGTTATCAGTTACAGGTAAGCAACCTGCTTTTCTTCGTCGTGGCCTCTGTGCATCACACGTATGGGTAGATTAGCAAGCTTACCCTGACTGGAGGAGGGGAGGTGTCATCAACGAAGAACAGCTGAAAGAACGGCTCTTCCAAAGGAACAGTCCTGTCTAGCACAGACATCCAGCCGATAATGTTTAGCAAATGTGCATGGAGTGGCCCAGGTGGCCACCCTGCAGACATCGTCAACTGGAACCCCCAACGCAAAGGCTGAAGAAGCAGCTACCGCTCAAGTAGAATGACCCCTTGGGGTTGTAGGTAAGTCTATCTTAGCCAACTGGTAGGACAGAGTAATGGCGTGAACTATCCATTTGGAGAGTCTTTGAGGGGTAACTAGAAAACCTTGGTCCTGCCCAGAGTATTTAACAAATACCCTATTGGAACGTCGAATAGATTCAGTTCTTGATCTATAGAAGGCTAAGCAGCGCCATACGTCAAGTGCATGTAAGGATCTCTCAATCGGATTCGATGGAGATGGGAAAAAGGCAGGTAAGACCTCTTGACTCATGTGGAAGGAGGCAGCCACTTTCAGTAGAAAAGACGGATCCATTCGCAGAACTACTTTCTCCCTATGGAAATTCAAATAGGGAGGGTCTACCCTGAGGGCACAGAGCTCACTAGCTCACCAGGCTGATGTAACTGCTACAAGAAATGCTGTCTTCCAAGAAACAAGGCGCAAATTGATAGTCGCCAGGGGTTCGAAGGGGACTCTTGTTAGTGCTTGTAATACCACTGAAAGACTCCAAGTAGGCATAACCAGTCTGAACGTCGGATAAAGGTTATGCAGTCCTTTAAGGAATCTCTTTATCAATGGTTGAGAAACAATGGAGGATCCCTGAACTGTACCACGGTAATAGGAAACTGCCGCCGTGTACACCTTTATGGAAGATGGCTTAAGTCCCAAATGGTGGAGTTCAAAGAGGAACTGAAGAATATTCTCTATGGATGCTGAATATGGAAGAAACGAGCGAGACTCGGCAAAGGTAGAGAATCGCCGCCACTTAGCCGCGTATGATTTTCGGGTTGACGGCCTTAACGCAGAATTGAGAATGCTCTGGATGTCCAGGTGGAAAACTGTCGAACCCGATGGGAAACTCATCGAATCCGATGAAGCAGGGAAGACAAATGGATTCGAAGCCTGGATTCGGGTGTCAGATCCAGGGACATGATCTGTATAAGGTGTTGACGCTGTCGGTACTGAGTCACAGCCGACTGTTATCGAATCCGCCAGGCTGTTAATTTCAGCAATGTTAAATCCGGGTGGTGAACAGTGCCCTCTCGCTGAGTTATGAGATATGGAACAGATGGAAGTTGAAGACATTCGTCTTGAGAAATTCGAAGAAGTGTCGAAAACCATGCTTGGCGTGGCCACCATGGGGTTTTCAGTAGTCCTGCGGCCCCGTCGTGAACTATCTTCGATATTACTCTCATAATGAGGGGGATCGGAGGGAAAGCGTAAAAGTTCATATTGTTCCAAGGGATCATAAAAGCATCCCCTGATGATCCTTGTCTGATTCCCACTCTCGAGCAAAAAGTCTTGCATACCCTGTTCTGCTGGGTAGCGAACAAGTCTATGTCTGGATGACCCCAGCGATGGAAGAGTTGGTTGCATATCTGACAATCCTGCTCCCATTCGTGAGATGTCGACATTTGTCTGCTTAGAAGATCGGCTTCCACATTGTCCGTACCAGCTAGATGTACTGCTACGAGGGCAATGTCTCTCGGGATGCACCAATCCCAGATCTGCATCGCTAGCCAAGCCAACGTTGGTGACTTTGTCCCTCCTTGTTTGTTCAGATAAAAAACCGTAGCAATGTTATCCGAGGTTATCTGAACGACTCAGTGCCGAAGAACGTCCTCGAACGATCGTAGGGCCTTGAATACTGCCAGAAGTTCCAGGAAATTGATATGGTCTTGGACTCCTGTCGATTCCAAACACCTTGCGTATGAAGATCGGAACACACTGCTCTCCATCCAAGCATCAGTACCGAAAGTCACTGAAGGACATCGGGGTCAGAACGGAACCCCAACGGTTAGGTTGGCTGGAATTGTCCACCATATCAGAGACTGTAGAACAGAGGATGGAAGCTGAATTAACTTCGTGGGTAAGTCCTTTTGCGGTTGAAACATCTTGTTGAAGAAGAGCTGAAGAGGACGAAGTCGAAGCCTGGCATGTGGGACAATGGCAACCGACTCAGCCATGTGTCCCAAGAGTCTTTGGATGGATCGGGCAGGAACCGTCCTGTCTCATCGCATTTGATGGATGTCCTGAGCAAGAGTGTGCTGCCTGTCCCGCGGGAAGAAAGCTTTTGCCATCGTGGAATCCAGATGGGCTCCGATGAAATTGATCATCTGTGCAGGAACAAGAGAGGATTTCTCGATGTTAATGCAAAGTCCAAGATCCTGCACCAGGGTACAAGTTATATGTATAGACGAAAGAAGTCCTTCTCTGGTCTGAGAGACTAATAACCAATCATTGAGATAAGGGTAAATTTTAACGCCATGTAGTCGTAAAAAGGCACAGACAGGAGCCATACACTTCGTAAAAACCCTTGGTGTGGTGGCCAGCCCGAAAGGTAACACCGTGAATTCAAAAACTTCAGATGTCACAGCAAAACAGAGGAAACGCCTGTGACACGGATGGATCGAAATGTGGAAATAGGCATCCCTCAAGTCCAATGAGGCGAACCAGTCCTCTCTCCTCAGCAACGGTAGGATATTTTGAAGGGTGGTCATCCTGAATTTTCTTGTTGTGATGAACCTACTGACATTTCCTAAGTCCAGTATCAAACAAAGACCACCATCCCACTTCAGCACCGTAAAATATCTCGAATAGAATCTGTAGAGTCTTTCTGTTTGAGCTATCTGACGAATCGCTCCTTTATGGAGAAGTTGTCGAACTTCGTCGAGCAATGCCAGCGAGCATGGTGTAAACTGGATCGGGCTCGATGGAGGAACGATGCCGAATTCTATCTGATATCCGTGCTGAATGATGGATAACACCCACCGATCAGATGTGATGGACTCCCAAATGGGGAGTCGGCCTTTCTGCCGGTCCCCAAATGAGAGAGGGGTGGGTGGGGTAGGGAGTAGAGGAAAGGTTTGCCCATCCCGTCAACGTTGGTGCTTGTCGCCATCAAAACGGCAATGGCCCTGTTGAAAACGTTGCAGCGGCTGTTGTCGGCGGCGTTGTTGTCTGTGTTGAGGCTGTTGTCTTGACTGGTATGGCTGCCAATATGACAGATGGGTCCAAGACCACTTACGTTGTGTTTGAGGCTGCATCTCCATGCGCCGAGCCGTCATTCTGGACTCATGGATCTTCTTCAGCTTGTGGTCGGTTAGGAATGGAAGAGCCCAGACCCGTCAAAGGGCATCTCCTCGATACGCCTCTTCATCTCCTCCAGGAAGTTGCAATTGCGCAACCACGCATGCCGCCAGAGGGAGATGGCACCGACCAGGGCCCTGGAGTCGGTGTCAACGTGGTGTCTAGCTGTGGAGAGCTGTTGAACTGCGACCTGCATAGCCTCCTGTATGAAAACTTTTGCAAGGTCGCCCTGGTTGTCCGGGAGCGCGGAGATCACGTTACTGAGGCGCTGCATTATAAAATACTGGTATAGCGCCAGTGTTGCCTCGTAATTGGATATTCTCAAGCCGAGTCCAGAGGCCACATAGACTCGGCGAGCTAGAGAATCAATCTTCCTCCCCTCCTTGTCACAGGGCGCAGTGTGACCCCTTGACTCTCTGCCCTGGGAAGACTCCACCACAACCGAGTTCGGTTTAGGATGACGCAGGAGGAACGGAATGTCCTTCTCCCGAACCCGGTACATGGCTTCGTACCTCCTCGATATTGGTTGAGGATGGGTGGGCAGGTCCCATGGCTGGGTCATTTCTTGCCGCAGAGTGGTAATGAGCGGCAATACTATAGATGTCAACTGCTCTCCCCGAACCACATTGTAAAATTTATCAGTGCTGGGACCGGGCCGTTGTATGGCATCGATCTCCAGCGACTGAACCAGGTGAGACATTAGCTCCACGAAGGAGATATGCAATTCGTTGGGGGACCCAGGGGCCTGAGAAGTCACTGCGACATCTGGAGAGGTAAAGTCGACGTTGGACTCATCTGAATCCATCCCATAGTATGGGGGAGTGCTGGAGAAAGATTCTCCGGGCGACACGGACCAACTGCTCCCCCTAGTCGGTATCGCTGGAGCGTGCCTCGGAGCTGAAGATGCCGGACGATGCCGAGGAGCTGGTGGAGAGGGATGGTCTCGAGGAGTCAGATAACGTCCAACAGAGTGGGAGTCCCCCCATCCGTGACAGAATGAAGATCGGGGATGGTACCAGTCGTCAGATCTTCTGTCAGACGAACAGCTTCTCCGACTCCTCAGAGGAGACATCTCCGTCTCCGTGTCCAGTCTTGCTGGGGGCACAGGTGTGGGAGACCTAGCCCTAGGCGGGGAGTCTCAAATCTCCCCATCGGAGATCAATTCCCGATGTGGCACTTGCGGAGGCTCAGTTGGTGACCCACCCACGCACTGAGGGGACCCAGAGGGGTAACCCTCATAGCTGCTTGAAGCGTCGGGCCCAGTGGTGTCGGTACTGCGACAGCCATTGGGACCGAGGGTGCCAACGAACCCGAGTCTCGATGCTTGGAATGCTCAGGATTCTTCGATTTGCGAGGCGGCTTTACGGCCTTATCTTTTTTGGCCTTTTTATGCTCAGACGGCTTTTCACGCCACTTTTTTGGTGGGGAAGCAGGCCGGTCGCCCATAGCGGATGCACCTTCATACGAAGGGTGTGAGGGCGGAGCAGCCGAGGTCAAAGCAGGGCGAGTATCAGTGGATCCGACTGCAGAAGCGTGTGGTCCCACAAGAGCCTACATAGGCGATTCTCGCGGTTCTTTCTAGCCTGCTTCGAGAAGGCCAGACAATGGCTGCACTCGTCTGTCCTATGACCCTCCCCCAAACAGAGGAGGCATAAATCACTCGGGTCTGCGGGGGACATTTTTGACCCGCACTCCGCGCACTTGCGGAAAGCCGCTCGTCACACCATCGTAAAAAGGAAAGAGAAGACAGTGCAGAGGGAGAATATAATATTTTTGGGTTGTGTTTTTTTTTTTTTTAGGAAGAGAGAAGAAAGTGAACAAATGAGAGAACTATCAGAAGGGAATATATAACTTGGAATATAACTTGGAAAGAAGAAGAAGGAAGAATTGCAAAACATGGAAGAGAACGAGAAACGGTCAGAGCGAGAGCGAAAGCGGCACGAGGCACAACGAACGGCGGTTGCAAAGACTGGGAAATGGCGGACACTCCGCTCCATATATACTGTTGGGGGGAGGGGAACGGAGTTTTCCTGCCAAAACTGTTAGCTATCAAGCTCCCGGCCAAAGGCACTGCGCAGACTCAGCACCCATATGTGTGATGCACAGAGGCCATGACGAAGAACCTTCAAGAACACAGAAGAACAACCCAGAAAGTCCCAGCAGTTTTTAAAGTCTAGGACCCGTAGAAAGCTGGAAGGGATGCTAGCAGCAGATTGATGGACAGTTTTCGCTGGACATCCCTGAAGTTCTGGGCTTGGGGTGCAGCAACGATCTCATGCAGTGCGCAAGGCTGCCTTGTGTTCACCCCACCTTCCATTCTAACGAGAGGGGTGCCAGAACAGCTTATGCAATCATGGTAACTCCATTATTAACTATTATACCACTAGATCAGTGTAGTTACATTAATTTTTATTTATTTATCGATTTATATCCTGCCTTTTTCCGACAAAGGGCTCAAGGCAGCTTACATCTCCTCCTCCACCTTCTCCCCACAACAACAACCCTGTGAGGTAGGTTGGGCTGAGAGTCTGTGACTGGCCCAAAGTCACCCAGTTGGCTCCATGGCCAAGCAGGGACTAGAACCCAGATCGTCTGAGTCCCAGTCCCATGCTCTTAACAATTAAGAGTACAATTAGCAGTGTACTTAGCAGAGTAATTAATATCTTGGCATATTGAAATGCCATGTTGAGCAAATGTTAGTCCTATAACATCTGGGTCAGATGGGAAAAAATCCAATATCAGGTATACAGATGTGCTCTCTTACTAAAATGGGACGGTGCAACGTGGCGGAGGCTAGACTCGATGGCCTTCCTGGCCCCTTCCAACTCTGCTATTCTATGATTCTATGAAAAAGGAATATCAAATTAAAATAAATATACAAAAAAGGAAGAATTTGGCTTATGAATATTAGGGGCAAAGTAGAAATGACATTAAATGCACCTTTGCATTTTACAAGTTTCCTTTAAAGAAAATGAATGCTATTCAGTGCAGACTTACCAGCAAGATCAAGGAAGAGACAGGGAGTTTGGGGTCAAAAACTAGCTTCGGAAGAGAGAAGATCTTCCCCCAAGACTGCAGATGAGAAACAGTTAAACTCGCTTGCTTGTTATCATTATGTGCATCTCAAAGCCCGCCCTTTAAATGTGAAGCTGCATCTAATGTCGCATTAGATGCAGTTCGGCCTCATCCAAGTGCACTGGCCAACCCGCTCCTAGAAAGGGCTCTCCACTCTTGTAAGGCCGTCCCACAAGTTCTTCAGACAACCAGTGTCTGTCCCCAACCATGTGCGAAGCAGATTGTCCGGGTTACGTGAGACGCACACCCACAGTGAGAGCCAGTGTGGTGCGGTGGTGAAGAGCACGGCCAGATCTTCCCTCAGGCTTCTATTCCTCATTCGGCCATGAATTGCGCTGGGTTGCTTTGGGCCAGTCACTGCCTCCTAGCCTAACCTGCCTAACAGGGTTGTGGTTGACAGCACAACAATGGAGGATAAAATGGAGAGGAGGGGAGTCTTGTAAGCTGCCTTGGGTTCCTTGAAAGAGGAAGAAAGATGGGACATAAATATAATGTAATAAAAGTGATAATTAAAAATGCAGGTAGAAGAATACATAAAAATGCTTTAGCCCTATAGTTTTTATTTCAAACCATGTCTTGTGACTAGAATACCTAGCAGACCACCTCGCCCTAGATGCCCTACAGGGTTGGGCCCGAAGGCCTTCATGACCCCTTCCAACTCTACTATTCTATGATTCTGCTCATCCATGCGTTACATCTCCCAGGGAAGTCCTGGGGGGTCTTCCCATGAGCAACAAAACATTGCCATGTAGCAGCTCAAAGCTGAGCATTCTTGACGATAGTGCTTGCTGGAAAAACCTCCCCTCCGTGGTCTGGAAGGCAGAAGATGTGGCATCCTGCAAGCACCTCCACACTTGTTTGCCCAGGCTTTCTCCTGCTCTTAATTAGCAGCAATTAAGCATATCCTGTGCCTTCCTACTTACTGGGTGGGTTTGTTTATCACACTAAGCCGACCTCAGAATAAGCCATCGTGGGTTACTGATTTGCTCACCAACCCAAGTGGGTGCTTTTCTGCTCGCCTCCCCCTCAGTCCTCCTGCTGCTTCCGACAGCTGCCCCAGAGGCCCTCACAGCAGAATTCCCCGTGCTTTCCTTCCCTGAATCAACACCATTTTAGCCATTGCTGTGCTTGTGTTGCTAGCACCCAAGAAAGCTGCTCATCCTCCTTATCAGATCACCTAATGGTATTAATTTATTAAGCCTTTATGGGCATAATATATTTTAAAAACATTATTCTGGGCAATTATGCTTTTGCACAAAACCGCCTCCAATATTTAGTCCGAAATACCAATTTCACTCTCTCTCAGTGCCTTTGTCAATTTCATCCTCCATGTCAAGAGCTCAGCTTAGCAAACTTCTCCTCTACTGCCACTCCTAAGTCTCTTCTGAAGGAAATCAAGCTGCTAACTAAAGATGCAATTTCTCCACCACTACACCTGAATCCTAAATAAATACTATTTTGGAGGAAGGGAAGCACAAGAGAAATTGGGTCTTTATGTGGGGCTTACCCCATCTCACTAGTCGAATTAAAACTTTCCATAGGAAGGAAAGTAGGGGAAAAGCCTGGGAGTTATATAATGTAATAATTTCCCAGAAAGCAGGGAGAGATGCTGAAACTTTAAAATCGCTGCTTCATGTTATACAAAAGTAAGAATTCCCACTCCCAAAGCACCTCATCTCCTACAACCATCAGCTGCTTTCAGCTCCGCCTCCAATTTGTTCTTGTCACTTCCTACTACTAGTCTTAGTTGGTAGTCACCACACACACACACAAGCAAGATTGCTACACACACCCAAATGACATGGCAGAAGAGTAAAATGGAGGGGAAATCTTTGCAAATTTCCTGGCAGCAGTTGTCCACTCCTGTGCACTTGCACAAGACTTTGTGCAACATTCGAGACACTCTTCACCATCTCCCCCACCCATCAGCTTTTGTGGGCATGGGGCAAAGGGCCCTGAGAATGGCTGAGAGAAGAGGGTAGCGGCACAAGCAAGATTACAACACGCAACAGGGGAGTTTGCTGGTCTTGCCAGGCAGCTCTCTAGCGATTCCCAACTACCCAGGATGAAAACACCCTGCCATGTTCAGACAAAGCAAGAAAACACCATGGGTGTGAACAAGCCGCCGGTTCTCAGGGTGGCTTGTTGGTGAAAAGTAAGAAACTCTCACATAGCAAGCACAGCAATGCATCTCAGATGATGTTGCATAGTTCTCCACTGCTGCTATATTTCCGTTGCTCTTGCTGTAGTTTAATAGGCTATAATAAATGCCTTTGTATTTGTTATATGTGCAAATGATCAATACTATGAGCGAACTGCTTACAGATCTTTAAATTCAGTGGTATATATACTAATATTTAGCGTGGCCTCATGTGTACCACTGTAAACATTTAGAGCAAGACCAGAAAGCAAATATAGTGCAAGGGCAGCAAGCAGCCAACAACTATGGAGACCTCAGATCAGTGTTTAGTAATGTGAACGCGGAGCCCAGCTTTCTGAGGAGGAAGGGAAAAAATCTGTGGAGTGATGAGGCTTTGTCTGCCAGGATCTTTGTTACTCTTTAAGCACTACATGAAGGAAAAAGCTGCAATTAACCAGGAAGTTCTTGGTTTCCACACATCCTTAAAAAGTCAAGTCTGCAGTGTGACCTGCAGATAAGTGAGTAAAAATAAAGTTTCACTTTAAAAAAATACAGAAAAACCAAGCGCCTACTTCCACTTTTTCTGACCAACTCCAGAGCTATTGTTTCAGTCCCTGCTTTCTTGTGCCACTCACTGCATCCTGTGATGGAAGAACCAGTGGAGATGGACTCAAAGGAAGTTGCATCTTACAGCTGCTTTTTTTAAGAAGCAGCCTGGCAACATCCCACCTGTACCATCCCTGGTGACAATGGCCCCAGGTGATAAGAGGCTGCCAGGGAAGAGAAGGGGGTTGCTTGCTTGCATTAAGTGGTGGAGCCAAGCAGCCCTGTTTCCAAGGCTGTCAATTGCATTTATTCAGCGGGGGAGCAGCACCTTGCCAAAGACATCCATTCACAGTAAAAATCCTCCACACCATCCAGAGATAATACCCAACAGCAGCAGTTTTGATTAAGTGCAAACAGCCAGCACACAGAGAAGAACTGAAAGCAGCAGACCATAGAATTATATAGTTCTCAGAGCATAGCTAAGGACTTTCCTTGCCCGGGCCAGAACCGAATCCATTAAGCTAAAGGGAGGAACTGGGAGAGAGCAGCCTTGCAAGTCATCACTTCAGTCCTCCTGGTGCTCCAGCCATCACTGTTGCCCTTATTCGCATGGAGAAACAGAAACAGAGCGAATCAGAAGGGGTCTCCTGGCCATCTAGTCTGACCCCTGGCTCCAGCCAGCTCCACTCATAAAATACTGACCATGTACATGTCCAGCCTATCCTTGAATGCCCCCACTGATGTCTGCCCCCCACCCCAATTTTCCAAGGCCCAGCGGTAAGGGATAGAGTGATGACTCTAAGCGGGGGGGGGGGGCTTCTTGGCACTCAAGCAGATCAGTTCAAATTAAAGCAGGTGAGGTTATATGTGGGCTCAAACTGCTCAAACTGGAGAACACAGCGTGTCATTGCTACACACCCCCAAGTGCTAAACTTTGAGGGTTCTCAGGAAAGAGAGCCCAGGCAACACACCAAGCAGGGCTCTTGGGGCTTGGCTTGGTTGCCAAGGATCCCAAAGGAAAGCTTTTTGGTTTGCAGGAAAAGGAGAGGGGCAGCAAAAAGGGCATTTGAGGATGTGTCAGTCCAAGTTGAAGCCTCTGAGTGAGCAACAACAACACTAAAAAAGGCCTGTTTATTTTGGGGCTATGGTAGCGTTTGAGCGCTTTACTGGAGCTTTCTGCCACATGGGACCTCCATTATCCAGGAGGAAGGATATCATTAGAACAATGATGGTTTCATTTCCTTTTCTTCAGGTAGATCTATTATTAAAGAGAAGGAGATACAGACCAGAGCTAATTAGAGTTCCGCAATCTAGATCTCCCTTATGTATCCCTCCAGCTCTGGTCCTTGTATTGCAGAGAAGGAAAGGAGCAAAACACAGCCTACCTTGAAAGCAGCAAAAGACTTCTGACCACAAGTGCCCAATCAATGAGAATGCAAAAGGCATGCAGTGCTTAATGATCACTGGATACTCAAGTCCCTCTTATTTATTTATTTATTTGGAATTTTTGTATGCCGTTCCAGTCGCATAAACCTCGGGATGGCTTCCAACATTATAAATAAATACACATATAAATACATACATATAAAATCTGGATACATTCTGGCTCAATATTAAAACCAATAAATAAAATCAACAATTATTAAAATATTGTTTAAATAAAAAGGTCTTGGCTTGGTGCCGAAAAACAAATAACAGCGGTGCCAGGCGGACCTCTCTGGGGAGCAGATTCCATAAGTGGGGCGCTACCGCCGAGAAAGCCCTCCTCCGGTACTCACCCTCCTAATCTCTTTCACGGAGGGTTCCCGGAGAAGGGCCTCTGCCGCCGATCTCAAGAGGCGGGAGGACAAATATGGATGCAGGCGTTCCTTTAGATATCCAGGTCCCAAACCGTTAAGGGCTTTATAGGTGATAACCAGCACCTTGAATTGGGCCCGGACTTCGATGGGAAGCCAGTGAAGCTGGTAGAGGACTGGGGTTATGAGAATAATGCCCAGTCCCTGTCAGCAACCTGGCGGCTCTTCTGACCTTAGCAAAATCAAGTCAACAGTGGTCACATTAAAGCAGCTTTTCCCAGCCTGATGTCCTCCAGATTCTCACCAGCTCCAGCCAACATTGAGGGATAATGCCAATAGTAGTCCAAAGCACCTGGAAGGGACCTCCCTACATTCTACAGAAAAGCTCCACTCTAACAACATCCAGATAAGAGTACTACAACATTGCGGATTGTTCACAAACTTCAACTGGTGTAAACTTACACAACCAACCAGGAACATCTCTTGCCACTTCTACAAGTGCTTAAAGTTGGGTGGTGGAAACCAGCAAAACTTTGTTTGTAAACAGAATGGGACCAGGGTACCTGGAGGACCACTGGTCCCACCTGAATCTGCCTGTTTTTTGAAGTTCCATGGCCCTGTTCATGACCTGAAGATGGGGCAACAACAGAGCCTCCTCAGCTGATAACGTTCTTTTTTTTTATCTCGCATGCCAAGCATGACCTGCCAACTATGGCTGAATGGCAAAAATTGCACTGGCAGAATCTGACAGTATCCAGGACAGGCGCAGCTACTTTTACAGCATAAGAGGCTTCATCACGACTAAAGAAAACACTTACTGAGCCTTTTCAGGCAAAACGATCCACAATTCAGGTCTATAAATACCAGTAAATGCAGGGTCTGAAGCAGGAATGGAATATGGAATTGGAGTGTCCCATTTTGACATCTATACCTATTAGGATCATAAGTTGAGCTTTTTTAGCTAAAAAAGTTCATATTTGACACTGCAACATCTCTTTAAAAAGGAATGTCTAATTCAACTGCTTGCTAGAAGTACTGCAGCAAATGCTTTTTTAAATATATGTTTTGGCAATGCCGGGTATTCATTCATATAGTAGCCGGCTTCCAAAACGAGGCCATGTTGCACTGGAAGAGTCCATGGTATTGCTGACATCCATGATGTCTAAAGTTACCTGCTTCTTGGAAATTAACAAATTTTCAGTGTAAATGGATCCTGAGTTCTTTTGAGAGCTGACAGACTGGTATTAGGACATTGGAAGGATCAACAATCTCCTCACATAATGCAATGGATCAAAGACCTTACAGCGCTTCAGCATCTGAATAGGAGGCATACAGAGGCCATCTTCGAAATGACACTAATTTGACTATCTGGTCCACTTTGGTTGACACCTATGTATAATTGCAAGTAAGCTGTATTTTCCCACATGGAATTTCATGTGTATTTATTGCTGTGGACATATATAGCTTTGTATATGTGCATTAAAAACTCCCCCTTCATGGATCACTGCCTTGCTGTGCCAAAGGGGCTTGCATGGTGCAATGAAGCTATGAGCTATGTCATGTAGGGGCACCCAAGAAGGACAGGTCATAGCAGAGAACTCTGACAAAACGTGATCCACTAGAGAAGGAAATGGCAACCCAGTCCAGTATCTTTGCCATGAAAACCCCATGGACAGTACCAAAAGACAAAAAGATATGATGCCAGAAGATGAGCCTCTCAGGTCGGAAGGTGTCCAATGTGCTACTGGGGAAGAGCAGAGGGCTGTACTAGTAGCACCAGAAAGAGTGAAGCCACTGGGTCAAAGCCGAAAGGACACTCAGTTGCTGATGTATCTGGTGGTGAAAGGAAAGTCCAATGCTGTAAAGAACAATACTGCATAGGGTGTGGTCAAACATGAGATGACAAGACTGAACAATAGACAACTTGGGAATCAGTAAACTAAAATGAGTGAATTTAATTCAGATGACCATCAGGTATACTACTGCAGGCAAGAATCCCTCAGAAGAAATGGAGTAGCCTTCATAGTCAATAAAAGAGTAGGAAAAGCAGTGCTGGGATACAATCTCCAAAATGACAGAATGATCTCAGTTCGAATCCAAGGCAAACCATTCACCATCACGATAATCCAAGTCTATGCCCCAACCACTGATGACGACGACGCTGAATTGACCGGTTCTATGAACACCTACAACACCCTCTAGAAATAACACCAAAAAATGATATCCTTATCATCATGTGGGATTGGAATGCTACAGTGGGAAGTCAAAAGATAACCGGAATAACAGGCAAGCTTGACCTTGGAGTACAAAATGAAGCAGGGCAAAGGCTAGCAGAATTTTGTCAAGAGAACACGGTGGTCATAGCAAACACTCTTTTCCAACAACTCAAGAGACAGCTCTACATATGGACATCACAGATGGTCAACAGAGAAATCAGATTGACTATGTGCTCTGCAGCCAAAGATGGAGAAGCTCTATACAGTCAGTAAAAACAAGACCAGGAGCTGACTGTGGCTCAGATCATGAGCTTCTTGTTGAAAAATTTAGGCTTAAATTGAAGAAAGTAGGGAAAAGCACTAGATTTAAGGAATTAGATCTGATAGAGTGCCTAAAGAACTATGGACGGAGGTTAGCAACATTGTACAAGAGGTAGCAACTAAAACCATCCCATAGAAAAAGAAATGCAAGAAAGCAAAATGGCTGTCTGAGGAAGCTTTACAAATAGCTGAGGAAAGAAGGAAAGCAAAAGGCAAGGGAGAAAAGGAAAGATATACCCACTTGAATGCAGAATTCCAGAGGATAGCTAGAAGAGATAAGAATGCCTTCTTAAATGAACAGTGTAAAGAAATGGAAGAAAACAATAGAATAGGGAGGACCAGAGATCTCTTCAAGAAAATTGGAGATATGAAGAAAACATTTCATGCAAAGATGGGCATGATAAAGGACCAAAATGGTAGGGACCTAACAGAAGCAGAAGAGATTAAGAAGAGGTGGCAAGATTACACAGACGAACTATACAAGAATACAAGAAAGAGCTTAACATCCCTGATAACCACGATGAGGTGGTCACTGACCTCGAGCCAGACATCCTGGAATGTGAAGTCAAATGGGCCTTAGGAAGTCTGAGCAACAATGAAGCTAGTGGAGGTGACAGTATTCCAGCTGGGCTATTCAAAACCCTAAAAGACGATGCAGTAAAAGTGCTACACTCAATATGCCAGCAAATATGGAAAACTCAACAGTGGCCACAGGATTGGAAAAGGTCAGTTTACATTCCGATCCCAAAGAAGGGCAATGCCAAAGAATGTTCAAACTACCGCACCATTGCACTCATTTCACATGCTAGCAAAGTTATGCTCAAAATCCTACAAGCTAGGCTCCAGCAGTATGTGGACCGAGAACTACCAGAAGTACAGGCAGGATTTCAAAGAGGGAGAGGAACTAGAGATCAAATTGCCAACATATGCTGGATCATACAGAAAGCTGGAGAGTTCCAGAAAAGCATCTACTTCTGCTTCAATGACTACGCTAAAGCCTTTGATTGTGTGGATCACAACAAATTGTGGCAAGTTCTTAAAGAAATGGGAGTACCAGACCATGTTATTTGTCTCTTGAAAAACCTATATGCAGATCAAGAAGCAACAGTGAGAACTGGACATGGAACTACTGATTGGTTCAAAATTGGGAAAGGAGTACACCAAGGCTGTACATCAGGGGTCTCAAACTCAACTTACCTGGGGGC
This sequence comes from Varanus komodoensis, assembly GCF_004798865.1. Taxonomy (NCBI): domain Eukaryota; kingdom Metazoa; phylum Chordata; class Lepidosauria; order Squamata; family Varanidae; genus Varanus; species Varanus komodoensis. The sequence goes on along the minus strand of NW_025335941.1, from coordinate 61,173,478 downwards.
CGCTGGAAGTAGAGTCTGGGTGAGGCTGGGCCTCATCAAGTATTCCTCCACCGTAGTGGTGGTGGGCCGCTCATCCCGCGGCCGGCCCAGGCGCCGCCGGCACTTTGAAGGCCTCAGGGCCCCTCCCCCGTGGCCCGCCCATCCCAGCAATTGGCCCACGGGCCGCGAGTTTGAGACCCCTGCTGTCCATTGTCACCCTGCCTATTTATCCTATAGACAGAGCACATCATGCAAAAGGCCAGGCTAGATGAATCATAAGTAGGAATTAAGATTGCCAGGAGAAATATCAATAACCTCAGATACTCAGACGATACCACTCTAATGGCAGAAAGTGAAGAGAAAATAAAGAGCCTCTTGATAATGGTGAAATAGAAAAGTGCAAAAGTTGGCTTGAAACTCAACATTAAGAAAACTAAGATCATGGCATCTGGTCCTCTCACTTCCTGGCAAATAGATGGGGAAGAAATGGAGGTAGTGACAGATTTTATTTTCTTGGGCTCCAAGATCACCACAGATTTTGACTACCAGTGACTACTAAATTAAAAGTCGCTTGCTCCTTGGGAAGAAAGCTATGGCAAATCCAGACAGCATACTAAAAAGCAAAGACATCATTCTGTCGACAAAAGTTTGTATAGTCAAAGCAATGGTTTTCCCAGCTGTAATGTATGGCTGTGAGAGTTGGACCATAAGAAAACTGAGTGCTGAAGAACTTACACCTTTGACTTGTGGTGCTGGAGAAGACTCCTGAGAGTCCCTTGGACTGCAAGGAGATCAAACCAGTCAATCATAAAAGAAAAGAACCATGACTGTTCTTTAGAAGATCAGATACTGAAGATGAGACAAGAATACTTTGGCCACCTAATGAGCAGGAAGGACTCCCTGGAGAAGAGCCTGATGCTGGGAACAATTGGTGGCAAAAGGAGAAGGGGACGGCAGAGAATGAGGTGGCCAGATGGAGTCACTGAAGCAATCAGTGTGAGCTTGGGTGGACTCCGGGGAATGGTGGAAGACAGGAGAGCCTGGAGCAATGTTCTCCATGGGGTCATGAGGGGTTGGACACAACTTAACAACTAAACATATTAAAAATGCAAAAAAAAAAAAAAACCCCAACAACAACAACAACCCAGTTTGCAAGCCATTTCTCTGAAGTGCAGTGCTTTGCACACTTTAGTAAGGGTTCCCTGTTCCGGAAATGTGATTGCCTAAGAGAATGGAAGACTGCTTTTACACCTCCACATAATTACCCTTAGGTATGAAACTGGGAAAGCACTAATTACAAGCCCGTCCAAACAAACTGTTGGGAAGTGATACTGTGTGTCTACCCCTCCCTTTTACTTCCAGTTGGAAGCACTTTGAAATCTGCTTTAAATATCTCATACCTTCCATCCTACAGATACTTTTATTGGATGGCCCACCTTGGAATTACAACAGCTAGAACAATGCCATATTCCAGGCTTCCCTGATAGCCTGGTTTCTTATCTCTTGTGGGCAACATCATGCGACAGTTGAAAGTCCACGGAGAGATGCTTCTCCTAGCTCAGCAGCACTCAAGTTAAAGCAAGCTCCAAGTTAAACTATTACAGCCATGTCATCCATGTGTTACCATCCATGACCTTATTTTTCCTAGGTTACCAGACGCAGTGGTGAACAGGACACCTGAACCTCTAGCTGTAGCTAAGAGAAGACCAATTCAGTCAAGTATGGCTTGTCGAGCACGGTAAAAAAATATGCTTTTACCAAGCAGATCTGCGCACTTTGCTTTCCCATCCCTTCTTCCATCTCAAAAGCCTCCAAAACCATGGAGACCAATATTCTAGCTGATATTGGCTCAAAAGGGCAGGACAACCCAGACCAAGGTCTGTCCTGTTTAAAATGCTTCTGCTGGAAAAGCCATACCACCCTCCTGAAACCAGGAGTGACTGCCAGGAGAAGGTGCTTGCCCACCACGGATGTTGTTACCCAGCTCTTCTCAGCATCCCTGGAGTAACATGCAGCCATCAGAATTTCACTCCATTTCTGTTCAGCTGCTCTATAAGCCCTTTTTTCTTAAATGTAAGGGAAGAGGAACTGTATGAAATTGGACCATGGGGTTGGGATACATACCACACCTTCCATACTTATTAGTAAAGCTAATACTCTTATTCAATCCTAAAGGAAATCAGCCCTGACTGTTCTTTAGACCAGATACTGAAGATGAAGCTCAGATACTTTGGCCATCTAATGAGAAGGAAAGACTCATTGGAAAAGACCAGGATGCTGGAAACAATTGAAGGCAAAAGGAGAAGGGGATGGTTGAGGTGGCTGGATGGGGTCACTGGGGAGGCGGGTGTGGCACTGGGTGGACTCCAGGGGATGGTGGAGGACAGGTGAGCCTGAAGGAATGTTGTCCATAGTGTTGCAAGAGGTTGGGCACAACTTTGTGACTGAACAACAACGAATACTCTTACGTATGTCACAATACCGCAAATCTCAAAGCCATCAACCCTTCCTAATGCATGAACCCCATCTGTGCTTCTTTCACATATACAGTGCAGCCTTACATCTTTTAATTCATTGAGTTTATGAGTTATCCTAGAACCAATGCTCTCAGAAGGGCATGTCTTAAAAACAAGCACAATAAAACCAGTGACAGAATGCATTACAATAATGTAAAGGCAGAAACAACTGAAAATTGTTTTAAAGCAAAGCGACTTCATCAAGAGGTTTAAAGCAGCTTAAATATGTAAGTGAATTAAAAATAAATGAACGGCAATTTTTTAAAATGTCCAAAATGGATAGGCAAGAATACTGATTCTTAAGTAGCCAAACTGGCTCCATTTCTTCACAGGAGAGGTGAGAGCAGAACTATAAAACTTGCAGAAGTAATGCAACAGCTTTCAAAAGAAAATCCTGAACAGCTAGCTCACTGAGGCCAGAGTTTACTTAATGGCCATATTATACTGACTATTGCAAACAGAGCACCCCAACAGAAGGTGTGGGTAGCTAACGGGAATACTCAAAGGGACTGTTCCATGCTGCAACATTTTGTTGCAAACCTCACCTGTTATCTATAGCCACTTTGCAGATTAATTTTCTGCACTGAAGGTAACCTCCTCAACAATAGGAGGGGATCTTCCCTTTGGTGCAGTTCTAAGAATTTGATGCTGTGTCACTTCTTTCCCTAATTATGACACATTTTATGTTGATCATTCAGCTAAGCACTTCACTCATGCTAAGCCAGTCCATATTTTCAGAGGGAGAGACCCAGGCCCAACTTTTTACAGCACAAGCCCAAAACAAACATAGTTATGCCCAGTGCAAACCATAATGTCAGGCAGGATGGGTAAAGCAAAGTAAATTAAACCAAGCAAACAGGCAAATTGAAGTAGCTTAAGTTCACCTTTGAAACACTGTTTCCTGAATGGTTTTGCTTATTATCCAGCTCATTTTCTATTAAATGTAAATATACATTATCTACTGTACGTTTTGCATACTTGTTTTAACTTCTTTCTCCTCTATTGTATATTTCTCTTACTTTTCCACAGTCTTTTTAATGCTTATTACTACATAAATGCCTGTGAATTTATGAATGTCTCAAGCCAATTCAGGGCTCAGAAGTTGCCAATTGCAAAGCGAATCAGTTCATTTTCACAAGGGAAACAAAATTGTTTGCTTCAGGCGTGTACATTCACAATCTGACAACTTGATCAGCTTGTTCCCTGCAACTTGGCATACAGAGGAGCTAAGTAGGTATATGGTTAGATAACCTATACCAGTACAATGGAGGAACTTCGTATGATATATAGGATGACATCACCTGGAGCACTGGGCTAAATAAACGTACTTGTGATAATCCTGGTCTTAACTATCAACACATAATGACATTGACTAGAGATTACTGCTGAAAAGTCAGGAGCCACTTACACATTACTGCCAGTGTAATCTGTACTTTTGTGAGTAATCTTGGCTTTGTTACAACAGCCCTGTGGAGCAGGCCAGTATTGCATACTCAAGATATTTAAGTTGTCGAGTCATCTGCTTTTTCATATTTTGCTCTATCAGTCAATTAACACTTTATAGCACAGCCCTATTCATGTTTAATCAAAAAATTTCCATCATGTTCCATGGGGCTTACTCCAAAGCGAGTGCATATGGGAGCTACAAGGAACCTGTAAGCAAAAGCTGACAGATGGAAAGATGACAGACCCAGTGGGTGAAACTTCGCATGTTGGCAGAAGGACATTCGGCTCCATAAGCATCTGGAGAAGATGGTGGTCAACACAGGCTAGGAAACAAGTAGCTATTAGCAACATCATGGTTTTTAAGGCTGTATTTAACATTATATTATGCCTTTATGATTCTTATTCCAGGAAGGCAGTATAAAATACAATTTACTTTGCATTTATATCCCACTTTCTTATTAAACATATCAAGAGCCCAAAGGGACAAAAGCTGCAAGCAGTGGACCAATTTACATACCATGGCAGCACCCTTTCCCACACAGTGACAATTGACATCAAGGTCAACTGCAGAATCGCCAAGGCAAGCTCTGCATACGGCAGACTGCTGACCAAAGTGTGGGACCGCCGTGGAATAAGCCTTGCTACAGAGCTTAAAGTCTACCGAGCAGTAGTCCTAACTACCCTGATGTATGCCAGTGAGACTTGGACTGTACACAGGAGGCATGCTAGGCAACTGAACAACTTCCACACGACTTGCCTCCGCAGACTTTTGAGGATCCGGTGGCAGGACTAGGTGCCAGACACAGAAGTCCTCTCCAGAGCAGGCCTGCCGTCAGTTCACACCCTGCTGATGAAAGCCCAGACGCGCTGGGCGGGCCATGTTGCAAGGATGCCAGACCACCGCATCCCCAAACAGCTCTTCTATGCTGAGCTGTCTCAAGGAAAGCGATCGCACAGGGGACAAAAGAAGCGATACAAAGACACGCTGAAAGCCTCTCTCAAGTCCTTGGTTATCGACCTGCACAAGACCGATCGACATGGCGCACGCAGATCCACCAAGGCTGCCAAACTTCTGAAGCCAGAAGGACAACTGTAGCACAAGAGAAGCGAGCACTCCGTAAAGCCAGAGTTGCAAGCACTGCAACAGTGGTGCCCACACCTCTGCCCGACATGTGGCAGAACACTCCGTGCCCGTAATTGGCCTTATCAGCCACCTGTGGACACACCATGGACAGCTCACAACCCGTTAGATGTCAAGGTCCTCAACGAAAACGATGGGCGATCATCATCATCATCAAGAGCCCTGCTGAATCTGACCATTCTTGTCCTGTGTTCTGTTCACAGCCAAATGTCCAAGGGAAAGTCAGAGCAGTACATGGGAGCAAAAGCACTCTCCTGCCCCTGCTCCCCAGCAACTCATGTGCATAGGCATCCTGCTTCCACACAGCCATCAGGACTTGGAGCTGTCAGTAGCCGCCTCTTGCAAGGTTCTGTCAAATCCCCTTTAAAAGCCATCCAAAGTGGTGTCTGCCACTTCATGCAGTGCCTGGAGGCTTCTGGATAAGGACGAGGCAGGCAAAGCTGCCTTACACCGAGTCAGAACCTTCAAGTCTGTCTACCCAACACTGATGCCGACTGGCAGCAGCTCTCCAGGGATTCGGGAAGAATCCTTTCCTAGCCGTACCTGGGAAATGCTGTGCATTGAACCTGGGGACGTCTGGATGCAAAGAAGGGGCTTTGCCACTGAACTGCAGCCCTTCCTCACAGGAGCTGGTACATGAGTGTAACTGCATCAATAAAAAAATGCACACACATTTCTGAAAATTGCTTCTCATTGCACTGCTCCAGGAGTTTCCTTTTTTTTTTTATGTTTGGGGGGACAGGGTAGTTTGTGACAATCATCCCCATATCAAGTTACAGTGGGCTCGAGTAAACTCTCTGCCACTGGATGATCATTACAGAGGGACCTTATATTACAAAGAACCCAATTTCATGTGTCTGCCGTTGAATCTGAGCCAGCAGGAGGCTGAACCAGAAAGAGATCTTAGGTTGCGGTAGGCAGATCAATGAAAATGTGTGCCCCAGGTGTGATAGTCGCATTGTTCTTACATGCTGTCAAGTCATAATGAGAAAATGAACTGAAGTCAAGTCTGTACTGGTCTTACACATGACCACCCTTCAGTTCTGTGTACCGTTCTGGTCACCACACCTTCAAAAAGAATAGTTGGAAATGGTGCAGAAAAAAGTAACCGAACTGATCAAAGGGTTGTTGCAGCTCCCTTATGGGAAAAAGTGACAACAGCCCTTAGAGAAAGAGGAAGCAAACTAGAGGTGCACAAAGTGATCACGAAGTGGAGAAGAACACGGAGTTTCTCTTCCTCCTCTCTTTATACTATACTTTATACTAGTAACTAGACCCAGTGGGATCGTCCCATGAAACTCAACTGTGGGAGATTCAGGACAGAAAAAAGGACTTCTTCACACAGCACAGAGTCACTTGCTCAAGATGCAGTGCTGGCCACCCCTTGGAGAGCTTTAAAGGGGGTCTGGAGAAAAGCGTGGAGGAGAATGCTAGTGCTACTAGTCCTCATGACCACTGGCTCCCTCCAGTATCAGAGGCAGCGTGCCCGTGCATCCCGGTTGCTGGGGAGCATGGGCAGAAGGGTGCTGCGACAATCCCGGCACGCTCGTGAAATCCTGTGTGCAGCTGGTCGGTCCCTGCGTGAACCCAAGGCTGAGTTGGACGAACCCGCGGTCCGATCGGGGCTCTTCTTGCGTCCTTTGCAATACCTGAGCCCCGCCGAGAAGGCCACCGCGACGTGCCTTCGGAGACGGGCTGCGCTGGGTCCGGAGAGCCGCGTCCTCTTACCTTCTGATCGAAGTAGCAGGTGCGGTACACGTGTGTGCCGGGCACGGGCGCGCTCTCCGGCCAGGACGCCGCGCGGGGCCGAGGGCGCGCGAGGAAGCCCCGGCTGCCGCCGGCCGCCCCGGCCAAGCTGAGCTGCGGCGGCAGCAACACCAGAAGCAGAAGCGGCCCCAGCCGGCGACTGGCCATCGCGAGACACTTCTGCCTCAGCGGCGTCTTCCCCGCCGGCGCAGCGGTCCCCTTTTATAGCTGAGCCTCGGGAGGGCGGGGGAGGGGGCGGGCACGAGAACGCTGTTGGCTCCGCCCATAGCCGGGACAGGTTTCCGAGGAGAGGCAGCGGCTCCGAAGGGGGAAGGTGAGGGGAGAGGCAGTGCGATTGGCCGGCGAGGGGAGGGGGCCCCGTGACTGAAGGGCAAGCGAGCCGACGGGCCCGAGGCGCCCCGTCCCTCCGGCAAGGTGATTGGCGGAGCTCCGTTCTGTCTGAGAGTCGGAGGGGACGGACTGCGAAACGGCGGAGCACTCGGATTGGCTCAGGGGGGGATAAAGGGGCGGGCATTGCGCTGAAGCGGGAAAATGAAGTCGCTCGGCCCCGCAGGGCGCGCGGTGGGGCTCTCGGAATGGCGCTCGTTGATTGGTGCGCGGTGACGGTGTCGTCACTTCCTTATCGCTTGAGGGGGTCGTCGCCGAGGAAAACAGGAGGCTCGAGGCCGAGCTTGGGGCGGTTTGGTGGGAGGCCTCGAAAGGTGGGAATTCAGTCCGTTCTTTCGCCCTTCTGTCGGTTTGCGGCCAGTTCATTTCCTCTTGGCCCCGGTCCCCTGCCCTCTTTACACTCGGGTTGGGCAAACTCGTGGCCCTGCAGATCATCCTTCCCCAGAATGGCGCCCTCCAGATGTGTTGGAATGCAACTCCCATTATCCCCAGTCAGCATAGTCCAGAATATCTAGAGGGTCCTAAGCTGAGGAAGATTGACCCGTATGCTCCTGCATTGCCACTCCCATCAGTCCAAGGCAGCAGAGGAAATTTGGGGGTGATGGGAGTTGTAGTCTAAAATCATATGGAGAGACCACCGGTTGACCATCCCTGCTCTACACATGCCTGTTTCTTCCTCCCTTGACCTGTCAATGGCCCTAGTCAGAGCATGATTCCTTAGTGCTGTCACCTCCTTGCATGTAAGGTTTCTAGTAGAGCAGTGAGGTAAGTTAGGGTGGGGGATAGCAACTTCTATGGACACGAGAAGCTGGCATCGAGGTTTGGCCCTGCTGCGTTTACTGCTTCAGAGTCCCCCTTGCCACTAGCAACTTAAAGCAATTATTCTGAGTTGCAATCCGTTTTTATAAAAGCTTGCTGCCTGTGAATAAGTTTGGCATCAATATGGAACTTCACTTTGCTCGCATTTGGGGTTCTTTTGTTACCCCAAAGCTCAGGCACTGAAAATGCTGCATAAGAAATGTCTTTGTTCTGGCTGAATGGTTCCCCACAACATAAGAATGGATTTCAGGTTTCATCCAATACATTTAATACACGATTTAACCTGCAAGGAGGGATTAAGATGGTTCTGTTTTGCCTTATCAACAGGACATTGACTTTGCAACTGTGTCAGAAGGGCCTATGGATCTTATGTTAAGTCTTACTCAGTAAAAAAAAGTTTCATTTTAGATGCCATATCTCTTTAATAAGAACTTGTCTAATCTGGCTAACTGTTGAAAGTTTCCTTCCCTCCATGTTTGTGTAATACTTGGTGGTTGCTTCTCTTAGGGTGGAGGTTATTCTGTGTATTTGCTTTTAATATTTACTGATGCACATGTTCTTTAAAACTAATTACCTGCCATATGGAATTTATCACAAGGACTATATGAATGGATTTTTCATGTATTAATATTTACCTGGGTGCCTTAGGATTTGAATACAGGTCTCTACCACATTCTGTCTACTTCACCAGACTGGCTTTTTAAAACAGCTGCATACAAAAACAGAACACCACCAAGTGACTTCCTAGTTTAGCATTTTACCTTTTAGAAAAGTTCCCTCAAAGTGCCACCCAGTTTTTGTGTCAGTCTTACATATTTATTAATCCCAAATGACTGCCAAATCACCCTAAAGTTCCTCATGATGTGTGGAAAATTAGGCTGTGTTATGACTTCCTCATAAGTCCTAGATTTATGTTGCTGCATCTCCAAGCTTTCTATTGTGACTGGTGCAGCTGCTGGAACCAGCAGTCCATAGCATTTGTTTTATAATCAGTTCTGCTCTTGACCTGCGACTAATCCTGTGGTACTTTTCACTGTTGTGCAGTTCTGGGTTGACATGCTTGATGTGCAGTTTTCAGTTTTATTTCCATAATCTTTATTTTCCATAATCTTTCAGGGCAAAAGAGGTGCTAAACACTAGATCAGCATACACTGTAATCCACTGACTTCTGATTGTTGGCAGAAATGGATGAAGGTGCTTCTACAGAATTTATGAAGGGTGAAATCCTCCCCATGTTTAATTATTTGGCAAGTCTGCTTTGAAGCTGGAGAATTGTGGGTTGGCTGCAGCTCCCTCTATAAATATGTACTTCACAGAGGCTTGGATAGGATGCTTGTTGGTGCAGACACCAAAGAGAAAAACAATAACAAAGTATACCTTAAGGGCAAACATGCTCATTGTGTCCTTTTTCCTCTCTTTTTGCCAGAGATGAGAGCCCACTCCTATCAGGTGGAATGAAGTATCCATCTAATAGTAATCCTTGTTGTTCTTTTGCATCTGACTAACCCACCCTGTCCTTTGGGCGAAAAGAGGAAAGGCACAGGTGAAAAAAGAAAGGGCATATAGTGTAACATGCAAAAGTAAGAATTTGGGGGAAAGAGGCAACATGAGTAAAACAGATTAGGAGAAACTCCCTTGATAAATGTTCTAACTTTACAGAGAGATGATGTTTGGAGAGAGAATCTCTGGTATAGTTAAAAATTGGGCATTATTTTTATGCCTGCCTGATGAATTTGCATAGTACAATTGCTGAAAATTTAGATTACCCCAAAGAGCAATGAAAATACTTAGAAAGCAGATATTAAGGCCAACTGTTGTCTATGTGTTTTATTACTGCAGAGACCCTTCGTAACACCTTTTTTGTATTTTTGAAATGCAGGTGTTAATCTTGTTTTTCTTCAACAAACAGGCCACCGAGGCATTAGCAAATCATGTGGACAAGTACACACAATGTCAATTTGTTAACTCCATCAATTTGTTAAATGAGCACCCAAGAGCAAACTTGTAGGGCAGTGTTTTCCCAGCTTAAGGCCTGCTCTTTATTCCTCTAATTTTTAAATTGGAGGATTCATCTTGGGAGGAAAAAACAGTGTTGTTTTTTTCAGAAAGCTTTTGGATTAATTCTTATTGTTAATCCCTCTGCTGTCAGTGGAGTGCACCACCTATGTTTAACAGCCTGTATTTGGAAGGAGATAAGTGCTAAGCTGCAACAGGCAGCCATATATAAAGCTACGCATTGGTATTGTGCAGCTGCATGAGCTACTCACACCCGAGACAAAGATGTGGCAAATTGGCTGGTACCCACTAGAGGCTGGCTGGAAGGAAGTACATCAAGAGCAATGAATCATGAAGAGCTATCTGTGGTTGTTTGATCTCTCCCTTTAATGGTTTTCATTCACTTGTCTTTTTGTCGCAGATTAGCAGTTCTTCTGTGTCGTATGCTTTGGGAATTAACACATTGGAGCATGGCAGCTTTTCCAAATAAGTTTTGGGTGTTGATTTTCCAGTCAGCTGAAGACTGCTTCACATGATTCTCAAGAAATTTGCCTACGGTAAGCCTCCAGGAAAGGCCATAATAAATGAATGGGTATAAATTTTGTACCTGCATCGCATAGCATATTCTTGGCAAACATACCTCAGTGTGCCTACACCTTATTATAAAAACTGTCTCCTTCAGACATGTTGATACTCATGCAAATCTACATGGTGGTACACCACAGCAAGTGCCTTCCTTCCATGTTGCATCAAGGACAAAATATGTCTCAAGTTTAAAAATGTTTCTGATTGTGGGAAACCTGGTAAGTCTAACAATGTCATGGGTGTCTTTTTGTAGCTTGCCCTGGGACCACATGAATGGCAGACATCTCCTGACTGCTTCTGTAATTTCTGTTCAGAACTCTAACTTTGTATTTCCTTCGTGTCAAAACTGCTTTTCCAAGCTATACCTAGATCTTAAAAGGTATGTTCAGTCCAGAGCACTGCTCCACTCCAAAAGTTCTTGATGGCTTTGACCAGATATAATACAGTACCATATAGCACAATCACAGGCAGGGGGAGATACGACAGTGGAGAATCGATTGGCCCTCAAAGGAAAAGCAGGGACAGATGTTTAATTGCAGTCCCCCGTTCTGGTCTCCAGCCCATTGATATGTGGTAATCATGCCAGCCTATCCTCTGGCCTGGTGGTGCTGTTGAATGTCGGGTCAGTACATAATGAGAACTTAAGTCAGCCATAACCTTGTTGTGGATGAGGGTGCCAGCCCAGCACCTGAGCAGGCAAGGCAGATGAGATAGTCCTTTCCCAGCTTCGTCTCCACAGGTACTTGGTCCAGCACCAACATTGCCTTGAGGGCCAGGGATGGGGAAACGTGGTAGTTCATAGGAGTTCCATCTCCCTCACTCGGCTCCTTGTCCACTTGAGTCCAGCTCTTGGGTGTTTGTGCCTTGCATTGGGCAAATCAGGACAGAGTTGGGACTCTCCCCCTGCGGCTCAGCAGTCTCCCCCCTGTGAGCTGGGAGAGGTCGTTTCTGACCTGGTGTTGCAGACCCCCAGCCTCTCAGTCCTGGGGGATCTCAACTTCCATGCTGAGGCAATCTAGTCTGGGGTGGTTCAGGATTACATGGCAGCCATGGGGCTGTTTCAAAATGTCACCTGCCCAACTCATGAAAGGGGAACATTCTGGGTCTGGTTTTCTTGACTGGGTGGGAAGGTGGTGGTCTGGTGGTCTCTTTAACCCCTTTGTCATGGTCAGATCATTTCCTCATGAGGCTTGAATTCTCAGCCCTTTTCCCCTCTGTGGGGGTGGGGGACCGTTATGTGAGTCTGCTGCCCCCAGAGATTGATGTGTCCAGATGGATTCATGAAAGCTCTGGGTGAGTGTCTGCTTGACATGGTTGGTGCTCCTGCCAAAGCCCCGGTTGCCCTGTGGAACACAGAGAAGGGCCAGGTAATCAACACAAGCCTGCCCAGCGTCTTGATGTATGGTGGAGCTGAGGCAATGAGGCAAGCCAGTAAACAGCCAGCACATGAGTAGGGATAAAACTTGGGATGAATCTCGACAAACACGTCTTAGCGCTCATTATCGAGCCTATTCCCCGGTGATCAAGGCAACAAAGAAGCGTTTTTACACCTGCTAGATTGCATCCTCAGAACTCCAAAAAGCGGAGCTTTTCCAGGTGGTTCGGGGCCTTTTACAAGCTGACCCCAAAAAAAACCTGCTGAACCCTGTGAATGCTGTGAAGAGTTTGCCCAGCATTTCAAGGACAAAATCGCCTGTCTCCACCCCAACTTGGATGCCACAGTTACCGTAGTCCTGCCTTTGGAGGTGCCTGGTGTACCATCTGGTCCATCTTTGCTGAATGGGTTCCTGCCTTTGCGGCCGGATGACGCGGCCTAGCCTGGCTTACCACTTGCTCGTTTGATCCTTGCCCATCTTGGCTTATTGGAAGATCTAGGGAGGGGATCTGCACCTCAAGATCGAAGCAGATAGGTTCCTTAAGGCTGTTCTGTGTTCACTTCCAACCTTACACGCTTTAGATGCTACCCATCCCACCTCCTGTGGGCACAACAGTATAGAATACCTGTGCTGGGCCACAGCTGCAGTGCGAGGGAATGACTGCGACCTGCCGGGCAACAAAAGTGAGCCATCAGGGTCCAGGATTCATGCCACTAAAGCTGACACAGTATTGCAACCTCATACAGAAGTTCTTCTTTGTTGAACATGGAATTAGCTGGAGGAGGAACACTATGGACTTGACTGGAAATCACTTTTTATATGGCATCCTGATGACACTTTGGCTACCATGAAGCAAGTAATATGGGTGCAATGCTACATCTTTCACAATCACTTCCAGCAATAATGAGATTACTCATAATAATTGATGATCCTCCCATTGGAAGGCAAGATCAATTAAATTTAATGAAGGCTAAAATTAGGCCTAATACACTGATAGTCCTGTTTGTTTGGGATGCTGATTAACTCAATTAAAATTAATAGCATTATCTTGAAAAAGGCAGGGCAGGGCTGTGAGCAAGAGTGTAGTGAGCCAGAACCTGGAACCAGCTGGTAGTAAGGATCAAAAAGTAAGGCAGAAGTACAGGCAAAATTATGAGACAAGATCAAGGAGCCAGGCAGAACTCAGGGTTGGCCTGCCAATTGGAATTGGAGGGCAGACCAGGAGGCAGGATGTACGAGGAAGCCAGGGCCAAAGCTTAACCAATCTCCAGGAAGTACTGGAGTCAGGAAGACTGACTCGCTTGAAGAACGCTTAACTAGAGCAAGAGGATTGTGTACTTGTATTTCTACCCAGGAGTATCCAATTCCCAATCTTTATTAATTTTATTTTATTTATCTGTCTGGGTATGATCCGTTCAGGGCTTGAAAGTGCTTCATTGAGCTATGACTTGCACTCCAGTAGTTCGCCACACGGGGGAGCAACAAGCAGCCAGTAGTTCCTGGCTCGAGAATTTGGGTTCACACAATCTTATGCTACAACGATTCTCCTAATGTGAAATTGCCTAATTATTTCATTCATTTACCCTCCACTGAGAGTGGCGTAGGATTATTCTTATTAATCCTGTTAGAGGTGTTTAATCCAAGGTAGGGTACATCTCTGGTACCAATTTACAGTTCCAATTTGGGATATAACAAGCACATGCAGACTGTATAATTACGGTGGTCCTTTTTCCCCTTTTGTCCCTACAGCTGTAAAGATTCCTAACCAGACAGTAAGCCTCATGCACAGAATTAATCTCTAGCAGTTCTCCCTAAAGAAATTAAACTGTGCCTGTGTTGCACATGGACACAAGAAAGCACTCTTTCCTTAATTGCCTCCAAATTCAAAATTGAGCTGAGAATTAAATCCAGATTTCCTGTTTCCAAACCAACAAAAGTGGGTTTCTCTTGCTGTTTCTGATTCTGATTTCTGTTTAGAGCACCGTCCAGCGTGGCCACCCATAACCCTCCGAACACAGGATTCCTGCCAAGGCAGGAGGATTCTGGAGGCCAGGATTGCCTCTGCACTTCCATCACTCACCAGGACATGGAAGCAGCTGGTTTTGGCTATTTGAGTGTTTCACTCCAGCCTGTAAAGAGAATGGGCTGAGGCACTTTGAGGCTCCCTTGCATCCCTGCAGAACCTCCCTCTTTTTCCCCTTGCTCCACAGGACACTTCCTCACTCCAGCTGTTGCTGCTTAGCCGCACTTGCAACTGTGGAGCAGCAGCCAGCACAGAAAAATGCATAGTGGGAAAAAGCAGAGAGAGCCCCAGTTCCAACCTCAAAGCACTTTTCTGAGGATGGAGCTGGAGCCCTGCATTTTCCTATGGCTGTCCAGGCGGTATCTTCTACCTGGTGTCTTTTTCTAAGGCAGCAATCCTAAGCACACTGAACAGGAGGGGAGTTAGTCTCATGAGACTCATTGGAACTTATTTCTGAACAGATATGCTTAGGATTGCATTGTAAATTAGTAAGATGGCAAATGATTTGTAAATGTTTGCTGTGAGACTCGTACGTGTTTGTAATACATGTAAGTATTCAGTAACTTTGTTATCTTTTTCTTAAAATACAGGTACAGTTGCCTAAAATGTGGGTGCTCAGGTGACACAAAGGAAGCAAACTATAGATACCGACTTTCCTTGGAAGTAGCTGACATTCGGAATGTGTTTGAGGTGACAGTATTTGGAAGCTGTTTGGATACTTACTTTGGAATCACAGCAAAGGGCCTGCAGAGGTAAAGAATGAAAATGAAATGAGTTTGCTGGAATGAATAAGCTCTCTCCCCCAGTACTACCCAGTCCATATGTGATTTAATTATCTCTCTATAAACAGTTGTGGTGTGGTTTGCTGCCTAGATACCAAGTGGGTATGTATTAATAGGAGCAATTAAATCTGTGCAGTTATACAATTTGAACGGTCAGCAAAACCAATATATTCCAGCGGGAAAGAATGCTGGACTTGAATCTGAAAAATCTGGATTCAAATGCTGTGTTGAACCTTGGATTTATTAGATGACCCAGAGAAATAATTATTCCCTAAGTCTAGCTTCCATTTGTTAGAAATTAGAATCATGTTCAGTGAACATAATTACCTGTATATTTTTTAAAAATCAGGTTTTTCGCTCTGAGACTACCAATGCTATAACAAATGTTACAAATGAAGAATACTAAAATACACTGGTTTGTTCCTGTACATAATATTGCCTACTTAATTTAAATTAATTTTGTAGGGATCGAAAATCTTGATTGCTGTTAGTATTATGAAGCTGAAAATGATCTTTAAGAGGAAAAGAGAGATTCTCAGGTACAATAACTGATACTAACTTAGGTCCCAGTTATAGCCTGAGGTCACACAATCAGTCTGAACCTTTGAAACCTGTCTGAATGGGAGGCTGCCCAGAAACTATATTAGCCGCTCTGTGTTCTTTGCGGGGAGAAGGAGGTGCAGATTTTTTAAAAACCCAAATTAATTGTCTTACTGAAGCACATTCATGTGATCTCATCCTGTTCTCCCATGGTATTCCTTTAAGATACCGAGGTCTCATCACTGCAGTGATGGTAGAAGCATCAACTGCAGAATTCTCCCTCCTGTGCAACTTGTAAGGCACTAGGCAGGGTGCCGTCCTACTCCATGGCAGCCCCCACTGCATGTATTATATGGATCCCAAGCCCCATCAGGCTACTTCTTCAGTTCATGTAACCTAAGCCTCTGCCTCGCTTTTCAGTGTACTAAGTTTCCTAGCACTGAATCTGACTATTCGTTCATCCAGCACTGTCCTATCCATTATTATTATCAATATCCTTATTATTACGTTACATTTATGTCCCTCCTTTTTTCCTTTTGCAAAGAACACAAGGGGCCTCACCTTCTCCGCTTCTCACGGTAATGATCTTGGCCCAAAGTCATCCAGTGGGTTTCCTGACCAAGTGGGGGCTAGAACCCAGATCTCCTGAGATCCAGTCGAGCACTTTTAACCACTACACCACTTCAGCTCTCAATTCATAATACAATGTGTAGCAATTCTTAGATCTGTTACCTCATTCCAGCTGTCAGGAACAGGCCATTGTTCAGTCATTTAAGGTTCAATATTGTTTATCAAGGTACATTGAAGAATTGAACCAAGAAGCCGGACAATCGGACAGGGATGGAACTCCTGCAGTGGTATTTGAAGCAGTTGAAATCTGCTTCGTTGGGAAGAAATTCATATTTGGAGTTAAGGTAACTCATTTCCCCTTGGTATATTTCTTTTAAGGAGACAAAATAATACCCTTTTGTTGGATGTGGCTTCAGTAAATATTTATGCAGGTTTCTGAGCAACATCAGGCTCTCAGTCATTGTTGCCAGTTGTCCAATCAGCTTGGTGAAGTGCCATGTAAATGGAAAGGTTGCTTAATCTTGAACCAGTTGCAAGATTGTCGTTGCCTGTTTTATGACTGCAGTCCTTTTCCACCATTATATTTAAGTGCTAGACTGTCAGCCACAGGTGATGAAGCATTCCTTGCAGGCAACTGACTGGCCTGGCAGAAGAGGGACAGAGCATTCCATCCCTCCTCTGTTCCTAGCATAGAAATCAAGCAAACCGCGAGAGGAGAGAAGTCCAGTTCTCTGTGTTCAACATAAAAAATCACTGCACTGCTTTAGGAGGAATGGAGCTCTCTGTTCAGTCTTTGCCAGCCACAGAAGGGTAGTAATGCTTGTGACTTATTTACCAGACTGCCTGTTCTACAATAATAGCTGCATTCACACACCACACTAAACCACACTTTGGTATAAGATGAAGGAGCTGCACTCTTGTCTTGGGCAAAAGGACCTTTCCCTCTCTTCTTTCTCCCATGTGGCTGGGAAGACTTCAGAAGCCTGATCATACTTTGTCATGCCATCTATTTTGACAAATTCTGGTTAATGTCAACTCACAATAAAGATACTGAAGCTGGCTTGTTTAAAACTCATATTCAAAATTGAGTTCTGCTGTTAATCAGAAACAGTTCAGTGGGTTGAAGTGAGGGCAAAAGGCAGAATTCAAAGCCTAGACTTTCTGGAAGTCTTGGGTAAAACTCCTAGGGTGCAGAAGTAACTTCTTGTAAGGCATAATAGTTTGCTTTCTTACAGAATTCTGCCAAGCCAGATGATGCCACCTCCTTGCAAAATGACTTCCGAAATGCCAGAGCTTTCACAGCCTGTCAGATGCTTATACCAGATTCTGAGCTGGTGGGCTACACTGTCATCCAGTTGCTTCAGCAGCATCGATGTTCTAGTTTCAAGCGCAGTCCCAGGAGTATTTGGCCTCCAGATCTCTTCATGGCTTTCGGTCAGTCAAGTGCAGAGCTCAGTAGCTTGCCCAGTTCTGCAGGCTTGGGTATGGTTCCTTTAAGTCCCATAAGTAGACTTCCTGGTCTGTCCCCTCTGTCATTTGGGCTGACTTCCTTTTCACTCACTACAGAAACATCAGCAGATCCTACAGATCTAAATTCAAACAAGACTGCTTATGAAAAGCAAAACTGGGGAGAGAGTCCCTATTCACTGGATAGCCAATCTACCTCTAACCCCCGGGACCATAACCTGATAATCAATAAGAAAAATGAATGGGAAATGAGGAAGTGTCACTTGTATACTCTTCAGTGGGACCATGCCACTGCAAAGAGTGAACCACCAAGCTGTTCCTTCTCAGGAAGAAAAGACTCTAACTCATTGCAATGCCCCCCAGAATTAGAGGAGAAAGACTCTTCCAGCAAAATTGACATCCAGCATCACTATGGTCTGGAAAAATCATGGAATTCTTTGCCTCTGCAGAGAAACACTTCTCTCTGTCCCCTTCCTTTATCTTCCAGTCACACAACAGCAGATGCTCTTTGGGATGAACTGCCATCTTCTGAAAGTTTAAATGAATTCATCGCCAGAATCGAGAATGACAAGGCCATGGTGCAGCCACTGAAGGCTAATGCTTGCCAGCATTTTCCCAATAATGGGGTTGATGAGTTCTGTCAACATTTTGACCAGTCTTCTAAGTCAGGCATTTTCAGTGGCAGTTTCAAGGCTGGGAGGACGGATGCGAAGTTGCAGAAGCAAGCTGAAAAGGTGGAAATGGGCAAAAGAAACATTCTCGCCATTCAACAAGTAAATTTGTTTTCACGCGTAAGTAGTGGAAAATCTCACCAGGAAGCTGTTTTTAATTCTTCATCCAAGGAAGCAAATGAGAAATTTAAGGATCTATCCAGCCAGCACCCAGTTGTCTTGCCTCACTCTTCTCCAGCTGGAGTTAAACCTTGTCATGCGAGGGAAAGTTGTCAGTCAACCAAGGAAGGAGTTGACCAAGATGTTAGTAGTGCCAGGAATCTCCATTCCTCTGCCATTTGTCTCCCCAGTATATCTACAAATGCCCACTCAAACTGTAGACGTAATGGTGATTTAGCCATCACTGATCTCACAAACATCCAGGAACAGCGTTGCTCCCCAACAGTCTCTGAAAAGTTAGTTGAAGCTTGTGAGGGAGAGAGAGAACTGATCCCAAAGGTGCAAAAATATAATTTTCGAGTAAGTAACGTCAGCAGTTTGCCACAGGACTGTCCCATGGATAGTTACAATGCTTCAGCAGATCTCTTTGATGTCGGGCCCAGGGGGACAGAAGACACTGTAGGAAATTTGAACTTGTCCCAAACATTTTTGGCACAGGAGCATAGACTGACCCCAAAGTGTACAGCATCTGGATCCATGCCAGGTGAGCTAGATGCTTGCTGGAATACTCACTATAGATTATCCTCATGCAGTATGGTCACTGATCTCAACCAAAAACCTAGCACTCCGGTTGACAGTTCAATATCTAATGTGGAGTACAGTCTTTTGGGTACCCTGGGCTTTGTACCAAATTCCCAGTCCACTCCCTGTACCAGAACCTGTCAACAAGTAAGGCTGTCTAGGAGGAAAGAATCCAATCTCCATGAAATGCCACTGAACCAATTACCTTGGATCAGTGCCAAATGCAAAAGAGTCAGTTCTTCCTTGAAAAACCCCCTCTCAAAACATCTGGTCAGCATGTTCCTGCAATCCAGAAGGTCAAGCAGTGTAAACTCTGCTTCTGCAGATGCAGCTGATCCTCAGCAGCTTATCAATGGCTGCCCAGCCCTGCAGCTTTCTGAAAATGATGGTGAAGAGTGGATTTCCCCCTCACAGAAGAAATGGATACAGCCACTAGGAAAGAAGTTGAAGAGGAGGAGGAACCTGCTGTGGAACAATCCTGACTCCCAGATCTCAGAGTGTTCTCCTTCTGAAAACTTACTGAAGTATGGAATTCCAAGTTGTTCTATCAGATCAGAAGGGGTAGCAATTACTCCTAAAAGGCAAGGTCCAGGTGAGGTTAGAATTGGGAGCCAGCCCATTCATGAATGTAGTGCAAATCTCAACCAGCCAATGAAAGAATCCGCTGGTTTTTGTGCCGTTGCAGATGGAGACAGGTTGCATCTGTCTTCCACACGTCAACCCATGCCTGATGCTCCAAACTGGTCTCCAGAACTGTTTTCAGATAATTGCCAGCTTCCTGACGGGGGGCTGTTCGCACAGATCCACCCACTTGAATGCAAACTTTCTTTTGAAACATGATCTTCCCATTTGCCCCTTCTACATCATTTCACTAGTTAAATATTTTTCTTGAAGTGACGGGAATGGGAAAGGGCTCATTTTTCCTCTAAAAAAATATATGAATGCATATTGTTTGTATCCCTTTTGGCACTTTTAAACAATGAATTACGTCTTGAGCATTAAATGGCCATCTCCATTTGTGGACTTTTATTAATAGCCTTGATACGTAAAGCTGCTTTGTTGCCCTATATGCACATTACTCACAGAACTAGAGCGGGTAAACACTACCATTGACCCAGCCATCCTGCGCTAAGAACGCTCAACTCCACTTATAAGCTGAGAGCTTTTCCTTTGACACCCAAACGGTGCATCCTGCTTGTAGTCATGTTGGCAAAAGATACTCACTGCCCTGTTGGAAACTTTACAGGACTGGTGTACCAGGCTTCAGCCTTACACACATTGGAGTGAGCCCCACTGGACTCAGTGGGACACACTTCTGAGCAGGTATGCATACTCTGTTCAACAAAAGTTTCTCTGCAGCCTGATCCTTTTCATGGTTTCTTGAAAATAAGACTCTCCATGTTCAATAAGCCTCACTCCCATCAAACTGCATGTTGATTTGTGCCTGATAAGCCACTTCCTCTAGTAGAGCGAGGCCCCAGTTTGCGTGACAATCTGCATCTGAAAACTAGTGCAGTGCTTACGGTTCCAGGAGTTACAACGTTCCACCCAGCATGGTTCTCCGTGTTGTTGTTGTTGTTGTTGTTGTTTTTAGTTGCAAAGTCATGTCCAACTCATCACGAACCCATGGACAACATTCCTCCAGGCCTTCTGCACCATCCCCCGGAGTCCACCCAAGCTCAGGCCAACTGCTTCAGTGACTCCATCCAGCCACCTCATCCTCTTCCATCCCCTTCTCCTTTTCCCTTCATTTGTCCCCAGCATCAGGCTCTTCTCCAGGGAGTCCTTCCTTCTCAATAGGTGGCCAAAGTATTTGAGTGTCATCTTCAGTACCTGGCCTTCTAAAGAGCAGTCAGGGCTGATCTCCTCTAGGACTGACAGGTTTGATCACCTTGCTGTCCAAGGGACTCGCAGGAGTCTCCGCCAGCACCACAATCACATTACTGATCACCTAGTTTAAGGTATGGAAAGGGGAAGGAGAGGCTCGCAGACTATGAACTGTCATTCCATCAAGGAACCCACGGGCTTGAATTTGGAGCAGCTAAACAGCTGTCATGGATAGGGCATTTTGGGGGGTTTTCCTTCATAGAGTCACCGTAAGTCGGAGACGACACGATGGCACGCAGCCGCTTCCTTTCCACCTGCGGAAGAGCCCTTGGGACAGCTCCTGGCTGGTGGATGGAGGTGGCCGTGGGGCTGTGCGGGCAGGCATTAGCGTATTGCTGTGGAGCAGAGCCTGTGTCTTGCATTAACGCGCACCCCTGCACATCTTGAGCTCCATCCCAGCAAATGGTGACACCCCTCGCCCTTCTGACAAAGAGTTCAGGATAAGATTTGCGG
Source organism: Varanus komodoensis (assembly GCF_004798865.1). Classification (NCBI taxonomy): domain Eukaryota; kingdom Metazoa; phylum Chordata; class Lepidosauria; order Squamata; family Varanidae; genus Varanus; species Varanus komodoensis. The sequence continues at coordinate 61,152,333 of NW_025335941.1, read as the reverse complement.
GTTTGCCACCTCACCCCACTCCATTTTATCTTCAACAACCACGTGAGGTAGGTTAGGGAGAGAGAGTGTGACCAGCTCATGGTCATCCGCTAGGCCTTTTGGAGCCAAACACTCGGAGCGCTTTGACTCTTAGGCAGCATAAGAACATAATCAAAACTGAGCCAGTATCCCAGATTAGCTTTTCCAATCCACAGGCACAGATAAAGCTGCAATCCTTCCGTATTTTAAAGATGTGATATCACTGCTATTAGCGTGCATTTGCTCCAGTCTGTATTTTATGTAGTTCAGAATCTGAACTACATAGTGTCCAGTGCTCTTAAAAAAGAAGCCAGAAGTGGGCTTAAATGCACTTGCTCTCTCTCACACACACACCAGCAGAGTATCAAGACCACTTTGTAAAGTATTTGCCTAATCATTTTGATTCTGCCACTACCAAATTTCCCTCTAAAATTAAACTTTAACCCTTGCCCAAATCCAAAATCACAGTCTTGTATACAAAAAAGAAGGGTATAACACTCTGATCCGCGTGGAAACAGCAGGCACAGGGCTAATCTTAAAAATAAAATTAAAAAATCATACAGAAAGGAAGTTGTCCTACAGCTTCCAGCATTTCCCAGCCATCATGCCTGGCTGGGGAGTGCTGGGAACTGCAGGACTTCTCATGCCCAGGACTGAGCCCCAAGGAAGATGTGACAGAGGCGTGCACGAAGCTTTTCCGTTGGTGGTGCTCGGAGCTGCCCTGTCGTAAAGCAGCGTGTGGCATTAGCAGCTCTGATCACAGATTCTCGCTGCAGAAGCACTGCACAGGTGAGGCTCTGCCCGTGGTACCTGGGCCACGTGGGCCTTTCCTGTGGCCCCCTTAGAAGCTCTAAGTGGCCCCATGCCAGGAGTGGGTGGGGCTGTGGGTAAAGGGGCAGCACCAAGCAAAATTGCGCCAAAGTAGAGAAGGCACCCACATATTTTAGACCAGCTTTGCTCAACCTGGTGCCTTTTAGACCAGTTTGAACTGCAACACCCAGAATACCCAGTAAATGGCCCTGCTGAATGGGAATTCTGGGAGTTGTGGTCCAAATGACTCTGAAGGCCACTAGGCTGGGGAAGGCTGTTTTAGACTAAACCTCTTATAACCAGTAGCAGAGGGTTAAGAGTCATTTCAACATTTTAGAACAAAGCACCCCAAGGCCAAGAAAGAGCCAAGTGATGTGTGGTTGGAAAAGAAGGGGTGCTCTTCTGGGGAGCATGAAGGACCAGTCTTGGCCTGGGACTCCTCCACACCTCAGTGTAATCCATACCATTTATTTATTTCACATAGCTTGCATCTAGGTGGTCTTTGAGAGGCAGTAAGCCTTGTCTGCATTATTTGAGTTATATCACTTCAGACTGTTGTTGGGGGGCTGATGTGATCAGCTCTTTATACAAAAGTTCGTGTGTGTCTAGAAAGCACTGGGTCTTGATGAAAAAGAGAATGCTAGAGCATAGTTTTCTGGGTGAAGGAATATTTATACAAAAACAAAATGACAGAAGCTTTAGTTGTAGGAGGATGTACTTACCATCTGTAGTGGTGTAGTCCAGCCACAGAATTAAGCATCCGCTTGTCATCATTAATGCTTGGAGCAAAGGCCTTATTAGAAAGTTGGAGAAGCAGAAATGGGCACATACAGGAAAGAATATAACCTTCCCTGGTGACAGGCAAAATTTTAGTGTTTTCTGCCTCTTGCATCCTTTATGTCGTGCATGTCAGTTTTAAAGTTAAACACGCTGACATTTATGTTATGTTGAGAAAGAAAGCTTTATATCAGATCTGAGAGCTCAGTTCACATTTGCTTTTCATTCTGTCTGTTATATTGTTTTGTTTGATTGCATTGTACTAACACGTTTGTGGAAATGGTTTTTGTTCATGCTTTTGTGCACGGCCCTTAAAATCTTTGAATGGAAGTTAAGAAACATTTTGAATAAAGCTTATTTAGATAGAACAAGCTGCCCTCTTAGTGTAGAGAATGCAGACACATTATCTCTTCTTCCCTTATTAGATCAAGAGGACCATCCATGCAAGCTGATTAATTTGTCTTTGCTCCCTCCTCACCCTCCCCGTAAAGCATCTGTTTCAAACTGAGCCACAAGTGTGATCAAGATCAGTGCTGGCCGAGGAAGCTCTCTTGTGCATTGTGTTAAAGAAAAGTACTGCCAGTTTTTGTGTTGCTGAAGTACAGCCATGCCTGTAAATGTTTGACAGAGATGAAATCGAGCACACGGGGATACCAATACATAGCACAGGAGTCCTTGAAACACCAGCTATTTTGTACTGCATCTCAGTATGATCTGAACAAAATGGAGAACAAAAGAACTGCCTTTACATCTAAGGGAAGTCATAAAATAGGAGGAATCACTGTAGCGACTGTATTCTACCAACAGAGAGGGAGTTTTTAGGATGTGGTGTGCAGTTGCCGGAAGTGAAGGCAACATCTGACACACAGCTGTGCTAAAGATACATGGTTATGGGGCCATACATTGCTGACTGAGCTGGTTTTTGTCACAATGCATTTCACGATTTCAGTTTGCCTTAAGATACAGGAGCCCTGAAGAGGTTCTTTTTGGCTGCCTTAAAGTTTCTTGAAGGGTTCGGTATTCCTGCAACTGTGCAGACTATTTCTGAAGAAGAACAGTACACAAATAATGTTTCCCATAAATTCTAAATCTGTCACTCCAGAGATGAAGCAAGGGTCAAAGCTTTCCTTAAAAAGCAGCTTTATCCATGGTAACATTGCAGGCTACCCAGTAAGGCCCATCTGCATTCCATGATTCTGGATTAATGCAAAATTTGTTACTGAAAAATAAGTGCAATTTGCCAGATCGGAAAACCAATGACCCCCAAAGCGTAGCAGGCACTGCCGTACAAGTCCTAACTCATAGCCAAATGACACCATTACCTCTTTGTTGGTGATCATGAGAACTAGTCCCTGCCTTTAAAAAAAGAAAGTGACTGTAACACTGGTTAAGAGCAAGAGAAGAAAGCTGAAATTTCAGTTTGTGCATGAACTCACTGGCTGACTACAAGCAAGCCAATCTCTTGAGCTGATAAAAGACTCCTTTAAAAGGGGACTGGACACTTTGATGGAGGAGAGCAATGATTACTGGTCTTGAGAGCTATGTGACAGCTCTGCTTTCACAGGCATGACAGGCGATAGCATTTGCTGTGGAGCTTGTGCAGGAGAGAGCCACTGTACCTACCCTGCTCGAGGGATCTCTTGGCAGCTGGTCTGCAACTGTGTGGGTGGAATGCCGGACTACATGGACCCTTGGTCTGGCCAGCAGGGCTTTATCTTCTTTTGCTCTTTAGTCAAATCTGAGTGGTAGCTCAGTAGGAGATTTTTCAGCTCCACTTTCAGGAGGAAGCTGCTTACTCACCCCCCAATTGCATTCTTACAAAATGTACAATCCTTTTTGTTCTACATCTTCTGTTTAGACCTCAGTGACTTTCAGCACTTGGCAAACTTCCTCTTCGGCCACCCTTTAAGGTTCAAACTTCGCAAACAGGTGGGCAAGCTGTGATCAGGCGTTTACTCTAAAGCAGAATTAAGAGATGAGGGCTAACAGTGGCTTGGCAGGGTCTATCTGGATCCTGTAACCAGGGTGGCAGGACAGGCTGGAACAGCCTATTTTTCCAGGGCGACTGCTCCTGTCAAGTGCAGAACTCCACTATGGTTCTTTTGTCCCTTCAAGTCACCTCCAACTTACGGTGAGCCCATCAGTGAGCACCCTCCAAAACGTCCTGTCCTTGACAGCACGGCCCAGCTCTTGTAAACTCAAGGTTGTGACTTCCTTTATGGAGCCGATATCTCATAGGTGGTTTTCTTGTTCTGCTCCTTTGACTTTCCCCAGCTTTATCATCCTCCTCAGTGAGTCTTGCCTTCCAGCAAACCAAAATCCCCTACGTGTTTGCAGCATGATTTCCTGCACAAAAGATAGCTTGACCCTAAGAAATCTTTTAAAATGAATTCAATGCTTTTCTCATTGCTTGTCTCACCGATACAGCAACACAGGAAATTATCTTACACCAGACCTATTCATCCATGACGGTATTGCTGACTCCCTCCCCATCTCCAAGCTCTCAAGCGAGGTCTCTCTTCTGCATGTGCTTCAACCCATTCCTTTCGACTTCTGGAATTAAAAACGTACGCAGCTGGTGGAAATAAGGACACTATTTTAAAATGTCAGCTTTATTCTCAAAAAGGCTTAAAACTTTAGCAGCAAAAAGGACCACCTCGGCAATTGGGTGCCACCTCCCCATTTCAAGCCCTCTTCAATTGACAGCTTCAATGTGTAAAATGCACATCTGTGTTGATGCTTGTACTGGGGGCTGGTCGAGGTGCCCCAGCATGGCAACCATTCATTTCCCAGCACACGAGCACCCATTCCCTTTCGCAAATATCAAACTAATACTAAGTACAGAATAGCAATGAATTAATACTAAAATTACAATCCATGGTGGGCCCACAGTGACCCAGACAGTCACACCCCTCCTTTCAGGGTAAAAGCACATCGACACCAATATTTGAGAAAGAGTTGGTTATGTCTGCTCCGTCGGTTCCTCTTTAAGTCAAGTGTTTAAAATCCAACACTTTCTTCAAGCATGGCACTAGAGGTGTAATGTTGGAGATGAGGGCAGGACACGTCCCATACTGTTTCCAATGTTGAGGTTTTGGATCAAATGAATTGCCCAAACCAACAGTTACAGACGCACACACACACGCACACTTGAGCCCAAGACAGCAAAGCAGACAAATTAGATGAGCTACAATCGGGAGCCTGCAAGCAAAGTACATGACAGGGAAGGCAATCTGACGTTTCTCAGAGCTACAGCTTTGCGAGATGGATCGCAGCCCGAATAAAGATCTCTAATAAATCCGGAGCATGCACTGTCATTTTATTCCTAAACTTATAAAAACCCTATGAAATTGTGCATTCCCTTCCTTATGAGAAATGCTTTCCACCACAAGCTGACTAGTCAAATGCTAAGCGGGCTGCAGCCAAGTTAGAAAACCGCCCAGCGTCGATTCTTTACAGACTGGCTGACAAGTGCTGTTACTTGAGTAGCTTGCCAGGACTGATCTTGGGGCTTTACTCCTGCAATATTTTCCTCAGACAGGTTCTTGACACTAATGAATACCAAAAGAAGAGCCTTCAGATGGTGAACCTTAGTGCACATCACACCTGTGCTTACAGTGGACACGTATATATATCAGGGCAAGCCCAGGTCTCATGGCCCTGAATGCTATATATTCCTTTAAAGTTTAAACAGACAACTATGCATGATGGCCAAATTTCCAAGTACCCAGAGCTTCAAAGTGGGACTACTTCTGCAAAGTCTCTTTATTAGGTCTCTTCCACAAGAGATGAACTGGGAATGGAAGCCTCACTATACGGCAGAAGAACAAGAAAAGGCTGACTTTAATTGCAGACTTTGGAATACTTATTTGATCAGCTCAGTTTCAGAGAGGGGTCTTAATTCCCCTCTTGAATAGCCAAAGCCAATTCTCTCCTAGTTGCCAACACTTAAATACACATGAAATGTACCCAGGTTAAAAGGACTGCTGTATTTGCTTGTACCAACAGAAAAAGGTTTGTTCACAATCTGTTCTTATCAGTGAACTTTTTGCTCAGCATGTTCAGAACAGAGTGAAAAGTAACAGACTGCATATTAAGATAAGCCCGGGGAATAGTTCACCAAACTATTAGTACCCAAAGAACAGGTACAGCCAATTTCCACTCCCGTTTCCTTCAAAGTTTGGCATTTCTATTTTTGACTTCCGTGTCAATGAAAGTGTCTGAACATGGGAGACATTAACACACAACAAAAAAAGAAACACACACCCACACTTTGCTCCATTGTTGTGCCCTAAAAACCAATCTGGGCCACTATGTACAGGTGTTTGCTGAGCTGGCAACCCAGGCCAGCTGCCTGATGGCTTCGTGTGCACTGCAGTTCCCTTACTTAAAGATCCAAAACCAGTCATGCAAGAGAGACCTTGCATTATTCATCGTTTCCAAAGGAAGCTTTCCAAGTCATTTCCAAGAAGTAAAACGGCGACCCGACGTCCTGAGGCCATCGAATGTCTAGCACCTTCTTGAATCCTAACCTCCATGTTACTGTGAAACTGAAAACATAACTGAAGATGAAACCAAGGTCTATTCTGCACCACCCTCGCAGGTGAAGCGGGCAGCCTGCCATGCTTCAGACTGGGAGCTGGACTACATCCACCAGGCAGGCTGGGTCGCAGTGGCAGGGACCCCCTTGGTTGAAACGGGCCTTCCTAAGAAGAAACAGTCATGACCCACAGGTATCAGTTGAAATTACAGCAAGTCAAATAGCTGATGCTTTTCCCTTCGCCTGGCAATGGCGATTCCACATTGTTGACAAGTGTGTTTTGCCTGGCCTCACTGATCAGCCGGCAAGCCAAGTCCAGAAAGAGTTTTTCCACATTATCAGATTCTTTAGCCGAGGTCTCCAGATAGTACATGTCTTGGGCTTCAGAAAATTCTTCAGCTCTTTGCTGGGAAACTTCTCTTTTATCTGCTAAATCGATCTTATTCCCTGTGTAAAGAAAGCAGGGGTGCAGATGAGGTTTGACTCCAGAGAATTAAAAGCCACCCCAAAGCCACCCCCAAGGCAGGTCTGTACAATGTGAGGCTCCCTGCAAGGGGAGGATGAAACCTGTGAGGGGCTACCAATCCCTGGTCTCTGCCGCCTGTCTAAAATTCCAAAAATAAGGGGAGGGGGTTGCCCGGAGGGAAGACCCCATGGAGAGGGGGTGTCCTGGGGTCAGGGTCAGTCACGATCTAATCCCATGGGAAGGGAGCAGAGTAAAAACTACTCCTGTTGCTGATTACATTTCTACCCCATCTTTCTTCCTCGTGCAGGGAGCCCAAGGCAGCGCATTAGGGTCTCCTCCTCTCCGTTTCAGTCTCGCAACCACCACCCTGTGAGGCAGATTAGGCTGAGCCACAGGAACTGGCCTCAGGTCACCCCGTGAGCTTCATGGCTGAGGGGAAACCAGCATCCGCATCTCCGGCGTCCAGCCTAGCGTGCTTCCACTGCAGACTCCACTGCAGTCTTTTAAACACACACTTAAGGCCAGGATACAAGTCACTTGATCAACCTGGGAAGTGTTTCCACGTAGTAGTTGGAGCTAGGAGGTCTTCCTAATCGCAACAAAGTTTTCTGAAGGCATCTGGAGAGTGGGGAAAGGTTTAGAAAACTCTCACTCCCACAGTTGGCCACTTATGTTCACCGGCAGGCTTAGTTTCTTTCATCTCCAGCAGCGCCATGCTGGCCATCTTCGCAGAATGGGCGCTGCAGCCAACTGAGGGAAAAGCCCCTGCTATCCAGTGTCTGTTGCCTTCAGCTTTCTCTCCCTGCTCTTCAGCGGTACCATCTGCACTCAATACTTTTACGCTACAGGCACAGTCAGCCAGAGACCGCAGTGATGCAGTTTGCCTGGTTGACTGCCCGCAACAAGCTTCTGGGAAAGGTAACATCTAGCTTTTCTGCTACCTTAGCATGCATTTCAGGCTGCAAACAGAGCTGAACATTGCTTCATAATTGTCAATATGTTCTCCGATACCGGTTTTTGTACACCTCGTACTCCACCTTTGAATCAAAAACCTTTCAGTGGTGCCCGAGCTTGGGAATGTTCTTCCCTACCACCTCCAGGAGAGGGTTGTCTAGCACTTCGTTATATTTTTGGCACCAGGTAAAGCAGTTTTTACTCATCTGGAACTTTTAAAGTACATTATTGTCCAATTTAAGCTTTTGTCTGCATTTGAAGGCTGTTCACCCTTTTATCAATTTGTATTTTGTATTTTAGCAGGGTGGGTGGGTGTATTTTTAACCCCAAATTAAAAAAGAATCTGTACTGGGTAAGCTTTTTTTAAAAAATGACCTCAGTGTTTCTTCTGTGTCTTCCTACCTCTGCAGTATGGATTTAGTAATATACTGCCTATGTTACTGATAACTGTAGCAATCCCAAAGAGCACAGCTGTTTGGTTTTAGTTCAGCATTAACCCATAGCACTAACACAATTAATGAATGGGTCTATGGCTTTTATTTTCTATTTTTTATAATGAAAACCACTTTCCTTGCTGGAGAAAACTGCACTTGACCTCTGAACCCCTGTTGGCGCAAAAGGTGCAGTTTACAAATTTAGCAGGTAAATAAATCTATGCATTTAACAAATAAGTCACTGATCTGAGCACACAAAGTCATCTTCCAGAATATTCTTCCCTACTCCTGCAAGCATTTAGAGGAGACAGGAGGAACTAAGATTCTGAAAGTAGAATTGGCCCACGAATCCTTTCCCCGGATGGCCTCTTCCAGATACCGAAGCAGGTTCTGGACTGCAACCCATGGAAATAGAAACACAGAAACAGAGCGAGTCAGAAGGGGTTGCTGCCCCTTTCTGCACTTTAGCTGCCTCTGCAATTTCCCTTCTCAGGTGCAGTGACCAGAACTGTACACAGCACTCCATGCGTGGATGCATCACAGATTTGTATAAAGGAGTAGGAGTTTTATTTTCAATTCCTTTCCTAATCCTGCAGACTTTTTAGTTGGTCACCACTAGCTCAGATCTGGTTCTGGTTTGAAGCTAGGCTATTTTTGCTCCAGCAGGCATTTGAGTAATCGATTTATCATTCTAGAATATATCTGTTTATTTTGGAAGCTGTTTTTGCACAAGATGGAGCAGTCCACAGCAGTATTATGTCTTCTCCTCAGACTGATTTCTGAAGCATTCTAGCTCAGGCAGTTATGAGCTCTGATTAGAAGGGACCCGGTACAGCAACCCTACTGAAGATATGCCGGTGCAGGGTCTGGTCAGTGCCTGGCTAGGAAATTCCATATAAGCAGGAAATCAAGGCAGAACTAAAATAGCTAAAGGGGCATTTACCTAGCCTTGTCTGTGCTTCTCTAGGCTCTCACATCTGCAGCTGTTCCATTTCTGTACCATAACAAAAAAAAACCCCTGAGAGCCAAGAGCGAGGTAGGTGCCACAGCAAAGGTAGGAGAAAGAAAGGCAGCAGCAGGTGAGGTGCCCAGGTGCTGCTGAATACTGCTGCAAACCACATCATCCATCTTCCCTTGCTTTCCCCTAACATTGGAGCTCTTTTCCAGAATGCCGCTGAAGCCCCAGCCTTCCTTTTTCCCTCAAAACCCATCTTTTCCACATTCTAACCCAACCTGACACTCGTTCAAAGAATGCCAAATGACTGCCAGGAAAGCAGAACGGAAAACTGGAGGAGCAGGATGGAAGGAAACTGATCTGCCTGGAAGACTGCATGGCCGGCACCCGGAAAAGAAGCACACCACACCTGGGATGCCCAAGGAATCCCTACCAGATCGGAATGAGTTTGGATTTCTATGGCTCTATGTAGATCGTACAGAGAAGCAGCTTTTTCTCAATCTTGTTAATTACATGAAGTTCAGGACCAGTTTTTCACTTTTGGGGAGGGGATTAGCCCTAAGAATTACACACTGTTTGTGCTAATGAGTGTTAGTACTAATCTGCACTGACTAATGTGTCTTATATTTCAAATATCTGATTCCTGATATCAGGAATGAATTACAGAGCAAGAGATGCCTGACAATCTGCAAAACAGACAGCAAGGAGTTAACAAAACCTGTACATTACAACATGTTCCCTCTTCTGTCACATACCAGAATCATGAGAGAAGCAGCACTGAAATATGGGAGTTTTGTTTTCGTACACCTGTGGAAAACAACCCTCTGGGTCAATTGTGCTTTTGTCACACAATAAAATGGCTTTGGGGTGCAGGAGTGGCTCTCGGGCTTCCCTCCCCTCCAGAAACCACTGCCCACTCCTGGGGCGTCCATCCTGCCCTAGCAGTTACATCTCCATCTCCATCATCTCCCTGCCCTTTGCAAGTACTTCCCTCCCGTTACGGGTTTCCCCCTGCTGATTTGCCCTTGATTTGACCCTTGGCCAAACAAGCAACAGTCTCTCTTCTTACCCACTAGGACGGTTATGACCTTATTACTGGCGTATTGCTCTATCTCCCGTAGCCACTCTGGGAGGCATCGGAATGACTCTTCGCAAGTTATGTCATAGGTCAATATCAATGCGTTTGCACTGCGATAGTAACTTTGTGTAATGGAACGGAATCGCTCTTGTCCTGCTGTGTCCCAGATCTGCAGCTTTTTTTCCATAGTAAGAACGGCGGAGAGAAAAATGGGGGGAGGGAAGAGAACACGATTGCATTAGTACAAAACCCTTAACCAATGATAGACAGACAGACAGACAGACAGACAGACAGACAGACAGACAATTTAAAATTCTAATTCTCCTCCTGAGAACTCAGCCACCAAACATCTCAGGAATGCACATCATCCTGACAAATCCATCCGCATTTTCGGAATATCAGAAGAACACTGCTAGATCAGATCAGACCAGACCGAAGTCTCACCTGGTCTAGACACAGGCAGGTGGAGTGTAGGAGGGAAGAACTCTTGCTCATCATATGTCCCATGTTGCCGGTATACAGAACTGAACCTCCTCTGCCAACATGTTCCATTCAGCCATCAGAGCTTTTCACAGATGTAGCTTTGCTCCATGTCTAGTCCATTGTTCAAGGTTTTTTAGCGAGTGGACCCCACTACAATCCTCTGGCAGGGAAATCTATCCAGATATCTATTCACTTTACAATTTATATCTACTTTTTCTCCTCCCATCTCTAAGCAGGTTGCAGTCAGAATGCAGAACACCACAAACCAATCTCAAAGCGTTTCAGTTCAGCAGCTTTTCAATGGCATATTGCATGAAGAAATGCTTCTTTGTGCCAGTTCTGAATCCATGTCCAGTCCATTTTGGCCAGGGTGGTGTAGTGGTTAAGAGCAGGGGACTGGGACTCAGAGGATCTGGGTTCTAGTCCCCGCTCAGCCATGGAGCCAACTGGGTGACTTTGGGCCAGTCACAGACTCTCAGCCCAACCTACCTCACAGGGTTGTTGTTGTGGGGATAAGATGGAGGAGGAGAATGATGTAAGCTGCCTTGAGCCCTTTGTCGGAAAAAGGCAGGATACAAATCGGAAAATAGAACATAAATAAATTTCATTGGAACACACCTAACCATGGTTTAGCACCACAGAAGTAGGGTCTCCCGTCCCCCTCTCCTAGCATGGCCTGGGGTAGATAATAAGGATCCAGTTCCACTTTTAACATAACCTGGTTGGGAAGACTGTCTAGAACCATGGGAATAAAATCTACTTGTGGGGAAGAAGAAGGAGAACTTTCCCCAGCTCTGGCTCGAACATCTATATTCATTTTCTTGTTATATTTACTTGTTTTTTTCCCTTGAGGATTTCTCAGTCTAAAACAGGAAATCTGCTCTGAAGAAAACCCCACTGTGTCCTGGGTGGCTTATTCACTAATAAGTCTGTTTCGGGCTGCAGCCGGAACCACCAGAAGCTGAACTGGGTGCTCTTGTCCACAGCTACTCAGAAGTAAGCACTGTCTTCCAGGTCTACTTCAAAGGTCCAGCCTCGGCTACCCCCTTCCGAAGAGGGGAACCTTCACAGTGAGGCCGGCCAGCCTGCCTCCCGCGTTTGTGGAATTCTCTCCCCTGCCAGCCTCACATGACAAGTCAAGATCCTTTTATTTTCCAAGGCTTTGACCAAAAGAAAAGAATTTGATCCAGTCTTATCTGGTGTACCTTATCTTCATTGTTACAGTGTTTTTACTGCTGTGCGGCCAAAGTGAGTTTTGTCTGTGTGGTTTGCTTGTTTAAACAGGGTAACTCATTCCTGTAATCTGCTTTTGATAGTTTTAAAATAGAACTATGGGCCGGAAGGACTTTTCATATAAATAAATAAGTGTACAACGGGGTTTAAGTCATTGGTCAGTGTGCGCAGGTGGCAGCCCAACCTGATGCATCATTCAGTGCCAATTTTAACCAGGTAGCCCTTTTTGGCCAATTGGGATAAGAGTTAATAAAAATGTGTATGTACAAATTCTTTTGTTCCCAATGCATGGCCCCAACATGGAACAAGAAGAAAAAGAAAAACATTTTTTCAAACATTGTTATTTTTGACCTTTAACTTACAGTCCATTCAAGATTTCAAAACGGCACCCGTATCTGGGTTTTGACAATTGAGAAAGATAGATGGTGGCTCAGTCCTGCTCCATTTACCAAGATACAAATCTGGAATGCAGTGGAATCTGTCCTCCTACAAATACGCAAAGCATGGCGGCCTTCGCCAGTTAGCTGGTTAAAAGGCAGGTGAATAAGGTCACACCTCATTCAGAAAGAAGTCCCACGACTCCCAGCATTCTCCAGCTGGTATAAATTTTATTTTTAAAAGTACTTGTCATTTTTCTGTGGAGCACGAGGTTCCCCTAAGCAAGCCAATAATACCCCTTCTCGCTTTCACTGGCCGCATTCTGGCTCCCCTCCTGCAGCATGGACCACATGCGATTACTATTAGGTAGAGCAAGGCTCTCAATGGCCCAGTGCATGGTTTATTATTTATTATTCAATGGGATTATTTCCATTTTACTCGGGGGATATTACTCCAGACCTCCCCTCGGCCCTTTGCTTCTATAGAAGATCCAGAAATCAGCCTGAACTACTTGGTTCCTGGCAAAAGAGAAGAAACAGCTGCTTTCTTTCCTCCGGAACTGCAGCCTGCCCCCAAGCCTTGGCGGAAACCTGAGAAAAAACATGTGGCTGATTTTCTTATTTACAGCCTCTTTTAAAAATCCCTCTCTTCAGCTGAAATGGCTCCCAGAGATCCACAATGAAGAAGGCTGTCCCGGCCACACGCTTACAGTCTCAAGTGGGAAACATGTGGCTGTCCAGGTGTGTCTGGATTGCACCTTTCCACTGGTCCCAGGCCACATGGGGCATGGTGAAGCTGAGGTCCAACCACTTCAGGAGAGGCTGCTGTTCCCCAGCCCTGATCAAAAGGGCACCTCATGCACAAAGAAGGGCAGAGATGGGCAGAGATGGGTGGGCCGGGTGGGCCGGGTGGGCCGGGTGGGCCGGGTGGGCCCACCCATCCTTGCAGGCATCAACTCTTAAAGTTCTTGTCTTGACCAGCTGAAATGCAAACATGAAGGGCAGGAAGAGCCCAACAGAGATGCTTTCTTAGCAGAGCTGCCCATGAAAGAGGCGCTGATCTGCAGGAGAATTCATCTAGTCAGGAATGGTTTTGAGCAATGGATAAGCTCATGTGCTGAGCAAGAAGGTAACGCCAGGCCCACATTCAAAATTCATAAATACAGACAGTCCTTCCAGTTCGGAGCCTCCATCTTACCATCACGCCTGATGGCCTTGGCAGTCCTGTGTATCCCCCCTCCTCATGAATGAAACCCCCTCTTCAAGTCATCTGAACCCAAGATCTGCTGCCCTCCCTGGCAGTAGTAAATTCCACACTCTGCACAATCTACTCCTGAAACATGACCTGGCCTTTTCAAACTTCAAACCAACCTCTCCCACCTGGTGCCTGCCAGATGTGTTGGACTGCAAATCCCATCATTCTCTGGCTCTGTTGGCTGGGAATGATGGGAATAGCAATACCTTTAGAGTGTCACTTTGAATACTTTTTATTGGCTAACATAGCCTGTTCGCCTGAGCCCCATTTCAGAGGACTTGCATTAGTAATTCTGCAATCCCATGTTCACAAAACTCCAATCAAATCCTTCAGCCACTGGCACTTTGGGGTAATCTTTATGACATATAGCCAAGGTCAGCAACCCCTTGGCCTCTCCAACAGAGAAATTCACAGGAGGCTCCCCAGAGACCCCTTGCCTGAGAGGGTCGCTGGATCTGGGGTGACCGTGGGTTGAGTCATTCCTGCTAATTTCGGTATTTTCACCCCATAAGTGCGACAGCTCCTCCTCCAACAATACACTTGACCTTCTCACCAGCCATCCGTAATGGTGAGTTTGCACGACACGCTAAGCCACCCCACAGTCAGCTACACAGTGTGGGTTTGTGGGACAACCATGGCACATGCTCAGAGGCGGCAGAAACGGGAAAGGTTTGCAGAGGAGACACGGCAGGCAGGCCTTTCCCATCTGCACCTTCACCGTCTCAGCTCAAGCTGCTCTCCCCCACTTGACTGATCTTGAGGGCAAGGGGGGTGTGGTAGGACAAGGGTAGGCAACTTATGGCCCTCCAGATGGTTTGTTCTACAGAACCCATCAGCCCTAGCCAGCACGGCCAATGGTGAGGCATTGCTGGGGACGAAAGAGGCAGTTATTCTTGCTGCCCTTCCCCGGGCCAAGATGGACAACGACTGAATTGGGCTGGGAAATGACGAGTGCAGACACAGAGGAGGAGGGAGAGGCTATGTCAAGGCCACCGTCTCCAGGTGTTCAGACAGACCGTGGGAACCAACAGGGCTTGGAAGTGCAGGGAGGGCCATGGGAGAGGAGCCAGGAGAACCTGGCCGGATCCCTCACCCCGCGGCACGGCAACAGGAGAGAAGGGCTAGGCAACTTGAGGGCCAGCATAGATCTGGGAGGCTCACCCATCTCCACAGGGCACACCCAGGGTTACCAAAAAGGAAGGTTCTCAGAAAGAGTGTCTTGTTCAGGTTCAATTAATCACTTTCCAGTGGCTACATTTTGCTAGATGTGCACTGGAAGTGAAGAGCTCTTACACAAAGCGACTGTTCGTTGCTTAGAAGGAATATGGGTTCCATAAGCTCCTCGCAGGCATGATGGGAACTGCATTGCAAAATATCCAGAGGAACTCGAGTTGCCCAGCCTTGCAATGGAGAGGGAAAGTGGCATTTTGAAGGGTTCGCCCTGGTTGAGGCGGGACTGGATGAACCTCCTATGAGGTCAAGCTGTTCCATGCCACAGAAGCGGGGCAACCATAAGGTGAGGTATTTCGCATCACAAGCATCAGACATTTCCCCAGGTTGTCAAGGAATTTAACAGAAGAGTATGCTTTGCAAGTTTCATACCAAACATAAAACCATGATCGAGCCAGAAAAAGCCAACAAGGCCTTACCTTGACTTTTTCACCATTTATCTCCACTGTCTTAATCATAAAGTCAACCCCAATTGTGGCTCCTTGGCCTGGTGGAAAAAGTCCCTGAAGAAAAGCAAATGAAATGTTACTGATGGGACACTTGGCCCACGAAAGGTCCTGAACGTTGGCATATCTGTGGAAGAGTTTTATGGGCAATGCTTTGCCTTCTAACTGGAGGAACCTAATGTGTGAAGTTAGAAAAGTGCTCCATCCCAAAGTATTATTCACTGGGAGTAGACCTGGGATGTGCTGCTAGATCTGAGAGAGTCGAAGCACAGATGTCTGACTCCCAGTAGTCAGAAATTAATGGGAACAACAAAGGCCTCCATAACACCTTCTGTGGAAGGACCTTGAGGTTCTGGTGCTCAGAGCAAACTTGTGGACTCGGAACTCTTTAACTTGGAGTGTATGTCAATTTGCACCAAACTCTCTTTGGTAGCACCCAGATTTCTAAGGAAAAAATCCAATGCAGCTCCTACAAGCCAGGCACCTTCCTCTCTTGTGATACAGAATAGAGTAGGCATGATAAACTTGAGGCTTGCGTCATTGACTGTTTTTTACTGGAACTCCAAGTTCCACTAACTGGAGTCAGCTGCAAAATAAACATCAGTGCAGGGGATGAACCAGAGGCCAAGTAACTACAGCATTAGATGCTGGGTTCGCCTGCACGCACGAGGATAAGCTATCAGCACAGAGCCAATGTGAAGCAAGGATCAAAAAGTCGAACTGCGGCCGAAAGCCACCAGCTCAAAACCCTCACCAGCCACACAGCCACTCAATGAACTCTTGCCACCTCCTGGAGACAGAAGTGGAGAACGGGGCGGGGGGACCACCTATCCTGCCTTGACTTCCATAGACGGTAGGTGGGATGTCATCATTCTCAGTGATCTCCTGACAAACAGGCTGTGGATTCTATCCTTTGCCTTCTCACACACTGCTTTTCCTCAACTGTCTCAAGCCAGCTTGTAGCACTGACCCTCATCCACTGTTCTGTTTCCTGGCGGAGGACCGCCATGAACAAATTCCAGTTGGCACGGAGGGCAAGTCCAACGGGGTCGGCAAAGCCATCGTCTGGAGGCAACGACATTGGACCAGCCAAAACAGCTTTAAGCATGCGTGGGCCTTTGCTCTCCCCATACAGAAAAGAGCAGCTTTTCCCCAAAAACTGTAACACAAGCAAGGAGGATTTGTGTCCCCGCCCCAGCCAAGAGGCACATTTTTTCAGCAGGAGGTTTTCTCAAAGCTGCAACTCCCCAAAGGATTGGGCAATCCGTAACACACTGAGCAGAACTTTTAAGTTCACGCAGGAGGAAAAGAACAAGCGGGCATCAGCGCCGTCTTAGTCATGTTTCACATCTTGTTTGTCTCGTTACTTCAGTCACATCCACTTCACAGAGCGCCAGCAGAGACACGAGAAGTCTGACGAGCAACAGCAACGGCCGGCCGGTCGCAGAGTTGTTTAGTTTTATTTTCCCCAAGGGAGGAGAGTCCACTTTGCTCCAGTACCCACAGAACTCTCCTTGCAGTCAGCAAAGAGCACGTTTAACTTTTCCAAAGGCCATTTTTAAGAAGGAGCTCCACAAGGAAGAAACGCTGACCATTTAATATTTAAAACTGGCAGAAGCAGCTGGAGCATTACATAACCGCTTGAGGCAATCTCCTTTTCCATCCAGCAAATTCAACACAGGTCCTACCCTTTGATTCTGCGGTGGGGGGCTTTGCATGGAGTGAGCAGCCACCATGGGGTGGGGGCATTCCCCTGCAGACCTTCTTGTCGGCTTGGGCAGACATTCCCAATATTCAAGGCGTGGCAGGGGCTGCGGTGGTTGAGAGTGGGTTCTTGGGGTGGCTTAAGCACCCGCAACCAAGGACAGCCTGGGTTCTGGGGGGCTTGTCAAGCCCCCCAGGAACCCTCCTTTGCCAGGTTCGCATAACAACAAGCTATGGGATGCCCCCGTGGCTTGAATAATCCAAATGGTGGCCATCACAGCTGCAAGAGGACCCACGAGGAAATTCCCCTATGGTGCCCTTGCATAACGTGCGGGCTCACTCACTGAAGGGAGGGGACGGACCCCTGCAGGATCAGACCGAGGTCTGCCTAGCCCAGCCTCCTGTTTCCACGGAGGCCCCTCAGAGGCCTCTGGGAAGTCCACCACGCAGGTAAGAGTGTCCTCCTGCTATGCACCCAGCAACTGGAACTCAGAAGACTCGTGGCATCAGCCATCTTGACCAGCAGCCGTTGCATGTTCTCCGTGAATGTGTCTAATCCCCCTGGAAACCATCTAAATTAGTGCTAGGGGATTACACAGTTTAGCTCTGGGATGCTGTATGAAAAGTTCTGTCTGTCCTGAATCTTCCACGCAGTGTTTGGCTCAGAGGACCCAAAGTTCTGCTTTCAGGAAAGGAAGAAAAATGCCTGTCTCTCACTATTGTCTTCATAGCATGTCTCCTCTTACTCATTTTTCCCTAATAATGCAACTTTTCTTGGTAGCAGGGTTGTTCCAGCCACACAATATTTCTGGCCAACACAGCTTCCATATAGCCTAAAGTGCCTGGTTCTGCCTAAGCTTGGAAGCTAAGCAGAGTCAGACGTGACTGAAATCAGGATGGGTAACTAAATGTTGTGAAACACCCAGAGAGTTTTGGCTATGGGTGGTATACATATAAAATGCTCAGTGAGCCCTATGGGGAGGTATACGCATGTAATAACCTTTTCTGGACCGCTTCTCCCTTTACAATATCCTTTTCCATATGGATATTGATTGACTCGAACTCAATGCCTAAGGACAAACCATGATTTAACTAACCTGAGGGAAGGTCTTTCTCCATGTAGCCCTTCCTGATCAGTAAGATCTTGGGTGGGCACCCTTCTCCGTGAACTATTCCCCAGTGACGTGAGGGGGAAATGGCTAGCAGCAGGGCCTTCTCTGTGATTGCACCTTGTTTATGGAACACCCTCCCCAAGGAAGTTTGCCTGGCGGGGGTGCTGCTCACTTTTTGGCGCCAGGTAAAGACATTTTAATTCAATCAGGTATTTTAGGAGCTACTGGTTTTAATATTGCTTTAATTTCGCACATCGTTTTAATCTATATTACCACTGGATACACCCCCAAATTCTCCCTAGTTTTACTAGGGGAAGAAATAAATAGAACAGCCCAGGTGCAGGACACCACTGTTGGTGGGAAGGGATCATTCACGCATCGCTTGGCCACCAGCAAGAAGCGACGCTTGCTGCCCAGCTCATCCACCCCACAATTGCAAAGGAACCCTAGGAGAAAATGAGCGGTTGCTCCACCATTAGGGTGGTGCTTCCATGCGAAGTAAAGGGGCTTGATGACACAACACCTCGGCAGGTTGTCGACCAGCAAGCACAAGAGCGAGCGGGACAGAAAGCTCGGCAAAGTGGTACCAGAATTCTCCTGGGACTTCCACCTTCCCTCGAGGCAGCCTGTCTGTTCACCTGATGGAGAGCCTCTCTCCAGATCTCCCCAATTATCTACCCTTCTTAACCAGAGATGCCAGGAATGGAAGATTGCGGCTTGTGCAGCTCTGTCAGTGCGTCGTGTTCCCAAGCCAGCTCACCGGGAAGTCAGTTGCTTTCAGTTAGCTGAGACTGACTTCCACGTAACTTGTGGAGGGCTGCCGAGCTTCAGTCTTGATTCCCTTGCTAAGTGCATGGGTTTGGCACTGCCCAGCTGATTAGATTTAACAGAGAACATGAGTATCCAATGGCACTCTGGTTTCATCTGAACTGGCCCACTGTGCCGGTTGCTTCACCCAACCTCTGGCTTCTCCAGCTGAAGCCTTCTTGTTGCCCTGAGCAACACGGCATGTGCCACAGCACCACCTCCTACCGGAAGATGGCTCAGATGCTCTTGAGCCCCAGCTCCCTCGTGAACAATGCCACACATGTGGATCCGGTGCATGCGCATCACACCCTGTCCTGTTTTTATTAGATGCCAGAAGCATCTGACGAACAGCAGTGCGGGGTTGTCCCTCTCAGACAGCAAGCACAGAAGGACCCAAGTTCCACCCTGGGCATCTCCAGGCAGAGATGGAAAACCCACGTGCAAAGCAGGTGCCAGGTGCGCACTGGGCTGGAGGGACCCACGGCTCAATAGGAGGCTCTTGCCCATGTTCCTATGAGTGAATGCACAGATGAATGAAATAAGAAAGACGAACACCAAGGCCAAGATCTGCCGCAACAAAAAGAACTCCTTACCTGAGTGAACCGTCGGACTAAGCAGGTCTTCCCCACGCCAGCATTCCCAATTAAAACTATTTTGAAAAGAAAGTCATAATCTTCCATACTCATTTACGCAGCTGGAAGGGAAAGGGAAAAGAAGAAGAAATAAGTCCAAAGGTGTGTTTTTTCAGCTAGCCGGTAAAAAGAGCATCTGGCAGATCACCGGCGTTACAGGATCAGAGGCGAGATGCTATGGAGACAAGCCGGACAACCCGGTGATTTATCTAATTGCAAGGAGACTTTGCTCTTCCAGGTTTCAGGACAAAGGTCCCTGAAGTATTGGCAGTTTCTTGCCAGGCATGTTCTCCAGGACTCAGAGATGATGAAAGCAGAGGGAAACGGGAAGTGATTCAGACCACTGGCCCAACTGGCAGCGAGGTCTTTCCCAGCCCTAGGGATGCTGAGAGAGGTTAGCCAAGGCCTGGAGCTCGCCCGAGTGGCCACGTGGGAGCCACGCAGGCCGGCACAACGGGGGGGGGGGGCACGGACACAAGGGGCAGCCCCCACGGCAGCGTCACTCACAAATAAGGGCTCTTCACTCCCAGGAGCAGAGGGCAAAAAGAGCTGTGCGGGCCGATCTGCCCCTGCGCTCGCCCCTGGGTCCTCAGGCCACGGGAGCAACCAAAGGGTTTTTGCTGCAGCCAGACAGGCTCTCGCCTGCCAGTTGCTCTGCTCCCGCAACCATCCTGAGCTGCAGACGGTGGTTGACCCGTTCGGGGCCCCTGAGAGGTATGAAACTTTATGAAATCTCAGACTGTGGTGCCTGGATCACGTTCAGCGTCTCGTTCTTAACTGCACCCAGTCCGACGGGTGGTTTGGAACAAGGCCTTTGGCTCTCCTTTGCTCAATACAGGAAGTTAATTTGATCTCGAAGAATGTAAGAGCTCTGGTGGATCAGGCCACAGGGCCGTTAGGTCCAACATCCGGCTTCCCACAGCGGCCAGCCAGATGCCTCTGACCGTCTGCGAGCCACAAGCTCCCCAGCAAATCGTATTCAGAGATGTGCTGGGCCTATGCTGGCCTCAGGAGGAGCTCCTCAAACCAGTGAACGTTAGCTTCATATTCTCCAGAGCCAATCCAAACTCTTAAAATTGGGGAGCGGGGGAAGACCACCGAAAGGTCAGTGGTTTGGGGAATAGGCACGGGGCAGGAGGAGGAGGCAAGGCCGTTAGGTGGGGCAAATTCAGCCCAGAGGCCTCAAGTTCATCGCCTTTGTTCTAGCGCGACGGGCAAATGTTCTCTCCATGTTCTTCACTCTGTCCAAAGACCTCTCTGATCCCATCGTCTTCCTTTCCTCAGCGCAGCCTTCCTCAAGCTAGATCCCTCCAGATGTGTGGTACCACAACTCCCGTCATTCCCAGCCATGGGAATTGCCGTCCAACACATCTGGAAGACTCAAATTTGGAATGTTGCTTTCCCCTTAGTCATATTGGAGGAGTTCTGACCCCATCAGGACTTTTGGAACTGCTTTCTGCCCCCTTTCCACCTCTGCCTATTGGCTGGAAAGGGGATCCAAGACCAGAATTACTCAGTCTTCCAAATGTAGCAGGATGCAAGATTTACACAAAGGCGTAACGCTACCAGCAGCACTTTTTCCAAGGGCTTTTCTAAATATCCCTGGCACAGAATTTGCTGCCGAAATGCAGCAAAACTTGGGTGTTTTCACTGAGCAACCCGCCCAGACCCCAAGATCTTTCCTGGTTTGTCTCTGCCAGATCAGACTCCATCCCTGTACAGGTGAAGCTTGGGTTTTCTGTTTGTTTGTTCTGACACACTGCACATCATTTGGTATTTCCCTTCACTGAATCACATTTGCTGCTCTGCTGTCCGTACAGCCAGCCTACTTGGGTGCTTACCCATTTGGAACGAGGAGGCACAAAACACAAAATCTCACAGGTCATGAAGGAGAGATCTCCTTCAACATCCACATCAGAAGTAACATGACTCTGAATACCAGCTGCAGGAGAACACAAGCAGGGATTGCGTCCATGCCCTGCCTGTTGGTTTCCCACTGGGGCATTTGGTCAGCCAGCAAGGGAACAGAACAATGGCTTGACGGGCTCTTGATCTGTGTCCTTAAATTATCCCCTTCCCAAAAGGAGAGGAAGTGGTGAGGAGTGAACTGCTACAAAAGCTGGTTGATTCTTCTCTGCCCAGTCAGTCCTAACAATGAGAACAGTGGAGACTTGTGGTCCTTGAAGACTATCTGTTTCCACATGCCAAGAGCTTTCAAAGGCTAAGAGAGATAACCTTCTTGAGTAAATCAACAGCAGCAAACCTTATGCAATCCCTGAGGAGAGGGGAGGTTCCAGATGGAGATTGGATCCAACAACAGTAACACCATACCAAAGTTAATCAAGTAAGTCTCAATTTAACAGGTGAGGCTAAGCCCCTGGGGGGGCAAGGAAATCCTAACCCTTTGAAGCCACAAGTTAGATTTGCATGACACCATTACAAGTTTGCAGTGACTTAATCAACCTGAACAATGGGATGGCCTTTCATTGTTAGTCTTCTGTTAAGGACTGAAGGTCTATTGACTTAAGAGCTTCTCTGGAGTCACACTCTGTATTCCCTCCTGAAATGCCTTATCTTGGAATCTTGGAAGCTAAGCAGAGTCAGGCCTGGTCAGAACTGGGATGAGTGACTTGAGTGTATGATTCTATTATGTTGTTGTAAACTGCCCAAAGAGCCTTGGCTATGGGCAGGATAAAAGATCATCATCATCATCATCTTTTTTTAAAAAACCTTCTCAGGTTGGGCAGTTAGGTGTCCTTCTCCTGCCAAACTGCCTAAAGAAGCCAAGGCATGTTCAACTTCAGTAGACCCTTAGGAGATCAGGAAATGATTCTCAATGTGGTAAATTCACAACACATTAATAGCCTCTCACGCAGGAATTCGATTTCAGTGGCTATTTCTGCAAAGGGTTTTCCATGGCCCAGTTTCCCGAGTCACCCTCAGAGCCATCAGAATCACAGACTCTGAAATATGTCTGATGAAGTGGTGCGCACATTTTACATCAGCTTTGAGAAAGGGGTTGGTCTGGTCTGGGATGCGCTGGAGGGAAAAGAAAATGGGCTTGGAGGGAAACAGAATGTAGGAGGAGATTTTGAGGGTGGATTTGTTTGCTTGGTTGGTTGTACATCTGGTGAAACAAAATACATTTCTCCCCAGACATTTTCCAGTACTTCCCCCAAGCATTCACACCTCGACATGTAATTGCCAGATTTCTACCTGAAACTATGAAATTTGCAAAATAAAACACAAGTGAAATAAATCCAACAGCTACGCTTAGGTTTTGCAATCAAAACTGCATCCAGAACCCTCATTTTCGGAGGGTCACGAGTTTGGCCTTGTCTTAACAGAGATGATTTATGGGCTAGACTTGTTTTGCTCTTCTGCAGCTGCTTTTGCAACTGCTCCATATGTAAAGAATGAGGGAAAGTCAAAGCTGCAAAGCCACAGACACACAAAACCAAGCAGAGATCCTTGTTCTATGAAATTCTAATCAGCCGGAGGTCCCCCAAATGCCTCATCCCTGCAAAAGCTGGCCCTCCCCGCCACACATTTCTGATGTTCCAGCCTTCACCACAGCAAACAGATAGGTAATCAAACACATGACTTTTGTAAAGCACAGATGTTCCATCAGGCATGTCCCTGAACTTCTTCTGGCTTCTCCTTTGGCCACTCCCCGTCCCCGGGTGTGTGTAACCAGGTTTCTGAGTCAGGGCGCAGAGATAAGGAAAAGTCCTTGGCACTAGCTGAAAAGCAGGGGCGGGGCGTGACAGGAGTGGAGGAATACTAGGAAGGAAATTTAAGGCAGCTGGCAAAAGCTGGACTTCCCAAGGTGAAGGCACTGAAAAACCAAGTCGATTCTGGGAAGGGGACAGGGAGAAATGTCCATCCCCAAAACTTAAATACTGAGCAGCCTCTTTCTGGTTGATTTTTGCAGATGTTCTTGCCTCTGCCATGGGGCAGAAGGCTTGTTCACAGTCAGCTGGGAAAACCAGACCCCCACTGAAGTTTCCAGAGGCTCAGGGCAAATGGTAAACCAAACGTCTTTTGACCCGGGTGCAACATGGCTGTGTGCTGTTCATTGATGGCAATGTGGAGCACTGAACAATGGAAACGCAGCTGTTTCATCACATCAGAAACGGGGGCAAAGAGATGCAGATCCCCTTGCCCATAAAGGCATGTCTGAGCAAATCCAGAAATGAGATGAATTCAAGCTGAGGCCTATGGTATGCGTAGAAATAAAGATTCTGCATCAAGGGACACCCAAGGCCTATCGAATCATGCATCTTTCTAGATATTCTTCTGCTGTTGCTATTTATTTAGCTTTTCCCAACTTCTTGATTGTGGGGAGGGATTTGCAGGGGAAGAGTTGCCATTTCTGAATTGCCAAAAGAAGAGAAATGCACCCCGCCCCAAAAAAGGCAGCCATTTACATAATATTTGCATGTGCTAATTTAAGGCCTTCTGACATCAATTTAGAAATAATTGTCATTTAAATAGAAAAACAGTGATCTCAGGTGCTGGCTGTTGGCGCACAACACTGTTTATGACTCCGGATGATGCTGATGTGAATATTATCTCCTTCCTTTTCCTCCAAGGACTCGGGGAGGGGGGCACACAAGCTACCTCTTCGTCATTTCTTTGGCCCAAAGTCAGCCAGTGAACTTCAGGGCCAATTGAGGGCTAGAACCAGGGTCTCCCTAAGCCAAGGCCAAACTCTAACCACTAGGCTACACTGGCTCCAACTCTAGCAGTGACATCCCTGTTCACCCAATCTGCCTGTTCGCAGACAGAAGTAGCATGTGAAAGAGAAGCACAGCAATGCCTCTGGCCCTTTTCCCAAGTGATCTACCTGGCTGGCCCCAGGCCCCTTGAGGTCCAAAGACTGACAGACTGCATTCTTACGTGCAAACCAGCTCTGGACCAGGCAACCCAGAGAACCATCTTCTGGCAGCCTTTCAAACAAAGCACTATCCTCCATGCAAGTAGGACACCCTGACTGCAGATCAAGTTCAGCCTCCCACCCTTGGCCTCCTGGATTCCATCAGCTCACCTTTGCAGTCATAAGGACCAGAAACTTGCTCACTTTTCTGAAAGGACCCAAACACACACAAGCTTTCCGTGTCCAATTCTGTGCTTTTGGAAAGTGAAAGCATTGCTCTGTATTGACATGACCTAGAACTGCTGGAACTGCTGAATACTCTGCTATTACGAGCCCACTTCTTTTTGTGCTTATTTGCAACTGGCCTCGTTAGGAGACTGGCTATTTTGCTGCATCGGCTATTAGTAGGATCCAATGCAGCCCTCATGCTCAAGGCCTCACTCTCCCCAGCCCAGGCCTACGGGCGTCACAAGATCCACACTTCAAAACATTTCCCCTGTTCCCTGAGCAGACCTTCTCCGGGATATTGTCTAGACAGAGAAACCGAGTGCCTCTTTTTGCACCCTAGGCATGTACAGGGAATGAATCAATGCTCCCTCCCCACCAAGCCTGCACGCCGTATAGAATATCTTCCCAGGAACAGCAGTGCAAAGAGGAGGCGTTTGGGGGCAGCCGGGCAGCCAAAACCCGCATCAGAGCTTTTCGTGCGAGGGGCTCCGCGGCTGTTTTGCTGCTCCCTGGAGCAGAGAAAAAACAAAAGTTTGCAAACATAATACAACCTAATTGCCAACTGGAACGTGGAGCGTGCGCATGGGCACGTGTGGAAGCCAGCAGAATGTGGGATGAGGCTCCTCCTGGTGCGGCAGGCTCTCTGTCCTGCACAAAGGTGTTTTTCCAGCCACAAACACAGCAGACATTTTTACTGTTTGTTTATTTCTTCTTTACCATAGGATGCCCTGCATTTTACATTCCTGACTTTCCTGTGAGGCGGGTTAGGCTGAGCGTGTGATTGGCCCGAGCCTCACATGGGAGCGGGCCTTTGGTCTTGGGTCTCCCAGTGGCGGGTCACCCGGTGCGAATCTTATCCCTGCACCCCGCTGGGTCCACACAGGATGGAGACAGCGCAAGACCGGGTCTGGTTTCAGCTTTGCTCTCCCCGCTGCTACGCCTTCTGAACACCAAGGCCAGAACGCATTAATGCGCAGCTCAGGTTGGTGCAAAGCACTAAGCTGTGCATTTTAAAAAGAGAAAGAAAAAAAACCCTCTTGCAAACCCCAAAAAATCTTCAGATGGACCACAGGGTCCACCAGAGCAAATCCACAAGCAGGGCACGAGCGCAACAGCATCGTCCCACCCGTGTCACTGAAAAACTTGAGTGTACACACATACTGCCACAGACCTGGACGCCAGTCATTTCATCTCTGCTGTGAATTCACTAGGTGGCCTTAGGTGAGCTGCTCTCTATAAGCCTCAATCCCCCCCCAACACACACACACACACACACACACACACACACACACACACACCAGCCTCTATCTACAATACAGGGAACATAATCTGGGCTTGCAGGGAGATGGCCTGTGTTTTGAACCCTTAAAAGCATTATGCCAGTGGTGACAAACGCAAAGTCCTCGAGTGGCAACTCTCATCCACCCTAACCGGCATCGCCGATGCTGAAAGGGCGTTCCTGGTATGTCTGGAATGCCAGATGCGCCATGCAAATGTGGCATTATTATCTTGAAGATGATGCCGTGGCTTGCTCTGAGAGACCCCACCCCTGGTCATCTTCAGCCCTCCTATCTGGACTACGGGGCTGAGAGCACCCAGCCACTCCCGGGCTTGTGAGAGAAATGGAGGGAGGCTGCGCTGAGGTGCCACATGGAAAACCATCCAGGCAGGGAGCAACTGCTCTTGAAGTCGAGACTCTGCTGATTTTTACATAAGAAAGACTCCATAAGCAGCGCTTCTAGGCGTTCCCTTGGTGATTTCTAAAGCGCCCACCCCACTCAAGGAATCTCAACAGAGATGAATTTTCCAGCTTTATCCCAGGCAGCCATGCCTTTCTGCCTCAACTTGCAGGGGGTTACACCCCTACTTCGGAAGGACGCAATCCCATGTACAATCCTATGTGCAATCCCAGCCAGTTTTCTGTCCAGGATTGTGCCCTTAAGCATTTGGCCCGCACTGGCCCACACTGTTCGACTCAGCACAGAAACCAACTAATGGAGGCATCAGGTTCTAATTTGGTTTTGCCAACCCTATTTTTAACTCAAGAGCCAGTTGAAACTGGAGGGGGAAAGTCATGCCAGACAGGTGGCCTCTCCCCACGCCACCTGCACACGAAAGAAAGTGAACAGTCCTCCCCAGTGGAGAAATTTATGCAGGTTTGATTATGCGAGGTACAAGCTTATGTATGCTTTGAAAAAAGCCCTACAACGCAAGTGCCAACAGGAAAAACCAGAGCTGGCTCGGGCATGAGCGGAGCTGTAGGATTTTGCTTACTCTTCCATAGCACTGCCCCCGAATCACCTAAAATTAATTCGATTCATTAACAAAGATGCCTTGAATGGGGGCAGTGTTAGAAATTACCAAGAGGAGCATGGGGAACACTCTGGAGTACAACACATAGAGGAAGTATTGTTTTTCTTACCCAAGGGGTCAATGACATCGTGTTTACGCAGCAAGCAGAGCTCCAGCTTCACCCGGGCCACTTGCGTTTCGCAAGGGTCCTCCTTGGTGTGCCTTTGCCTAAACAGAAGACAGATTTCCCCGTCTCCTCCTTCCCAAGTGTTTTTGCAGGCCAGAGATGCCTGGGAGAAGCCATTGTCTGAAGCAGCACAAGACAACAGGGGGATGACATTTCCATCACCAAGAAAGGATGGGTGCCTGTAAAAACTATATCAGCAGGTCCACTTGAAGATGTGCAAGTTTTGTTTTGTTTTGTGTTGTGTTGTTTTTGCAGGAAAGGCACACTAGAAAAATTAAGAAAACACTAATTCCCACCCTCCAAATTATCTAGGGGAAAAGTCAGTAGGAGAAATGGATTTTTCTGACACGCACGGACACACACCATCATTCCTTGGCCTTCCTATCTACATACTTTCCAGACGGAAAGAGAAACATAGAAACAGAGTGAGTCAGAAGGGTCCTCCTGACCCCCAGCTCCAGTCGGCTCACAACGTGCCCACCATGTGCACGTCCAGCCTATCTTTGAACACCCTCACCGATGGGGCCTCAACCACCTCCCGTGGAAGCCCATTCCACACCTTTGGGGTCCTGACTGTCAGGAAGTGCTTCCTGGCATCCAAATGGAGCCTTGGTTCCCTGAGCTTTGCTCCGTTGGAGCGCGTCCTGCCTTCCTCTGCAGGGAGAACAGGTCTCTACCCACCTCCGTGTGACACCCCCTCACACACCTGTATGTCGCCAACAGATCCCCCCTGAGTCTCTTCTCCAGGCTGAAGAGACCCAGTTCCCTCAGTCTCGCCTCATACAGCATCCCCTGCAAACCGGCCACCAACCTTGTGGCCCTGCGCTGCACTGACTCCAACCTAGCTATATCCTTCCTGTAATGAGGGGCCCAGAACTGAGCATAATACTCCAGTTGCAGGCGCACCAGAGTCGTGTAGAGTGGTAAAAGGTATTGCACACACAGAAACACACACACACACACACACACGCAGAGAGAGAGAGAGAGAGAGAGAGAGATTGGGTTTAAGCTACACACTCCAGGGCTCAGTATACATTGCTGAATCATGGTTTAGTGTGTTCTCTGAAAACAGCTAAGATAACCAATCACGGTAAACAGCTCACAGCTAACAACCCAACAGCAAACCGTGGATTCTATCCATGGATTGTTTATGGTTAGCACAGCTGGATTTAGGTAACAAAACAATCCACATTTTATTATTTTATTAAAACATTTTTATGCCGCCCCATTCGCCAAAGCCTCGGGGCGGCTCACATCATTTAACAACAATCCACAGTTCAGCAAAATAACAACACCCCATTCATGCTCAATTCATACTTCATATGAGATTACCTATAGCTGTGTGGGTAATCATGCTGTCTGAACCCGGTCATCGGTCTAAGTAGTTCTTTCATGAGTTGAACATCCAGAAAATGAAGCACACGAACCGCAAACCAGCTTTACAACTGTACTCTTAGCCCTGGTCCCAATACAACCCCAAAGGCTTAACTACACCTGTCAGGTGAGGGTCATCCCATGAAGCTGACTGGTGGGAGAGTCAGAACAGACACACGGAGGGGTTTCTTCACACAATGCATAGTTAAACTCTGGAATTCATTTCCATGAGATGTGACAAGAGCCACTAGTTTGGATGGCTCTAAATGGTGACCAGGCAAAATCATGAAGAAGACAATGATGGCTGTCAGACCCAATGACCACATGCTGCAATGAGTATCAGAGCCAGTATGGCGATGGACACCAGCTGCTGTGGAACATGGGTAGCAGGGTGCTCCTGCATGCATATCCTTCCTGGAGCTTTCCCGGGGCAAGTGGCCGGCCGCTGCATCAACAGAGTGCTGGACTCATCAACCCTTGCTCTGATCCAGCAAGGCTCTTCTTACGTCCTGCTCATATACAATGGAGGCTGTTCTCCGTTGTTTGCAGGAAAGGCAAGATAAGAGGCAGAAAGAACAGACCGAGAAAACACACGACACAGCACTATCACGTCCAGCATCACCTGACCGCTTCACTGCCATGGGCAACAGACTTGCATCATGCTTCCTTTTCAGACAGACATTAGGTCACGGAGATGTGAGAGCATCCACGCGGCACTCTGCTCCCAGCACAAGGACCTTCCCGGCTGAGGCCCTTCAGCTATCAATCCTCCCACCCTGCGGAGAGTCCTGAGGAGCCGCAAGCACTGGCTTTTCCCATCACCAGCTCGGACGTTCTGCTGATCACCCTCAACGTATTTTTCCCAGTCTTACCTGCCTTCTAATATCCACCTAACTCTTTACTGGCATCTCCAGGGGCAGGGAAACTTTAGTCGGAGGGATCTGTGTTATTTACTTGCTAGCACCCTGAAATCCAAAGCCACATGCAAAATGATGGCTCCGTCTCATACATACACTAGGAATTAAGGACAAGGTACCTCTGCCCAGCACAAAAGTCCATTCCTACCCCAAGCCTTATTTGTTGCGGCAATCTAATTTAGGGTAGGTGGGTTCTGACAGAAAAGGCCCAGAGCTCTGATCTACTATTCCCTGTCCCAATCATGTCCGCCCAGCCGCTCACTGCAGTGCTTGAAGATCACTGGCCTGCAAGGACCTGCGGTTTTATGCTTTGCTGCCCCAAATTCAGGACCCAATGAAGCCCTACCTTGGCCAAAATGCAGATCCCATTCTGTCTGAAAGGGGGATGTGAGGAGAAAGCCCGGTAGATGCAGAGCGTCCTCAGCACCAAGGACACCCGAGATTACACGTCTCAGGGCCCACACCGCGTGGTGTAGCCATCAACTTAAACCACCAGGATAGTTAATCTTGAGTGCAGCCAGACTCCTGAGCCGCGCACAGTTCGTCGAGAAAGGAGATGAACTGCTTGCCACAAACCGTTGCGCACCGCAAGAACAAGTCATGCACAGATCGTCAGACCAGTCTTCCCTGTCCTGGTGGCTCCCTGCTGTCTTGGACAACAACCCCAATCATCCTCAGCCAGGATGGGATGTGTTGCACTGCAATGCATCTGGAGAGCATCCGTCGTCGTCACCTTGAAGCATTTTAGGGCAAGAGTTCATCTTTTCCCTAAGTTGTAACAAAGGAAACCTGCCCACCTTTCCTCTCCACCTCTCTTTCCCACATTGTGTCTTTCTGCTATCACTGCTTCTCTCTCGCTCTCTGTCTCTCTCTCTCTCTCCCTCCTTCTTGTAAATAACTTGAAGGAGAACAGGGGGAAGGGAAAATGGGTCCTCATGATGCTAGCATGACTCATCTAAGATTGAGAAAGGACCTAATCATGCGTCACCACCCATTATTCAAAGATCAGTGATCTAGGCTGTAATTGTATTATCTTTACCTTAGAGTAAACCCCTTAGAGGGGACCCTATGGACTTGCAAGTATACATGCACCAGATTGTGCTGCTAAACTCGAGACCAGGGTGAGACGTGCATGGCTCATCCCCGATCTTGTTCAACTCCAACTCCCATCAGCACCAGCCAACCTGGTCATTGCTCAGGATAACAGGAAGTGTAATTGAACAACCTCTAGAGAGCCACGGAGTCAAACACAGCCTGCCAGCCATGGCTTGTAACCTGAGATTCTTGACTATAATGCCTTCTGCAGCAATCCCAATTTTGTCCATCCAAGGCCAGCAAGGAAAAGATTTTTTTGAGCTCTTGGACTAGTGTATGTAGCTGGTGGGATGTGATCAGTCTGGTTGGTCACATGTTATAAAGATCTAGTGGCCCATTCAGGAGTTGTTAGTGGATAAAGTAGGGATAAATAAACAAACAAACAAACCCATGTCAGAAACACTGACAAACCAATCTAGCTCTGTTAGGCATTCGGGGCTCAATAAAGTGGATCATAGGAAGAGACAGCTCTCCATCACCATGAAGTTCACAATCAACAAGAAGGGAGGCAACAAGGAGCAAAGAGGAATGGTAAGAACAACAGGGAAAGAGTGTGAGGAAATGCATTTAAAGTTACTGGTGAATCGATACTCCAGAGTCAACAGAGTATAAGAGCCACCAGCTGCAGAATCAGGCAATGGGATTTTAAGGAATGCAGCCAATGCCCCCCTCAGAAGGGAGAGCTGGTTGGGGGTTCAGGGTGGTCAACCTGTGCAGGGCCTCAGCACAATACTGTGACAACAGCTCTTCTTGGGTGAATTCCAGCCAGTACCCACCACAGTGATCTGTCCAAGGTCCTGATAGTCCCTGACCTTGTTGGACTTAAGTCTGCTTTTCCCTTGAGTGGCACCGCTGCTATCCAGCTTTCCTTGGGAGACCTGGACCAAGCTGGGCCAGGCAAAGAAGGCCCTTTCCATTCCTGCTACTTTTACCCCCTTAAGCTCCTCCCAACTTGAAGAGGAATTAAGAAAAGGGTTACAAAATGCAGCTCTGACTGGATTTCCCTTGTTGTTGACAACAAAACAATATAACAATAACAGCCGTTTATATAACACTTTGAGAACATTCAAGGCGAGCCACTGCATATTACACTGAGACGACAGAGACAGAGAGAGACAGACCGACCGACCAAGGGAAAACAACTCAGGATGGGTGGGAGGGGGCTGTTTAAAAACGTTCCATGGAAGTATAGAAAACCCAACCTAGGACTACGATTGAGAGAGAAATTAAGCTATGACTGAGAGGGAGAAGGATTGGGATTAATAAAACGAGATATGCCAGTTCCTCTTCCTCTAAGATGCAAATAGAAGATACCACAGCTCCCCTATAGCTGAGACAGATGCCTTGAGTCTTCCTATTCCACCGGCTTGAAAAGAACAGGGATCAGGCGCTTCCATTACACTGCCTGGCATGCCTCCTTTTATGCCGCAGCCCAGCACAGAGGAAGCAAGACTCCTCAAACAAGATAACCCCCTGGGGAACTTTCTTGGCAGAGTTCTATTAAAATACTGAGGTGTAAACGCAACTTGGCACAGGGGGAACATTCAGACTTTTATGGTGCCCATTACCATTCCCAGGAAGATGAAATCAAGCCTAACTTCAATGCACTTGCAGACTCTATTCCAGGCTCTGCTACAGATGATAACTTTTAAAGCGATTTGGAAGCAGTTATTAAAAAGCAATGACCGTCCAAGGGATACTTCCCATAGCCTTCCTGGTCCAAAGAAGGTTTCACAGGTCAAAGAACAGGTGGAAAATACCAGTTTGCCTTTCTGGGTCAGATCATCATTGGTCTAAACCAGGGTTCCCTAAGCTTTTTGGATCCATGGAAATTGTTTGTCCCTGAAAGGGACCTCGGGGTGCTGGTTGACTGCAGGCTGAACATGAGTCAGCCGTGTGATGCGGTGGTCAAGAGGGCGAACGCCACCCTTGGTTGCACAGCCAGAAGTGTGGCTTCTAGATCGAGAGAGGTATTACTACCGCTCTACACGACTCTGGTGCGCCCGCAACTGGAGTATTGTGCTCAGTTTTGGGCCCCTCATTACAGAAAGGATATAGCCAGGTTAGAGTCAGTGCAGCATAGGGCCACAAGGTTGGTGGCCGGTTTGCAGGGGATGCCATATGAGGCGAGACTGAGGGAACTGGGTCTCTTCAGCCTGGAGAAGAGGAGACTCAGAGGGGGTCTGTTGGTAACATACAGGTATGTGAGGGGGTGTCACACGGAGGTGGGGAGAGGCCTGTTCTCCCCTGCAGAGGAGGGCAGGATGCGCTCCAACAGAGCAAAGCTCAGGGAACCAAGGTTCAATTTGGATGCCAGGAAGCACTTCCTGACAGTTAGGACCCCGAGGGTGTGGAATGGGCTTCCACGGGAGGTGGTTGAGGCCCCATTGGTGAGGGTGTTCAAGGATAGGCTGGTCATGCACATGGTGGGCATGTTGTGAGCTGAGCCGGCTAGAACCGGGGGTCAGACTAGATGGCCCCTTCTGTTTCTGTGTTTGAAAAACTGCTGTGGGTGCCATTACCAAAAAGGCTCCCATGGAGGATGTGAATGGCTGGGGGAGAGGGTGGCTAGTCAAAGATGTGCTAAAGAGGTTGGAAGAGATCAGGGCAATGTTAGAAGGAGGGGAAAACGGCAAGGCAAAGGGGCCTAGGAGAGAGAGAGAGCAAGGTTAGATGCTGAGAGGGGGAAAGTGATTAATTTTAAACTGATATTTGAATGGGCCAGGACTTTTTTGAGCTCTGTGGGTGTTCCTGGAAGTCATGACAGGAACCAGCTGGGAACTCCTGCTCCAAAGCAATATTCAAGCAGCCACCCAGCTGCACTGGGACAGTGACAAGCAGGTTGTAAGCAATAACAGCGGGAAGAGAAAGAGTCATCCAGCCACGTCCTTCTCTATGTGGAAGCTGGGTCTGCAGCTGGTCTTCAAGCCTCGCTTAGCCTGAGCTGGGGTGAAAGGCCTACAGCCATGACAAGCTTCACAACAGTTCACAGTGGCGAGAGGGCAAAAGGAATTTCACAGGAGTGGGTGGAGCTAGGAAAAGGAAGACGGGCCAGTGGATTCTGGGCGTTGTAGCCCAACCTATCTACAGGGCACCAGGTGGGGAAGAGGATTGGGCTAGGATCAGGGAGACCCGAGTTTGAGTCTCCTCACGGGCCAAGAGACCCACCCCAGCTCAGGCCGGGCTGACTGGCAGCAGTGTGTCCAGGTGTCAGGGCTAGAGAGCTTTTGTTATCAGCTGCTTACTGAGCCTTTCAGCTGGAGATGCCAGGGAGGAAACCCAGGTCTACATGCATAGAAACGTGTGCAACACTGAGAATCAATGTGGTCACTGGTTAAGGCTCTGAGCAGGGACTGGCTGACTTTGGGACTGTCCCCGACTCTCTGTCCAACCTACATCACAAGGTTGTTGCATGGATACAATGGGGAGGTGGAAGAACATTGTGTAGGCCTTCTCAGGTTCCTGGCAGAGGGTAGAAAGGTTGGATATGGATGGAATAATCAGTCGCTGTGCAGCACCCACGCCGTCAAGGCTCTGTCTCTCCGTCGTGATACTTTCTCTGAGCTTAAAACCTCATAAGGTTGTGGAGGAGACACACGGGGTGTGGGAGGGACAGCAAACACCACTTATTGCATGTATCCCACGCTTGTTTCTCTAGCACAGCACTGAAGGGGGCTTACCAGGCGCTCCGTCTCTAAATAACAACCCTGCAAGGTAGGTAAGGCTGAGAGTCCGTGCCTAGCCCAAAGTCACTCCGTTAGCTCCATGGCTGAGTGAGGACTAGAACCCTGCTCTCTCCAATACTCCCACCACCACAACCCACTGCTGCTGATGGTGGGTCTCATATTTATTTATTTATTTATTTGTTTGTTTATATTTTTCGATTTATATCCTGCCTTTTTCCTACAAAGGGCTCAAGGCAGCTTACATCATTCTCCTCCTCCATCTTATCCCCACAACAACAACCCTGTGAGGTAGGCTGGGCTGAGAGTCTGTGACTGGCCCAAAGTCACCCAGCTGGCTCCTTGGCTGAGTGGGGACTAGAACCTAGGTCATCTGAGTCCCAGTCCCATGCTCTTAACCACCACGCCACACTGCCTCTCACACTGGTTTTATATCCCACCTATTTCCAGTGTTGGGACTCCAGGCAGTTCACGATATTAAAAATTTATACAATTAAAACAGTCACAGAAATATATAACCATTAAAATATAATGCAATCAGTGAGTATTAATAGTGTTGTTATATTTCTAATTCAACACATGCCACCTTGATGGATGATATTAAAAATGTAATTCATACTCATTATCAGGCTAGGAGCGGGTAAACCGGAAGATGCTCAGAGAGGCATTAATAAGAGCAAGCTCTTCTGAAAAGCAGCTTGCCCTCGGCCAATGAACTCCCCCTGCAGACTGTGCCGGGCCCTTCTGTTCTGGAGCAGGGATGGGGAAAGGTACATAGGGGAACTCTGTGGTTCAGAGTGTCCAATTCCCAATTAAGGTAGGGAGGGACACAAAGGTTTTCTCCCCTGCAACTAGGCAATTAGCATCCCTCACCTGCAGCAATTCAGGTGTGGCTCATCAGTACTTCTCTCTGCAGGTCAACTCAAGAGATGCAGCAGGTAACTGGCCACCCTGAGGGACAGTGCTGTGTAGTGGTTAACTCCGAGACTAGGACATGCGCATGGTGGGCATGTCGTGAGCGAAGCTGTCTGGAGCTGGGGGTCAGACTAGATGGCCCGGGAGACACCTTCTGTCTCGCTCTGTTTCTATGCTTAGGAGTGGGGAGGCATCATGGAAAAGTACAGGGAGGGCCATGACTAGCCTCAATGGGCATCTCAGGGCTTGACAGGACCTGTTACCAAGTAAGCGAGCAGAAAACTGCTCAAGGGACTTCTCGCTTGTGGCCCCTTCAATCCCAAGGCCTGCCCTGGGGAAAAACAGGAGTATTGTGCAGAACAAAGGAAGAGCAGGAGATCTTTTTATTCAAATGTCATTTTAATTGTTAATAGTATTTATTCATTTTATTCTTTGGCCAGGGTGACTTAATTTATACTGTTAATTTATATTATTTTAAGGAAGTTTATTTATGTTTGTGAGCCGCCCCGAGGCTTCGGCAAATGGGGTGGCATAGAAGTTTCCTAAATAAATAAAGAAATAAAGAAATGTAGCTCTGACACAAAACCAGGCCCTGCCCAAGCCAACCTGCTGGGTTCCCACT
Organism: Varanus komodoensis; assembly: GCF_004798865.1. Taxonomy (NCBI): domain Eukaryota; kingdom Metazoa; phylum Chordata; class Lepidosauria; order Squamata; family Varanidae; genus Varanus; species Varanus komodoensis. The sequence goes on along the minus strand of NW_025335941.1, from coordinate 61,116,830 downwards.
CCTAGCTTTTTCTCTTTTCCCCTGATCTGTTCGGCTGTACTGTGGACAGCTTGAAATTCAATAGCTACAGACTGTCCTGTAAAGAAAAAAAAATACAGACGTGCAGGAACGTGTAATCAACTGTCATGTGCGCTGCAGTGTGTGGAAAGCCTGAGGCGGCAATGATTGTGCTGAAATGAGGTTTGGAGCTGTAATGGGGCAATATTGCTTAATAATCAGAAAAGGTTGGCAAGAACCTGCACCGCTGGAAGCATGTGGATGGAAAATCAAATAAAAACATTTTCATGCCTCAAGATCACATCCTCCTACCAGAAATCAAGTTACGCTTTTCACTCTGCACTGCAGAAATGTTTATAATTCCACTGCTCACTGCCTTTCAAGAAACTGCTTGCCATGGTATTTAATGGGCACCCTGCATAACTCAGTGCTGTTTCCAAGAATGTGCAGTGAGGATGAATGGATGTCACGGGGAAGGAGGGGGAAAGAGGCACTGCAAGGGGGATAAGGGTCAGCGAGCTGGACGTGGGACATGGGGATCTGTCGAATTCATTCACCACAAAGGTCACAATATCCATCAAGTGGGGTGCTTTTAAAAGGGCATTCCACAATTCATGGAGAAGGCTTTAAAGGCTGCTAGTCCTGAGGGCTCTATGCAAGCTTTTCAAAAACCCACAAGCATTTATTGATGTAGCTGCGCTTACTTATGGCAAGAAGGCTTCCAAAGGCACCTGGATGGCCACTTTGGGAACAGAATGCAAGACCGGGTAGGTCTTGGTCTGATCCAGCACAGATCTTCTAGTATAGTATTTTGGGGAGCAGAATTCTCCTACTGAGATGCTGAGCCTCCCAAGAAACCCTTGAGCATCTCAGCTTTTGCGTTGTTTCTTTAAACAAGTTCCTAGTCCTTATGGCAACAAACAGTTCTGGACTAACTGTATTCCCTGCATGTTAGTTTTCTACACTCAAGGACTTGTTTATTCTGTTCAGAGGGGCAACATGTCAGCTTCCACTCACAATACAAAGTGAAACTGCCTAGTTAATTTTCACCTTCTACAATACGGGGATGGGAATACCGGCCCACCTAGGGATAGGTAGGTAGATTTATGGTGATTTTATGATGATTGTTTTGCATAACTGCATTTTGATGTTGTAAACGACCCAGGGAGCCTTTGAACAGTGTAAAAATATAACGAATAAATAGAGATGCCATAAAGGTTGTTCATATCAAGGGCAGGAAACCTCCCAGGCCGAAGGATGCATTTGCCCGTTTCTAGAGTCCTTTCTGCTCCGCCTTGCATTTGGCGTTTCCTGCTTCCCTCTGGGCTCCCCCCTTTCTGCTGCAGCTTCCCTTGCTCCTTGCACAGGAGCAGCAGCAGGTTTTCCTTCCCATTTACCTGGCTTCTTCTATTTCTTCCTCCTTGCTGCCGTGCTGCATCATTGCCACACACACGTCTTCCTCACCCCCTGCCTGATTTCCTTCCTGCCGTCACCAAATTCACTTCTTCCATCTCTACTCACTCGGGAGGGAGCCCATCCCTCACCGCTGCCCCCCCCCCCCCGCTCCATTCACATGCCTGCAATTCCCTTCCCTTTCACCACCTTCCAATTCCTCCTTCCCCCTTAGGGCTATGTGAGTGAGGCAGCAGACGTGGCGGCCGAGGGAAGAAATTGGTGGCCGTGGCCCGGTGGAGGTAGCCAACGATGCGAGCGGCCACTGCAGCACCCGCAGAGGCTCTGTTGGCAACCCCCGGCTTAGATCCTCTCTGTGAAATGGTATGAACACACTGGAATGCTGCAGTCTCTGTGGTGCTTCCTACAGGATGCTCCTGAGGACGGCGGTGCGGCTTGGCATTTCTGTCAAAACCTGCATTCTAAGCAGGGGGCCTTCTCTTGACGGCAGAGTTTCTCCTCTGCCCTCAGTGTCTCTTTTTTCTACTTCTGCCTCGAGCACCATGATCCTCATCCTTGTCTAGCAGCACACGCTGCTCCGGGGATGGGGGAGCAGACCAGACCAGCAACGCATCCCGGGAACAGAGCACTGCGCTGCTTTCTGCAGTGCCTCCTCTGCAGCCCTGGGGCAGGCGATCAGAAGCCCTGGCCAGAGAGTCCTCCCCACCGCTGGTGCTGTGTGGCCAGGTCCCCCCACCCGGGCTTTCCCAGCCGCTGCCTCTCAGTCAGAAACAGAGCTGCAGACTTTCTTCTGCAGGATATCACCACGCAGAGGAGGCGATGACAATGAGTAGGATGCATCTGGAATCCCAATGATTTCCCCACCCTCCCTTCCTTACTTTCTCTAACTCTTGCTCGGCCAGGACTTCCTAGCGTGAAAACTCCCCCCACCCACCCCCAACCCGCTCCATTTGCATCAAAATACACTTTACAAGCAGGGAGGGAGAGCTGCGGAGACCTGGAGTCCAGCAGCATTCTGCCAAGGATGCCCTGCACACACTCTATTCATGGCAGCCTTAAGGATTCTCCGGGTTTCTGTTTCAAAATGGGGAAAAATCTGCACCGGATCCAACTCGCACCGCTGCGCTTGTGGGGGAGGTCTTGAAGCAGCTTTCTGCCAGCTGTCAGACTCGGAGTCTGTGTCGCTGAACAGCGGAATGAAGAAGGCAAAGGGGAAGAAAACGGTCCCAGGGCGACGGGGCATATTTCCTGGATGCTCCGGACACCAGGCGTGTCGGGCTCTCACTGGCTCACGTAAGGGGCAAGGGGCATCACGGCGGGCTTTGCTCAGTGGCGGCAAGGGGGCTCCCTCCTCTGTGCTCTCTCCAGTTCCTCATTCAGCCAGAGCGGCTACCAGGGCAGAGGACTGCAGCTCCCTCCACGCTGGAGCATGTGCTATGCTTGGCACGCAGACGGTGCCAGGCTGAATCCCAAGTAAAAGAATCAGGGAATGCCTGACAGGAAAGGCACCCCAGGCCAAGACCCTGGACAGGCAGGACATGTTTGCCGTTTCCTGGCCTGTGACCCATCACTGTGGTCACATGCCAATGTGGAAACCAGTCTTTACAGAGAACTGCTGCATCAAATGAGAAAGAGAAAGAAAGAAAAAAGAAAAGAGAGAGAGAGAGAGAGAGACTTTCACACGACAAGGCAACCTGCAAAAATTATTACTGTAACGGCTTTGCTGGCCCAGGAGAAAGAGTGTAGCTGGGAAAATATTTTCACCTGGGCACTCAAGCAGTTTGCACCAATTTTTTTTTAAAAAGTGCTACCTGTCACATGTCCTATTGAAAATACGCAGCAAGAGTAACCGTGTGTGAACAGCACGGCCTTACTCAACAGATTCACTCTGCTGAATGTGGCCAGGGTCATGGCTGCTGGCTGTAGCTGAAAAAAGCTGGGGAGACTTTAAAAAGAAGCAGCAGGTGGGATGCCAAAGGAATAGCAGAGCAAAGCGGAAAAGGGACTGGATCCTATCCAAACCTGAACACAATCGAGAGAGCCAAGTACACAGTTTCCTGTGTGACCCACTTAATTGCCATGCCTGAAGGCCATCCATTAGTACAAAGGGGAAAAAAGACCCTACAGCCCTGTTCTGCAAGATCACTGGTGAAAATCTGAGGTCTTGAGACAACCCAAACTGGTCCCAAAAACAGCAACACAAAAGGAAATCCAGGCTGGATCACACCAAGACCTGCCTAGCCTGCAGACTGTTAACACAAAGACTGATCAGATGCCAATGCAAAGCCCACAATCCTGGAGAAGAGGAGACGTGCTGGGAGCAGGCTAGCATTCCCGAAAGACCTCAAGGGCCGCTATACACAAGAAGAGAAAGGCTTGTTTCTCCGCTGCCCCAGAACATGGGACAAGCTCCACCAGGTCTTTAGAATCTACAGAACGGCAGATTGCAAATGAACAGGAGTAGAAACTTGCTGACAGTGAGAACAGCTTGACAACGAAGCTAGTTGCCTGTTTGGGGTGGGGGGGCTTTTGCTCCCTGGAGGGGCTAGGTGCTTAGCACTAGTCCTGGATTTTCTGCATCAAAAGAGGGCTTGAATGACTTGGCCTCCAAGCCCCTCCGATACTGAGCTTCTATTACCTGATCCCTGCACCAGGGAACTCACAGGTCACTTCAGCCTTTTGAGGACGCCTGATTTGCAACAGTAAGGCTGTTTGCAAGCTCCATCCTGCTTTAAGTTTCAGATCCCTCCCCAGGGAAGGCGAATTTTTCATGGGGAGCAAAGGCCTCCTTCTCAGGTCTCAACACGTACACATCTGCAGCAAGGCGAGACAGAGCGTGTGGTCTGCCATTTATCACACCACCGTTCCTGGGGGGATAGCACGAACTGTTGAGAGCCAGGGGTAGGACAGCTTCCCCCTACCACCGTTTCCAATAACAACTGTCCTTCAGGCTTTGAAACTGATGGGAAACAGAAGGTTGCAGAAAAAATGAGCATGGTACACCGACATATCACAGCATTGGTGGGCGGGGGGAGGGGGGTCCAGCAGCGCTGCTTCCTGCAAGTGCAGTATTAGATGCATGGCCTTAGTTTGTTCATGCAGCACCAACTCCATTCTTAGATGTCCTTGCTGGGGCCGCTCACTCAATTGCTCTCTCCCTCGGCTCCCCCTACCCCCACGGCTAAGCAGAAAAGGACAAGATGTGCTGACTTTTCGGATCCTTTCCCATGCTCTCCTCATCCTTGCTAACACCTGGAGAGGGCAGGTGAGCTGGCAGAGCCAGGAAAAAGGAAGAGGGCTGGCAGACTCCGGAGGCAGGGGCCACCCCTGCTCAGCTGTGGGTGCTTTGGCAACTGCCCAGTGATGCCAACACCTGGTGCCGCTCCTCTGCATCTGTGAGGCCCTGGTGACCGAGCCTGGCAGGTCACAATGCATGGCTGGTAGATTCTTTTTGGCTTTGTGTGTTGCACATTATGCACGCCTTGGCTATGAAACCAAGGCTGTGGAAACAAAAGAAAACCAAAGCTCTCATTATGTGCAAGCTACTTGAGATGGGGGACTCCACTTTCCATCTCTCAGGGCAGAGTGGCTGGAATTCTGCACCGGGTTTTAAGCTTGCTGTTTTCTGGCTGAGATCACGCAGGACGGAGTGATGCAACCTTTACAAAAATGCAGCGTTTTGCTTTCTCATCTGGTCAGGACTGTAGAGAGAGAAATTCTTTTTGCTGGGTTGTTTCCATCCATCCCAAGCAACTCCTTGATGCTGGCTCTCACAATTTTAATAGCCAGTAAAGGTCTGATAAATACAAAGAGCCGGGTTCAAATCTTTGCTCAAGGTTGCAGCTCACCGGATGGTCTTAGGTTATATCTCAGTTTCTCAGGTCTGTCTGCTCCACAGGGCTCTTGTAGGGTAATCAGATAACTTAATGCACACTTGGACTCAAATCTTGCAGGAATAATGGGAGAAAAATGTGACAGCAGAACGCTAAACACAGCACAGCACAATGTCCTCAACCTAATGCCCTGCAGATGTGTTAGACTACAATTCCCATCATTTGCAGCCAGTATGAGCCTTGGTAAAGTCTACCAGGGTATTGCTAGCAAATACTGACTTCTGAAATGTTGTCAGCATGAATGTGTGTGAAAATTCAGTGTTAAGATTGGCACATTTATGTTTGTTTTACTTACAAGAGTCAGTTTTTCAAAAATTCAGGGCATGGTGTAGGGTATGTGCATGATTTTAAGGACTCAGGGATTGGGAGGGGTGGGAGGCATGGACACTGGAGACAGACAGCCTGCAATTTTTAAGAAAATGAAATTCTTCAGGAAAGCCACATGGTCTTGACAAGATGTAAGTTTTTTGCCCAAACCTGCTGCAGCATTTTTGTTTTTTGTTTTTTCCAGACAGAGCTGCCCTGACCTTCAAGATTTCCTTAGCAATCCTAAGGACTAGAAACCTTTTCCTGAACAGAGTTGCACTGAGGCTGTGTCACTGCAAACAGTTGTGTTCTTTGCAAATAGAAGAAGCTGCACAGTTCTACAGGACTGCAGAACCCAGTGAAAGTGCTCTCTCTTTTGAGACTTGACAGACCAAGCCTTCCCTAAGCTGGTACCTTCTGGATGTCTTGGACTGCAGGAGCAACTGGGAATGATGGGAGCTGATGGCCAGCTGGCTGGGAATGATAGGCACTGCAATTCAACACTTCTGGAGAGCACCAGGTTGGGAAAGGTTGTGATAGATCAACCCCAGTTCAGGACTTACTGGTAAAACTAAACCATCTGACCTACAAATGTTTCTATGAATACAAGAAAGGGGTTTGGTTCACACACACACACACACACACACACACACACACACACACACGGGGGGGGAGAGAGAGAGAGAGAGAGAGAGAGAGAGAGAGAGAGAGAGAGAGTTGTGCCAATAATTGAACAGTTTGTTTACTGCAAGTTGAAATCACATAAGCTGGTGGCAAGAAATTGCGGGGAGAGAAACTGATGTCATCCATTCCTAAGCTAATGCAAAAAAGATGGCTTTCTAAAAAAAAAACTCTTTTTATGTCCTTTATTCCTCTACTTCAAATATTTTCTGAAAGTTCTCACTACAGTCCAGGAAAGGGTTCAGCATGATCAACCTAAATGAAATCAGCAGTGCTTAATTGCTGGACCAAGATTTAAAATTATATCCAAGTTCTGCAGAAAGCCGACATAAACCTTGCTCTCCTAAAAATAAGCAAAAATGCATAATGTCTGCATTATGGAGGCAAAATCCACAGTAGCTGTGACTCATCTATCATTTAATCCAGACTAGGCTACCGCAATGAACTCAACACAAGATTGCCCTTTGAGAGAGTTTGGACCCTCCAACAGGTTCAAAGCATGCCTTCCTGGTGTGACCAATGCCCTCTCCGATGCTTTTAAGTTTATTTACATTGTGGTATTATCTGATTTTGTCACCTGCTTAGTAAAGGTGTTTATCTTGAAAGGCACCATGTAAACACCTAAAATGAAATAAAGACCAAAGGTAAATGGCATGATTTGTTCTTAGCTTGAAAAAGAACGCTTTGGCCCCAGGTACATTCCCAGGCATGAACAAGAAGCAGGGACCTGTCCCCCTACTCAGGACACCACACAGCACGCCATACAAAGGAGGCGAAACAGCTGCCCACGGGATCCCTCCACTTGCCCAAGCTCTTCAGAAACTGAGTGTGCAGGCAGGCCGCCTCCAGTGTTGGAGGTAACCATAGCCCACGAATAGCCTCCCCCCTTGTCGATCTGTTGGGAAAATGCAGTCATGGCCACCTGCATGTACCTGCAGATCTTCATCATCAGACACAGCTCAGGGAGTTCCTGATTTGCGGGAAGGACAGGTGTTTCACCATCTCCCCATTCTTCCCATCTGCAGCTGTGTTTAACTCCTGTTTTCCCAAGCCAGGCATTGGAATCAAAAGAAAGCTGGGAGTCCAGTGGGGAAATCTGAGCGTACAGAAAGGATGGAGCACATTATTTATGGCTCTGGGAGCAAACATTCTGTATTTATTTAAAATATTTTAGCAGCCCTTCATCAAAAGGATTCCAAGGCAGCACTCAAAGGTATGAATAAAACTATTCACAGAAACGTATCAGTGCGATATAATAACAATGTTGAGTAACCACAAAGAAAATGAAAACCACCAATTAAAGTGGAATAAAAACAGACTATAAGCAATAGAGCATAAGAAGGAAAATAATCCTCTACAGCTATTGATCAGAGATAATAGCAAGAATTCTTCTAAATGCTCCTCTCGTGAGCCCAGTCAAAGCCTGGGAATTGGACAGAACCTGGAGCAGTTGTTCCTCCAAGCAGAACTGAATCCTGTTTCTGCACAAGGAGGGTGGAAACAAGAGCAGATGACATCAAGGAGGGAAGGAGAATTCATGGTGGCTCCCTGCCCAAGTGACAACATTTAGCCCTCTGGGGTGGAGGGCTTTAGACTAAGACCAATTAAAAGACGCTTGCTCCTGGGGAGGAAAGCTATGGCAAATCCAGACTGCATACTAAAAAGCAGAGACATCACCCTGCCAACAACAGTGCGTATAGTCCAGGCTATGGTTTTCCCAGTTGCAATGTATGGCTGTGAAAGCTGGACCAGAAGGAAGGCTGAGCGCTGAAGGACCGAGGCCTTTGAATTGTGGTGCTGGAAGAGACTCCTGCAAGTCCCTTGGACCGCAAGGTGATCAAACTGGTCAGTGCTAGAGGAGATCAACCCTGACTGCTCTTCAGAAGGCCAGATCCTGAAGATGAAACTCAAATACTTTGGCCACCTAATGAGAAGGAAGGACTCCCTGGAGAAGAGCCTAATGCTGGGAACAATTGATGGCAAAAGAAGAAGGGGATGGCAGAGGTTGAGCTGGCTGGATGGAGTCACTGAAGCAGTCGGTGTGAGCTTAAGTGGACTCCAGGGGATGGCGGTGGACAGGAAGGCCTGGAGGAATGTTGTCCATGGGGTCGCGATGCATCGGACACGACTTCGCGACTAAGAACAACAACAGTTCGACACTCCTGTTGTATATATTTTTTCCAAAGGAGTAGAGCCAAGTCCAAAACAGGGTGAACACCAACCTCTCGTACCAGAGCATTGCCTACTCTGAGTGGTTCCATCTTGCCAGGGCCCAGCTCTAGTTTATTGGCCCTAATCCAGCCCATAACTAACCCTAACATGTCCACGTAGAAGAAGGATGGACAGATGGCTGACACCTGTCCCTCCTTCTGATCCTGCCCCCAACCAGAGGGCGCCAGGTAGCCTTGTCAACCACCCCTCGGGTCTGACGGTGCTGCTGCTCAATGCCAGGTCGATCAATAATAAATCTTCCCTCATCCATGACTTGATTGTGGATGAGGGGGCCGACCTGGCTTGCATAACGGAGACCTGGGCGGGAGAGGAGGGGGATGTTGCCCTCTCCCAATTGTGCCCACCCGGGTATCTGGTTCAACACTGTTCATGCCCAGAAGGGAGGGGAGGGGGAGTCGCGTTGGTTTACAGAGCCTCCATCTCTCTCACGGGCCTTCCGGTCCCTTTGAGACCAGGGCTGGAGTGCCTCTACTTGGTGTTGGGCGAACGAGACAGATTGGGGATTCTATTGGTGTACCGTGCACCTTTCTGCCCAGCAGTCTCCCTATCTGAGCTGACAGAGACCGTCTCGGATCTGGTGTTGAGGACCCCCAGGATGTTGGTCCTGGGGGACTTCAATCTCCATGCCGAGTCTGGACTGACCGGGGCGGCTCAGGACTTCATGGCCTCTATGACGGCCATGGGCCTGTCTCAACACGTCACTGGCCCTACCCATGAACGTGGACACACTCTGGACCTGGTATTCACGACGGGGCAGGTAGAGGATGACCTGAGGGTGAAGAACTTATGTTTTACTCCCCTGTCATGGTCAGGTCACCTCCTGGTGAGGTTTGTGCTCGAGAGCGGCCTCTCCCTCTATAAGAGTGCGGACCCGATTGTATGGGCCCGCCCCCGGAGCCGGATGGATCCGGATGGATTCCTGGGGGCCCTGGGGGAGTTTCCGGCTGACAAGACTGGTGCTCCTGTCGAGGCTCTGGTCGAACTGTGGAACGGAGAGATGACCAGGGCTGTGGACACGATCGCTCCTAAGCGTCCTCTCCCACCGGGCAGAGTCCGCTCTTCCCCTTGGTATACACCTGAATTACGGGCGATGAAGCGAGCTGGGAGACGGCTAGAGCGTAGGTGGAGGAAATCACGGGATGAATCTGACCGAACACACTTGAGAGCCCACTATCGGGCCTATGCTGTGGCGGTGAAGGCGGCGAAAAAGAAGTTTTTTTCCGCTTCCATTGCCTCCTCACAATGCCGTCCAGCGGAGCTTTTTCGAGTGGTGCAAGGCCTGGTTCGCCTGGGTCCTAAGGAAGATCCGATGCCACCCTCAAAGGCCCGCTGTGACGACTTTGCCAGGCATTTCAGGGAGAAAATCGCTCAGATTCATCACGAGCTGGACTCCACTAATGAATCAGAGGTCTCTGAGGAGTCGCCAATGCCACCGTCTGGTCCAAAATTACTGGAGGAATTTCAATTATTGCGGCCCAATGATGTGGACAAGGTGCTTGGAAGAGTACGTCCCACCACTTGCCTATTGGATCCTTGCCCGTCTTGGTTAATAAATAACTCCAAGCACGGGATTGGGACCTGGATCTTGGAAGTGGTTAACGCTTCTCTGAGGGAGGGTCGAGTGCCTGCCCCTTTAAAGGAGGCGGTAATACGACCGGTCCTGAAGAAAGCGTCACTGGATCCAGAGATGGCCACTAACTATAGACCTGTGGCCAACATCCCGTTTCTGGGCAAGGTGTTGGAGCGAGTGGTGGCAGGACAACTCCAAGCACTCTTGGATGAAACTGATTATCTGGATCCTTTTCAGTCCGGCTTCAGACCCGGGTACAGTACTGAATCTGCCTTGGTCGCCCTGTACGACGACCTGTGCAGGGAGAAGGACAGGGGGAGTACATCCCTGTTGGTTCTTCTGGACCTCTCGGCGGCTTTCGATACCATCGACCATGGTATCCTTCTGGATAGACTTGCGGGATTGGGGGTTGGAGGCACTGCTTTGCAGTGGTTCCGCTCCTATCTCGACGGTCGATTCCAGAAGGTAGTGCTGGGGGACCATGTCTCTACGTCATGGCAGCTATGCCATGGGGTACCACAGGGCTCCATTCTATCCCCTCTGCTATTTAACATCTATATGAAACCGCTGGGAGAGGTCATCAGGAGGTGTGGGCTGCGGAATCATCAATACGCTGATGATACCCAGCTTTACCTCTCATTCTCCACTAATCCAGGTGAGGCAGTGGCTGTGCTGAACCGGTGCTTGGCCGAGGTAAGGGAATGGATGAGGGCCAATAAACTGAAACTCAACCCAGACAAGACGGAGGTCCTGTTGGTTGGCAGATCGGGTTTCGGAGAGGGTGGATTTGACCTGGTCCAGAATGGTGCAACACTCCCTCTTAGGGATAAGGTCCGCAGCTTAGGAGTACTCCTCGACCCGGAGCTTTCTTTGGAAGCTCAGGTGACAGCGGTAGCGAGGAACGCCTTCCTTCAGCTTCGGCTGATTAATCAGCTGCGCCCCTACCTGGAGTACGACTGCCTGGCGACGGTGACACACGCGCTGGTGACTTCCCGCCTAGACTTCTGTAACGCGCTTTACGTGGGGCTTCCCCTGAAGACAGTCCGAACACTTCAATTGGTGCAAAATAGAGCTGCCAGGTTGCTGACGGGGACGGGGCGTTATGCTCACATGACTCCAGTCCTCCATCAGCTTCACTGGCTTCCCACTGAAGCCCGGGCCCAATTCAAGGTGTTGATTATGACCTACAAAGCCCTAAACGGCTTGGGTCCTGGCTACCTGAACAAGCGCTTACGTCCGTATATGCCCGACCGCCCTTTGAGATCTGCAGGAGAGTCCCTTCTCCAGGAACCCTCCATGAAAGAAATTAGGAGAGTAAGTACCCGGAGGAGGGCTTTCTCTGCGGTGGCGCCCAACCTATGGAATTCACTCCCCAAAGAGGTCCGCCTGGCACCGTCGTTACTGGTTTTTCGGCGCCAGGTAAAGACCTTTTTATTTAAACATCATTTCAATTGTTAAAACATATGATCTGGCCGGGGCAACTTCTTCTTCCTTCTCTTTCTCCTCCTATATTTTTATTTTATACTGATAATTTTAATTTTGTATTTGTAAATCAATGTATTTTTTGTATTTTTATATTTAATGGTAATTTATTATGTACTATTGTATTTCAATGTATTTGATCATGTTGTAAGCCGCCCCGAGGTTTCGGCAAGGGGCGGCATAGAAATGTTATAATAATAATAATAATAACAACAACAACAACAACAACAACAACAACTGAATGTGGGCAACAGTTCGGCATTTGTGCAGCCTTGGTTGACTCAGATGACAGAGGGAAACAGCACCGGCAGTCATCACCTTACTAAAGATACCTCACTTCGAACCCTTGGATGACCTCACCCAGCAACTTCTTTGAGAGGTTAAAGAGAAGGGGAAGACCGGGTGGCAACTGGCCATGGGAACAAGCAGAAATCCACCCCTGCCATGGTAGCTTCTGAAACTACCCATCCCCAACACGGAGCAATTCCTGGAAGATACTACGTTCAATGAGACCAGAAACCTCCGAGAGACCAAGGAGGATCAGCAAGGTCCAACTGCTTCTATCTCTATCTCAACAGGAAGTCATCCGGAGGGGTGGCCAAGGCAGGTTCAGAATCAGACCCAGAGTCCATTCATTCACTAGTGTGCAGAGTTGTACCACTAACACTTTCTTAAGCGGTTTGCCCCAAAACAGGGTATTTCTCATAGGGTAATAGTTATTATCCTCTTCTGAACCAGGGAGAGCTTTTTAAGGAGCAGATATGGCCCCACTCCTTCAAAGCAGCCAGGGTAACTCCTTCTTGTAAAGAGTGACTTGCCACCTCCGGGATCCATTCAGCCAATCTGTCAGCTCTGAAATGCAGTCAGCAGGTGTCCTCAACTCGAACACCAGGGTGATGGAGGTAGATGAAGAACATATCCAGGCCCAGGCTTATCCAGCCAAGGGCTGGGCACTTGGAAAGACATCCTTGGGCTGGAAGTGATGGCAGAGTGACAAACAGGCAAGACTCAAGTCATGTGTGAAGATGTTGGACGGCCAGCAGCTGCATTGCCAATGGGAGCAACCACGAAGACGCAGATTGCTGTGGCAAAGCTGATACGTTTACAGTGCTTCCTTTGACTTCCAGCTGCTCTGTATGATTGTACCGGTCCTAATCCTGGAAGCATCTACAGCTTGGATGCCAATCCTGCAAGCACTTGCAAGACAAATCAGGACACCCACTCCAACAGGACACCAGGGGGAACTGCAAAGCTTTACAGATCCTGACACAATCCTTCCCAGGATTGCCAACATCCTCAGACCACAGCAACTAAAACTAAGTCTATAAAAACGGACTAGCTGGTGCTGGGGGCATCTCTGTAAGAACCACAAATAACAGCATCAAGGTCAGAGCAAATATGAACAACTGTAGCAAAAGACGCAACAGGTTTCTCACAGGGTCTAATACAGCAGTTCTGGGATCTTGTTGTAATAACACCTGTTCCATCCGTCAGTCACAGTTGGAAAATATTATTCGCCCTTCTAGCATCAGGCTACAGACCCCAATGCCCTCCAAATGATTTGAACTGCAGCCCCCAGAGGAGCTGGTGGGCACAGCCACTGCTCAGGGATGATGGGAATTGTGATCCAACCCTGGCAGACCAGTGAGGTGTGTATGGCCTGAATGCTGGTGCTCCTGGTGGTCAAGCTGCCAAAACCGCAAAGGAGGGCTGCAAAAGTAGGCATGGCTGCCCTGTTTGTTCCAGCATGGCTTCTACTGCAGGCAGCCCACCGAGTTTCAATGACCGAGGCGATCAAGAAGTCCTGCCAGCTCATGGCTGGGCTCCCGCCTGGGCAATGGCCTGTTTTAGGCCAGGCCTGTCTGGCTGACTCTTGTCCAGAAGCTGATTCCCAGGCCCTTCTGAGAACATGGCTTAGACCCCAGTCAAGTGAACCTTCTCCATCAACTGCAAGCCGAGAGCCTCTACATGGGTGGGGAATCACAACTGGGTTGAATGCACCGACCAGGCCTCCCTCTGTGGGCTTGATATTACCAATGACGGTGCCACCCAGTTGCAGTCTTGATCCCTGGCAAAAATGTTGCCTTTACCTGTCCCACACCTGCCTCTGCTGCAGGGCACCCAACACCAGATCCCAAGTTCTCAGGTGGGCATGTTGGTTCCTGCTGTTGCGGCCTATGGCCTAGCATTAACCGCCATTAATCAAATTAAACTTTACATTTATCTTAACTTTTCCATTATGCCGCTGACATAAGCAGCTTGACTGAAGTTAAAATTACATCAGATCATCCCCAACATACAATTGCTGCAAAGGATTTGTGCTGGCACTGAAGCGATCACTTTAAAGGGAAGGAACACAACAAGGACCAGCAAGTTATGATACAGTGCGGTGGTACGCCAGCCTCCTTCTCTCCCACTCGGAAGCACCTCAGCCAGAATCATCCATCTCCTGATGAACGGGAGGTGCACGAAGGCAACCATCACCTCTGTGCTTCGCCCAGTCTTCATAAAATACCCATAATGCTTTGGGCTTGGAGGGCTACGAGAATCTCCGCTAGACTGAGCTCCTAATTGGCTTGCATTGCAAGTAGCCAATGGGGTTGGCCAGTGCGGAAATCGACAGGGCTAAAAGCCTCTGCCCCTCCCTGCAGGGATCTCCTTAGGGGAGCATCTCCTCACAAGGTCAAGCAAACCCAGCAACTTTTCCACCGATCGAGTGGGAAAGCAGACCTCCTCTGCCTGATCTGGTGGCAAATACCACGTGGCCACTTGGGTGACACCAAATGCATATTCAGTCCTGGACATGCTGGCTGCACAGTAACTGCTTTTTAAATCAGGATGTGCTTCTCTGTTCTGGCTATCTTACTTTGCACACAAGAGAGTAAGAACTGGCCAGATAGATTAGGAAGTATTTTTTCCAGTCTAGACACCAGAAATCAAGATACTCGTGCTGTGCGGGGGGGGGGGGGGGAATTATTTAAATGCCCAAGTAACTGAGCATCTGGAATATTTTTCCAGCCCTAGTCATAAATAGCTTTAAAGGGAAGTATTTTTATTGTTATCGTTACATTGCACTCTAACTTTATATATCTTAGAGTGCATTACAAGGGGCTCTCAGCTCTCCTCCTTTAGAATGCCTTTTGCTCTTCAAAGACTTCAAAGGCCCTAAAATGGGAATTATCAGCATACTAGGGCACCGTATTAGTAGCAGCAGAAATACAGATAGGTAGATCCACAAGGATCCAGATCTTCTCAGTTTGGTCTAGTGGAAATCAGTCAGGATATTCCAGTCTGAATTTGAGCAGCTCAGCTTGACGGGCTTCTTCAAATCAGGCAAAAAAGGCCGCACAGTCAATGCCTCTTTAGTCATGGAGCCCACCTCAAGTGAAAGCGGACCACCAGTAGTGGTTCTGATCAAACACTAGGAGCATGTACTTCATAGCAGACTCAGCTGGAGACATACCTCCCTTCAGCGGGACCCAAACCAGCGTTCACAAGCACTTGTGTCAGTTGTGTATGCAAGAGCCAACCTCCCAGTAACTTTTCCTGGACTGAGGTGGATGGGCTTTTCTACTTTAGGATGAGGCACTGGCTCCGTCAACACAATGTTTTGCCACATTCGGCAGCCCAGTCCACTGCATGTCTGCTCCGAATCAAGTTGCACAGAGCCCAGCAGGATTCACGGTCACATAGAACTGAAGCCCAGAAATAGTTTTGTAAATCATCAGCAGCACCATCTATCACAGAAGGTCAGACCGTCAAAACGCAGCAATCCCACTAAGGGGAGCTGGAAGGGTGCACACTTAAGCAGTATTTTGCTTCTAACATGCATGCATGCATTTTAATTCATTTTAATGTGCCAAAGGTGGTTGGAACCAGCAATCAAACAGCCGACATCACTGCAGTCACTGCAAGCAGGCGTTCCTAACCAGCAAACAGCTTCGAATAGTTTGGAGCCAAGGGCAAAGACTAGGCCAAGTAACAGAGTTTTACGTCATCCGGCTCCCTGCTCCAGTGGGTCAACCCCACCTCGGGGGAATGGTGTTGAAAGCCTCCTCCAATATTTTTAGCCATTACAGACTCGCTTCCCAAACGAGTGCTTTGCTTTACAGTTCATACAGCAAAGATTAGTCGGTTGCAAAAGCATTACATGCCTGTCCACTCCCTTGTTGTGGGATAGCCCTGCACAGAGAAATGGAGCACCCATATCCCTCCCTTAGTGGCCTCCCGGACTGCACCATGGTGGGGCGGTGCCTAGGGGTGTCAGCAGGCATGGATTCACTTGGACGGGGCGAGATGACGTGCCCAGCTCAGACAATGAGTCAGGTTGATTGCAGCCTTCACTGTATCGACAGATGTGAAGCCGGGTCCTTTTCTTCTTACTCCTCCTCTTCCTCCCATTGTGACCAGTCCCAAAAGCTTGGGGCAAAGGGAGCAAGAGATTTTTAAGCAACCAGTATGGCCACAGTAGCACAAAGGACTTTGACAAATTTATAAACATATATTCCAAAGCGCTATATTTGGATTTGAGACTCCAACACACCCTTCTTCTAAAGTCCTTGCATAGTTTTCACATAATTCACATATTGCCAATTCGCCAAGGAAGCCCCCAGCCAGTACATACTTTTCGGGCAGCACTTCCAAAGCGTGTCCTTCAGAGCCAAAGGAAAAAATCACTGGTAGAAAATCCTGTTTTTATATCCAGCAAAGGAAACTGCGTATTTCAGGATCCATGCCTAGTTAAGAAAGATGGGGGTGGGCGACCAAGCCACCCATGCTCCAAATTTTAAGCACAAAAGAAATCCCTAAAAAACAGAAGGGACCTGGGCAGCCACTTTATTGTTCTTCTCCTTTAAGAACAATAAACGAGGAAGGAAGGGACATCAGATCAAATATCAGAGCAAGGAGTTTGAGCCAAGGAATGTTTATCCCTCAGGAATTGAACTCACAAGGCAAAAATGATATCAAACGTTAGGTTCTGCAACATCAGCTTTGCAGCCATTGTGCCCAGTGTTTACAAACGGCCCATCTCAAGGAACAGGGGGGTTCATTGTTCATCCTGAACTCATGTCACGCAGACCCGCGGCAATGCATTTCCAAGGAAAGTTTGCCAGAGGACAAAACAACATCAGTTACAGAAGGGAAGCGCCTGAACAAACCCATGCAGCAGCAGCAGCACGCAGCCACAGCCGGGAGGAACCCTGTGACCTTGCTTGAGTTTGACTGGAGCTACTCAGCCAGGGAACTCTGTGCAGGAGTCCAACACGAAGGCCTCCTTTACCCAGGCCCTAGCAAACACATGGGTTGTTTCCTTCTGGCTTTTGTGAACCCAACTGCACCAACAAACTGTGGTTTGGCAACTGGGAATAGCCTAGGAAACAGGACCCTTTGCTTAGCTGGTTGTGAACTCTCATAGGTTGTCATTGCATGTGAACCCAGGAGTGTGGGCTGTTTTATCAAGTGACAGAGATGGTGGGCAAGAATGGTTAAAAACAGAACCCTAAAGCCACCTTATGTGGGAAACAAGAAGGGAAACAAACAACCCAGGAATTAAGAAAGCAAACTCAGTTTGTTCAGTAGTCTACCAGACAAACCCTGGTTAAGGCAAACAACCATGGATTAACCAAAATGCATTCTGTATGAACCTGGACAAAGCATTGCCTATCCTGCAATCCATAAACCAACTGAAGGCGGGTCACAAGTCACACAGCACATGAATCCATTATTCTGCAAAAGTTTACTCAACAGTGAGGGCCACTGAATTCAGCAGGAGTCACCTCTGAGTCAACATACACAGGATCCAACTGCTATTCCTGATCATGTCTTTGCCTGAATCACAAAGGATGCTTAATGCCATCCATACAAGCCACTGCTTCCAATAGTCCAGTGATGCAGGCTGAGTACTTTCCAACACAGGAAATTTTTCTGCAGAAAAAAATCGATTTCGCAACAATGAATGGATATTGCTTGCAAATCAACTCTTAGGCAAATCTGGCAGTTTCAAAGTTGCAATTAATATATTTCAGTTGATTATCCATAGCAAGGAGGGCTTTCATGCATAGGATTGCCATAAGTCAGAGACAACCTGACAGTACACAGCAAGAACAAATGAAATGGAATGAATCAGTAGTGACAGAAAAAATAAACTTTTCACTGTTTTCTCCTGTAAATTTAATACTATAAGGAAAGCACGTGAAACTGCCTTTAAATTGTTATTAGTATTCCAATAAAAAATTCTAGGTAATATAACACTGAAATCATATTAATGTTTCCCTTCAAATATTTCAAGTCAAATATATTGGGGTATTGGAACCAAAAATTAATAGGAGTACTCTGCTGTTTACAAAATACAAGTAAAATAAATTGAATATACATTATTATTTAAAATAAGTAAATGTGCAAATCAGACCATTCCCTGTGGTATCAAAAAGCTTTCCTATGCAAAGGGCTTCCTGCCCAGCAGCCAAATTTAATTCAACATTTTCCCGGAAAATCCACATCAGTGCAACAACCTCCTAAAAAAAACAGCTGGGGTCGGGGAGCAGAAACAAAAGGAAAAGAATCTGGGGCCCTTCCACCCAGTCTGAACATAAAACACTACTTTGGTTCTAAGTAGACTGAGCTGAAAGACTATTTCCAAGTGTGGCTGTCCAGGCCACGGTTGCTTGGGAGCAACCTTGAATGTCTTGCAATCTCTTGTTTACTGTGGTATCAAATTCTGCGGTGTTATAATCAAAGAAGTCAAGGCCCTGCCCTGAGGAGCTTACACTAAGCTCCTTCCTCAAAACAGGAAGAATGAAACATGCCTTTTATCAAGGTAATCTAGCCCAGTATGTATTTATTTATTAGATTTATAGCCTGCCTGTTTCTTTTTTAAAGAATTCAAAGGGGCTTGCATCATTCTCCTCCTGCTGCTCTCAGTCTTATCCTCACAACAACAACCCTGTGAGGTAGGTTGGGCTGAGATCCACCACTGGCCCAAAGTCACCCACTTGGCTCCATGGCTGAGTGGGGACTAGAACCCAGATCGCCTGAGTCCCAGTCCCATGCTCTTAACCACTTCACCACACTGGCTGTCTGTGGTGTTAAAGAAAAGCCCCAGCCCTATGTAGAAATGGCAGGGGCCGAGCCTGGAACCTGCTGCGTGCAAAATATACATCTTGCCTCACGGGGGTGGCCTTAGAAACACCTTGCAGGCCAGGTGTTCAGGGATCAGGGTTCCAAAGGCCCAAGCTCTGTGCCAGGATGCCAAATCCATCCACGTCTGCCCCAGCCACTTGGGGCACACGTGGGCTGCTGAATCTGGGAAGCTGTAGTCCCGGTTTCCCACAACAGCCTGCAAGGACAAACACCCAGTGCACGGAGGGAATTTACATGGGCAGCATGTTGCTACTGCCGAACCCTGCCAGGTAACCCGGCCAGAAAGCCCTCCCGACATGGGAGAGGTGACATCAAGAAGCTCCTCGAACCGAAAGCCAGTCCTGCACTCCCACGTGGGATAAAAATGCATGCATAAATGCATCTGGATCCTCAGCATGTTTGGAAAGAGCTTGTTCGGCTATCATTAGAACCATGGGGAAATCGGGGGGGGGGGGGCAATTCAGATGTGCAGGCGATGGGACAGCTGCGCCCGGGGCCCGCACCGTGTGTGGCAGCATGTGGTGCGCATCCAGCAGGGCCCCAGAGTGCACACAGTCAACACAGCGCTGGCATGCGCGACCTCCAGCACAATGCCGGATGCGACCACTTGCTGCAACGGATTTCCCAGAGAAGGTCAGCTGCGCAAGCGATGCTCCCAGGGTCCCTTTCGGTTGTCCTCACTACCTCACCAGTGTCCTCACCACCGTCACAGATGCGGCTGAAAAGCAAAGAGGCCCTTCAGACGAGGACTGCGAAAGGAGGAATGAGGGCACTGGATGGCGGAGGAGGGTGACTTCATCTCATGGCCGCCATCTCCAGGTGCTCAGGCAGACCTCGGGAAATGACAGGGCTTGGAAGAGCAGGGAGGGGGCGTGGGAGAGGAGCCCGGCCTGGTCCCTGACCCCTTGAAACAGCCGTGGGAGAAAAGGCTAGCCAACTAGGGGGGCTGCGTAGATCTGGGAGGGTAGACCTTCTCCTGAGGGGCATGCCCAAAGGGGTGGGCCCAGCATTACTGCAAAGGAGGATTTGGGGAAGCACTTTCTCCCTTGGGTTCAGTGCGCTGCTCTGTGCATGCTCAGGGACTCTTCCACCACTGGTTATTAGTGTGCTGGCTGTACATTGGAAATAAAGTGCTTTTTCACCAAAGAGCTGTTTGAGGGGGAGGAGGAGGGAATGCAGGTCCCAGCAGAAGCTCCCTTATCCTGAAGCAGACCATGGAGCCATCTAGCCCAGAAGGGACAACCCTGACTGGCAGCAGCGACCCTCCAGGGTTTCAGGCATGGCTTTTCTTTTCTACTGCTCAGTCACAGCCCTCCTGCTCCATGTGTCTCCCGCCCAGTCTGTTTTTGCTGGAACTAACCCTGGCATAGTAGCAGCCCAGAGTTTACACCCATTAAAATAATACACTCCATGACTCTTGTGCTGGGACTGGGTGTGACAGACCATGATTGGTCACCTTGTGACTTCATGGCTGTGGTGAGATCCAGCTTTCCCAACTCACGCTTTTCCTATTACAATAGAAATTTCCAAGAAATGAGCTTGTGTGTGTGTTTCTGTGTGCTGGAGGAAACAGCAAGCTACCCCTTCTTTTTTTCTTCTTCTTCCCTTTACTGGCTTCCAGTCGGATGAGCAGAGAAAGCAAGAAAGAACGATGGAAAGAAAGAGGCCTACAGGACTCCATGTTTAAGTTCTGAAAGCCCCACACAGCTGTGTAGGGCACTGGAAAAGCGAAACTTCCTTCTGAGTCAATGCTGAGAGGACTGGATAAAGCAGCTAGTTTGCAGAATTCAAGAGGATTCCTCAAAAGAAACTGAAGAGGGCCAGTAGGGACCTGTCTGTTTTAAGAGGCCAACTCAACCCAAGAGAACGACTGAGCAGCCCAGCTCTTTGCTGTGTCAATGTTTGCTTTCTCCTAACCAATCAGGCTGCTCTTGTCATATTCCCAGGGCCAGCCATCCTTCTGAGCATCTTGGCAGCTTTAGGAAGAGCAACCGATTCCGGTCAATTGAATCTGCACATATTTCCATGAAAAGAACAAAATGGTACCAGCTTATGTGGCAACTGATCATTTGCATGTGGTTACTGGGAACTGGCTATCAGTGAGTAGAAAAAAGTTATAAGAGAAATATAAAGAGAAATATAACAGAAATACACAAAGAATCGGGCTACCGGTCCATTAGGAATTGTCGGGAAAGAGAAAAATGTTAAAGAAACTGTCTTTCGCACAAAGATACTCTTAGTATAACATATCATACATGCAGTGGGACCCAAAGTACATTTCCTCAGAAACAACACTTATTGGGTTGATGAGGCTTACTCACTAGTAAATGCACTTAAGATTGCAACCTAAATCCTATATGCAGGTCCTCCGTTGGTGGAAGTATATCCCAATTTACGCAATGGGATCTACTCCACAGAAAGTGCTCTTAGGACTCAGTCCTCCTAGGAAATTACAGCGTGATCCTACGTGTATTTACTCAGAGGTAACTCCAGCTAAGTTCCAAACGCAGCCCTACTTCTGAGTAAGCAACAAAGGGCGATGGAACTGTTGGCGGACGTTTTACTATTTCTGTATTTTAAGCATCGGTCCAGTGTGCCAATGCGATTGTTACTCTTGTCACCTTTTACAAAGGATGGAAGGGGAAGAAAAGCCATTTCCAATAGGAAACATCTTTTTTCCAGTCTACTGTTTGCGCTTCCAAAGGACAGGGGAGGGGGGCGCGGAGGGGAGCAAGGACGGCACGAAGGCGCTGACTCAAGTCTCCGAAGCTCGCGTGGAATCACAGCCTTTCGCGCAACGTGCCCCTGCCCTCATCGAAGTCTCCCCACCAACGCCACCCCAGACCCGCCCGCCCGTCCGTGCTCGATCAATACCGCAATTAGTTGCTTCGCCCGCCCCAGACACTCAACTCCCACCCCAACATCTGGAAGGCGAAAGCGAAGGGAGGAGAAAAGACGGTCGGAGAGGCATCCGCAGTCGAGTCCGCCTCGGTAGGGATTCTGCACATGCAGGCGCTCCGTTCCCAAAAAGAAAAGCGGGGGGAGAGATCACAGGAGGAGCACCAAGGGGGAACGCCGGGTTTGCAGATAAGGCAGGGTTTGGGAACGGGGGAGGGATTTATCTCCATCGGTAAAATTAAGAGCCTGAGGGCGGACACTTGGGTTATCACTTTGTTTGGGGCGATTTTGCCTCCAAAAAGCCAAAAATAATTTTAAAAAATAAAATGAAAAAGAAAACACCCAAAACCAGGAGACAAAGCATCCCCGCCAATGCATACTACATCCAAAGCACGTCTTCGATTTAGGGAGACGGGCAAGTTGGCAATTTTTGCTTTTAAAACAATCTAAGGAGGAGAAAAGAAATAACAAGAAGCAGAAGACAAGCATCACATAACTCACCTGGTTTGGGATGGCTGCTCCCTGCCCTTTACAAAGAACATAAAACCAAGAGGCCGGGCTGGCAACCAATTCACTTAGACATGGGGCCAGGCTTGCAGGCAGCTCCCTTGGGATGCAAACTGTGCAAAGGGTGGGTAGATGTCCCCCCCCTTCCCCCCTCCCCACCAACCCACTCCCGCCCCCTTTTGCTTGGGCTGCTGTTACTGCTGCTGCTGCTGCTGCTGCTGCTGCTTGCTGAGGCTGATAGAAGCAACAGCAGCGGGAGGAGGAGGGAACACAATGAATTGCAGCGCAAGGAAAACGCTCTAGCCCGAACCCGCTTGCAATTACATCATCCTTCTATCACTCTGGAGGTAGGAGGGAGAGGGAGAAAGGCAGAGAGGACAGAACGTTGCCATTGGTCCTTTAGGGTTCTTCCCCGGCGTCTTCTGGGAAAAGTAGTTCCGAACCGGTCCTAACCTCTGCCTTGCCCAGGAGCCAGAGGCGCCATGAGAACTACAGTTCCCAGAGAGCTTCGCGCTGCGCAGGCGCAGTGGGAGAAAGACACAAAGGCGGGCACGGAGGGTGGGCCTTCGTTGTTGCGAGTCGAGCTAGCTTTTTGAGCGGCCATATTGGCGGAGGGATTAGGGACGGCGGAGGCGGTGGACGGTCTGAGGCGGCGGCGGCGGCGGCGAAAAGGAAACGGCCCTAGGAAAAGCCGGGTTATAAAATGTGAGGAGAGGCGAGGGTCGTTCTGCGGCGGCGCGTGTGAGGAGCGAGGGCCACCAGCCCTCTGGCGCGTTTGGTAATGGCTGCTCTGTTCCCTCCCCCACTTCTTCCCCCGGGCCGAAGCTGAGGGAGGGGCGCGCGCGGGGTGGCGAGGTTGCCATAGAAGCCGCGGGCGGCCGCGTCCCCCTCCCGCTCGCCCTCGCCCCGCCCCTTCGGCGCTCCGGCGGCCGCCGGGTACGCGGGGCGCCGTGGCGTGGCGTGGCGTGGCGTGGCGTGGCGTGGCGGGAGAGCGCCCGGCCCGGGTCGCGGAGGCGGCGCGTTCCCGCGGGGGCGGCGGCAGCGCTCTCCTCGGGCCGGTCGCGTTGGCTTCAGCGGGCCTCCTTTTCACACGCGGCTGGCTCTGGATCCCAGCCCGCAGACGGATCCTGGGAGGCTGAGGTTTCCCGTAGAGTTGGCCGGCCGGCCGCCGCTGAGCGCGATCCTGGTAGCTGCACCGAACTCCGCAAAAGCGATGGGTTTAGGAAAGGAGTCATAGTCTGGCATAAGTCTGGGGTGCTCAAGCTCCCCCAGTGGTAGTTGCATTTGGTAGTGGCACAATACAGGCCACTGGCTTGCTTCCTTGCTTATGTTTAAAATTATTTCTTCTATTTCTGTAAGGAGCCCCAAGGCGGCTTCTTAACCCTTCTTTGTTTTGTCCCCACAACATCCTTGTGAGGTAGGGTTAGGCTGAGAGTAATTGAGTTGGGTCAGAGTCATCCACTGAGCCTCCTGGCAGGGACTGGAAAACAGATCTTCTTAGTCCCAGTCCAGCGCTGCTCTCCACTACGCCTCGCTGGCTGTCTTTTTCTGTTATACCGGCCTTGTATTATAAGGCTGGGGTGCTTCCCAGGCTGCCTGATTTTCCAAGAATGCATGGGAAGCCCAAGGGCATTCTTGGAAAATAGAAAGTCTATTGCTGTATTCCAGTGCTTAATCGTGAAGCGTACTTAGCTGCCCAGAAAAAGGTAACTTGAGGGTCTCTAGCAGGGCTGGGGAGGGTGGAGAAGGAGGGCTGTGTTCTTCTTGTGTTGTCTCGTGTGTGTGTGTGTGTGTGTGTGTGTGTTTATTTTGGGTTGGTTGGTTTTGACATTGACAGGTGTTTTGCCTGTGTGACTATGGGAAGTGGGAGCTTGTCAGCCATACCCACTCTGTTAATGGGCAAGGTTCCCCAACCTCACGGTGCAGCAACAGTTTTGTAAGAGTGTCCACAATGCTTTCTCAGAGCTCCAGATGTGTCCGCTGAGGTACCATGTTTGGGAACTGGCACTTTAGGGAGTTGCCATAGGTGACAAGGGATGGTATGCAGACCAGTACAGGCACTGTTCCTTCTTTGTGCCCAGCAGGCTACCATAGCAGTGAAGGCCCCCTCCCAGCTCCGCTTCTGTCAGCGTTGCCCTTCAGCATCATACGGCTGGCAAATCCTAGGCATTACCATTTTTTTAACCTGCCCTGTACTACATCTCAGCTGAGTTGCAGCAGGTTAATTGTTGCTTTCAGAAACTTTCCTGTTCAGGGTGTTTATCGCTAATCATATGGGGACCTGCTCATACATACATAACATGCCTTCAACCTGGGTAGTTGTTTAAAGGGCTTTGGGCCAGTCACAGATTCTCAGCCCAACCTACCTCACAGGGTTGTTGTTGTGGGGATAAGATGGAGGAGAATGATGTAAGCTGCCTTGAGCCCTTTGTAGGAAAAAGGCAGGATATAAATCACAATATAAATAAATAAAATAAAAATAAATAAGACATACAGTATCTTAGATCAGTTTTCCACAGCCAGGTACCCTGCATGTGGTTAGACCAAGTAGCCTCAGCCAGCCTAGCCAGCAGACGAGTTGTATTTCAAAACCACCGGAGGGCACCAAGTTGGAGAAGACTCCTTCAGATTATGGCAGATAGTAGTTTTGTAGGGCTTCCATTCAGTTGATCTGACTCCAGTCAGCTCTAATCAACCAGAGGGAAATGGCTAGCCCTCTTTCAGGGTGTCTAACGGGTCTGTTTAAAATGCAAGTAAAAATTGGGCATAAAAAAGTACAACGTGGCTCTAACCAGAAACATGCTGGCTGAGGCCCAAAGGCCCTGAAATGGAAAGACATTCTCCTGGACTTTTTGCACAAAAAAGCATAATGAGGCAATCTTACTTTTAATACTGAAACCACTTTTTGGACTGGGGTTACTTTATGTACAAATTTTAAACACAGCCATAGCCAGTTAAAGGAAAAATGACCTTATCACGATCTTGTATCCCTTAGTCCTACGATTTTGTTGTCGTCTGCAAGATAGACGCCACATAGTAAATGGACCTATGGAACAGCCTCAGCAGTAATTTCCACTGTTTGAAGAGGCTTATCTCCATGTAAGGCTACTGCCTAGTTGCCAACTCACTAGTTCGGAGTTTTGCAATGCAGTGGAACTTCCTGTTGAGTAAATGTGCTGAATTGTTGCTTTATCTCTCCACATGTTTGACATGTCTTTTCAAGTGAAAAGAACCTGAAGGGAGAAATGGATGGGAAATGCACAATACTTAATGTTTAGCTCTGCATTCTCTTTCAGGAACTTGGAGGAGAACAGAAGATGTGGAAAAGATTTGGGTCCCCTTGTTCCTTTTGGTGTCAGACAACAATTTTTTCTGTGATCCTGGGTTTGATTGGCCATTTCTCAACAATGGCTTGGATGGAGGAGAATGTGCGGCTCAACTGACGATCCAGCAGAAATGGAAATGCCACGATTTTCTCATGGCTAGATTGGGTGGCAGTGGGAGAAAGAAAACACACATCTTTGAAACTCTTCCTTCTGCAGACACTTTATTCAAACATGTTTATTTCGCATCAGTATCTTCCTTTCAGAGCATTGAGCTGTAACACCAGGGACAAAGGGGTTTATCAAGGGTTTTAAACTCTTAACTAGGTTAGGATGTTCTTTGGTGGGTGAAAGAACATCTTGTTTTTAAGGCTTCTAATTAAATCAGGTTTTGGTACTCTGCAGCTGCAACTGAGTCATAGGGAAAGTTGGTAAGTATTTTGAAAGCAGTGGCGCTGTTTTAGTTTCTTTCCATAAACCAGTACCTTTCAAACTTGCACTGAACATCAGCCAGTGCAAGTTTTGGTGCAGGCAAGATAGACGGTGTGGAGAGGCATATGAAGCTGCCTCAAACAGGATCTGATCTATGCCCTGGTATTGTCGGTTCTTCTTCCTAGTAGCTTTCCAAGGTTTCAAATTAGGGGTCTTTCCAAGCTCTAAAACCTGAGATCTTGAAAGGAAAGTGCCAGGGGTGGAAAGTTGAACTGTGTAAGTGGGAGGGATGTGCTGTATCACTGAACCATTTTGTCCTGGGAGTTTAAGAAGGTGCTACCAGGCCTTCTTGCAACTCAAGGTCCAAAATGCACTGCACAGAGGCTTTCTGGAACATTCTCATGGGGGGGCAAGGGCAAAAGGACAAAGCCAAAATACCAGTATGTTCTCACTTGATGCTTTTGCTACTGGTAAGTAATCCTTAGAATAACATTCAGCCTTTCAGTTGTCGGGGGAGGCATTCACAAAAGACAAGACACGGCTAAATAATTGGTAGTTAAAAGGAAGTAGCTGTTGTGTGCCTTAGACCAGTTCTAGTCCTCTTGGGCTGTATAATGTCTTGTTTCAACTTGCGCATTTCTCTGGAGCTGAAGTATTGGTAAAGTGGCTGTGATCTGCTAGTGTAGTTGCACAACACTTCACTCCTGTATGGATGTGACAAACAGCTAAAAGCTTCTGTGCTTTATATCTGCAAGATAAAGTGGGATGCAGCAGCCATCAGGTAAAAAAGACATCCCCAAGCTTGATTTAATTTAGGTCTCGCTATGCGAGTTCATCAGCAAATGTTGAGGCATAGGCCTGCCTCACAGCTGGAAAAAGGAGAGCCTTTACCACACTCCACATCTTCACCTGAGTCTCGATGGTGCTTGCTTGCAATTGCTCAGATAAATTTGTACAAGGACTGCAGCCTTTTCTGAGCTTTCATGGGGCTGCTGTGAGTTGGCAATCCTTAAGAGTACAAGCCCAACGTGAAAGTCTCCGCACCTCATGCCTAAGGAAGTGGACGTGGCCAATTTTCCTTGCTCACACACCATTCCTTTGATGCTAAACAATGTCAACGGCTTGTCTTCAAATGTACTGGGGGGAGGAATTGGAGAAGTGCTGCATCTAATTTGGCATGTACTTCCCTCCCCCAACCCCGGTTTCGTTTTCAGGAAAGGTATGTTTTGGCAGCTACGCTGCTGATGACGCTTCTTCAGGCTTGAGTAACTTGGCGCTGTTCTTTGTACAGCAGTGCTAGTGAGAAAACGGGTTCATTAAAGGGTGAAGAGATGGGATTTGCCCATGGGACTAATGCGCTCCAAATGGGGTGAAGGGCTGGGTGGTCATGCGGAACAGATGAACAACTCCTGTCAACATTTCCTTAACCCTGCCATCCCCAGTCTTGTGTCCGCCTGATGTTTCAGCCGATAAAACTCAGGATTTCTGGCAATTGAATATATTGGCTGGGTCTGATGGCAAATGAAGTCCAAAATACCTAAATGGCACCAATCTGGGAACAAACAGCTGCTGCCTAAATGACAGTGTTTCTGAAAAGCTGAGTGGCTTTGGGTTGCCGTCTGAACTCAGGCTCATGCATCCAGTGCGGAGCGCACATCCACGAGCATTTTCTGCCTGAGGCACTTATAGTGGGGGACAAGGAGGCTGCAGAGGGCATGAGATAGTTTGCATGCTGGCTGCTGCTGCGGCTGCTGCTGCGGCTGCTGCTGCGGTCCCTCTTTGACTGCAGCTCCAAAGTTGATTCCCAGCGTTGGAGCAGCAACCAATTGCAAGTGAAAGGAGGGGGGATTTCCAGCTGTATTTTAAGAGCTCTATTTCCAGCCGAAAGTCTGGGAAGGGAAGACTCTGGTGTCTGTAGGCTAGGGGATTGCTCTCTAGCCTTGCTTCCTGGCCAGTTCTTCACAGTTCTGGGTGCCTTGTCCACATCAGTCCCTTACAGAAACACCCCCATGGATAGCATCCTATCTTACAAGCAGATACAATTGTGACCTATGTGCAAGTTTGGAATTGGATCGAGCTGTATCTTTAATGTTGGGGAGGGCATCCTTTCAGCTTTTTTTGGGGGGGGGTCTCCTTGGTTTTTAGTCAGAGCCCCAAGATCCACCAAAACATTCTCAAATTGAGTCATGCTGAAGTTACAAGTCTGCCATACACTTTGCCATTGTTAATGTCCTTGGAGGTGGCATTACTGTGGTCTTGCATGAAATTGCAGAATAAATTGGTAGATCCAGAATGACCTTCCCAGGTAAGCTGCAAGAAGTTTATAAAGGCCCCTTGCTTCTTTCAGCCGCTGCCACCATTTTCCTTCCCCTAGGCCAAGCATGTTAGGCTTGAGATATCTCAGCAGATGCCTCTGGGTGACTGGAGCGGTGCTAGCAAAGGGATAAATGCCAAGCCAAGTAGCTGAATGGTAAGAAACACGAAACCCCAGGAGAAGATGGCTGGGCGAACAGTTCTGTGCATATATGGCGTGGATTTGGAAGACCTACCTGCTTGAGCTAGGGCTGACTCTTTGCTGGTGCGTTTCATCCCAAGTGGCCTCTTTTCCCTTCCATCACCCTTTGAGATTCCTAATTGCAAGCCCTCTGCTTTGAGAGACCCATAATTTGCAGTAGGAAAACATGCGGGATGACTCTTCCTACTCCAGCACTCCTGATGGGGCCTCCCAGTGGCCTTTTGTACAAAAGCGGCATCAGTGATTCGTGCATGTGTGAATGTATTTAGCGGTCAGCTGTGATGATGTCTCCAGAGGGTCATGTAGAGAGAGGATCTGAACCCTCCAAGCAACTGTAGTGGCAAGCTCCCTTTGCTGGCCAGCAGCATGACACCAATTGGATTGGGTGCCTCATTTCTAGCAGCAAAACCTTGTCCACCTGGTAATAGCAGTGAATACCAGCAAAGCCTCCAATAAATATTTGCTGTTACCCGCTCCTTGCTGAGATTTCAGAGACCCAACGTGGACTTCCACAAAATGCAGTCAGTCTTCAGGTGGTGGTGCCCCTCAGATATGCCTTCCAGGCATCTGTGAGGCAATATTGATGGGAAGTATGCAGTGGCAGGGTGGTGGCTTGGCCAGGTAGACTTTGGGCAGCTGCTTCGGCAGGATTTCAGCAGGTAAGCTCCTTGGAAACAGAACTGGTGGGGAAGACTTGCCTGGCAGTTCTTTTGGTAGCTCGGGGTTAAGCCTCTTGGGTTAAGAATCAATTTGGGGAGTGTTGCAATTTTTTTAATATCAGTTGAAAAGAGCAGGCAAAGCAAGAATCCCAAGTATTACCTTGTTAACTTCAAAGACAGGATGCAGTCACTTCCCTGTGCAATCAGAATGGCGCATTGTTAATTTATTTTAAGTGGTTTGTAATTGTGTCAGTCCTTCCTAAGTTTGAAATCCGGCTCAGTGTAACTTGGGCTTTTTTTTTCCTTTGCAGGAAGCTGCTGGCACTGCGCGAATGCCAATCTTGTGTCTTTATAGCCTCAAAGATCCCACTGGCATTTTCATGTGGAAGACGCATCTTCCTGTAATGCTGGTGACACAGCAGGACCGGGAAGTCAAGATAACCTACATAAGCTGACTGCTTTTCAGAGCTGCCTGTAATGCAGACCCAAGGTTGTCACTTGGAAAGTTCATCAATTACGCTGTAGACCATAAGCCGCTTAGCAGAAATCTTGCTCTTGTGCTTTTAAATAGCACGAGGACTTACGCTATATTAAGGGTCAGCCTGTGCTCCATCCAGTAGGGGGAGGAAGAAACCCGGGTAAGCACGGAAGTGAAGTGGGGAGGGGGAACAGGAGGAGGACGACACTGACGTCTTCCAAGTGGTTGCAAATTGACACCAGGGGCCAGATGACAAACGGGGTAGCCAATGCAGTCGCTCCTGGAGCAGAGCAGGCAAGCTCCAGGCGTAGGTCATGAATTGTCCAATGCTGACTGGCCACGGTTGCTCCCTTCGTGTAGCCTCACGCAAGCATTTGCCAGGGGAGAGGCGCAGCTGACGCACAACAGAACGCTACTGACCCGCCTTACGAGGTCCTTATCTGCAAAGAAGTGTTTTTGAAGACACGCAGATGCTGGATGCGCTCTGGACACCCACACTGTGTGCGCATGCTCAGCGGGGCGGTTTCCGGGGAAGGTTTTTCTCCCAGGGCAGCCGCTTGTGGCGTGCGTTGCTCACCTTCAAACGCTGCCGAGCAGCATGTGCCTATTTGGAATGCTGGCTGAAACCGACCCAGTGCGGCTCCCCATTGTGCAGATGTGCCGGGTGACCTATGTGTGTGACTCTGCTGTTGCAGTGCCAACCGCTTACGGGCAATCTGAAGGCCCTGCCCCTTTCTCGGTTCTTTTCCTAGACTTTGGACAACCCTCCAGATAAACAGTGACTTCTAACTAGAGGGCAGTCCTCTGACTACACTACCAATTAAAGACTGTTTGCAAAAGGGGACATATACAGGCATGTAAGAGTCATAAGGGCAAGAATATCCCGTAATGTCTGGAAACATTCTGGGCTAATTCTCATGTGCCCAGACACCCCCCACCAGCCATTCCTGCAACAGGTAGCAATGGTGTAACTGGACAACCATCTGGGAGGGCTGGTTTAGCATGGAGTCTTGCACTGCGCAGGGGGCTGAGCCTTATCGCCCTCCGGCCCCTTCCAACTATTGCCCCTAGGGGTGGCCGTGAAGCACAGTATTAAGTGGCATGTTCCCAATCACTGGAAAGTTTTGCCTTCAATACCCCAGTACCCTTTAAGCTTGGGAACAGGACAACATTACTCACAGCAGAGTGTGGTGGTTGGGCTATGAGGTCATCACTTTCCAAAAAGCATTTAACACATTCAAACTTAAAGACAGGAGCAGATTTTCCCTTTCTTGTCTTTGCCACATACCAACTCAATATACCTGTATCACCTGACTATAGTAGTAGCAGGCAATCTGCAGCATCAGATCTCTTCAGCCCAGGCCAACCTATTCAATGCTGGAAACCTATAGGGCCCCAATTTATAATCCATCCCTGCCATATAGACTGTAGGAGCAGGTTTGCCACCTGCACTGGTGCAATTCCACAGGAGAAAAAGTTTCTCCCTATGGCAGCTTTTCCCAACTTTGTGCCTTCTCAGTGAGCTGGATAGCAACTGCAGTCACCTCTAGCCCAAATGGCCACTGGTGTCTCAGCTCAGCAATATTCCCTCCACTGTGACTGGAGCCTTCTCTAACCAACAGCAATTGGTGGCACCAGTCGCCTCACTACTCCTGAGAGTTGGAAGGGCGTGCAGATGGTCAGCTTGTCCCTTGGGCCAGAACAGACACCAATGTGTGCATGCACTTCCAAGTCTTTGCATGAGGATTGCCCCACTCCATCAGGCCAACTAGGGTCCACCCAGTTGGCCAACCAGAGGCCTCTTGGATACCCACCACCACCACCAGCAGCAGCAGTCTTGCTTTCCTCAGCCATACTCTTTGGATATTGGTGGTGATGTGCAGCCATTCTGGATTGCTGTCTCTGGGGGACATACCTGCCCAAACTGGATGGTCCCTTCCTGGTCATGTGCTTTGGGATCATTCTATGCCAGGCACTGTTGCAGTTGTCTTGATGGGTTTCTGCAAAACCAAACCGATCAGTTACCAAATCTTTATTCCAGCAAGGTGTTTTTGCTGACTTGCATAATCAAGAGAGTGTGCAGTCTCTTGATTGCAATTTGATCTGAGCCATGTTTGTTCAAAAGTAAGTTCCATTGTGACAATGAGTGTTTGCTTCTACATAAAGGGTTGCTTAGAATAGTGGTCCTAGGATACAAACACACATACAGGACTGTCTTGCGCAGAGCCGGCCCAGGTTTGTCTAGCACAGCCTTCCCCAACCTTGTACCTTCCAGACATGTTTGGACTACAATACCCAGAATTCCCAGTGAATGGCCCTGCTAGATGGGAATTCTGGGAGTAGTGATCTAAATGTCCCTGATGGCCACCAGGTTAGGGAAAGCTGGTGTAGCACAAGAGTTTTCAATCGCCCAGGAAGAGGGCTCCAACTACTAAACTTTTTAGAGCAGAGATGCCAAGGGGTAAGTATTGCTGGCCATCTATGAGCCCATGAAGTAGAATACTGGCTTCTGTTTACTCACGATGTTCGTACAGAAAATTTCCTGGAATCTAGACATGTATTTCATGCAGCCACCTTTCAGTATTTCGTTACAATACTGCAGTGAAGAGAATGCAGTGTGATTCTGAAAGCAAAGACTTCTCACATTTTCTTTATTTAAAAAGCATGCTGCTGGACTTTGATTCCAGATATATGCCCGAAAGTGCACAATGCCTAGTGAAATTTGCTGCCATGTTTATGGATGAGGCTTCAGAAACCCCTCTGCCCCACTGACAGAAGCAGGATGCATACTGCAAAATAGAATATTCTTGTATAGATCATTAGGACAACATGGTTGCAGAATTTAGTTTTTCATGTTCCAGGATTTGAGATATGTGGCACATTATGACGTACATTTCTCTTTCATCATCTGCTTATTCTATTTCTTTTGGAGCTTCTCTCCCTGCAGGTACCTCCCAAAATGGTTTAGAAACAGGATAAGAACTGGAATTTTCCATCTCTTCTTTCATCCAATGAACTGCAGAGGGGCACGCAATTCATCCTTGTCCCTTGCCATTTTTTTCACCATTACAACAACCCTCTGATGAAGGAAATGTTGCAGACTTGCTTAAACTGGAACTGGGCATGGGAGCTTTTCTGAGGATGATCCATTGTAGGGATCCTGTGGGTAACTTGATGCTCCCATGGAGTTTGCTCACTGTGTCGCAGAGGATTTCGCAGCATACATTCTATTCCTCCAGGTGTGCAGAACTGTGGCCCAAATCTGGCCCACCTGCATTCCCCAAATGGGAACCTCCAGTTTTCCCAATTTGGTGATGTCCTGGGCTTTGCACAGGTGTTTTCTCTCATTCTAAGGGGTTGTGGTGCATTTCCTAATGCTTAGTCCTGAGGAAGTAAGAGTTTTAATTAAATTATACAGAATTTGAGATTTGGTCTCTTTCCCTTTAGCATCAGGGGCGGCTGGATTGAATTCAGCCCTTCTGGGGAAAGAGAGCCAACAACTCTATGACTCAGTATGGATCCAACACAGAGATTTTGTAAAATTATTTCTATTACACTCCTCTGTAATAGAAATAATTTGGGTCTGTTTCCAATGCTACCTGGTACATTGTGACCTTTCTCACTACCAATATTTTGTTATCCTCAACTGCTACCATTTGTGGTTTGAGTCAGAAGCAAAAACAAGCACATCAGGGTCATTAACCTCTCTGAGTCATCTTTCCACCCAGTAAACATTTTTTTTTTAATCCAGACTCTGGCTCCCAAGAGATTTTATGTCTTTCAGAAATGGGCCCTGGGTCCCTAGGTCATCACTTAGATTGCTTGGCTAAACTTCCTTAATCCTGCTCATCAATAGCAAAGGCAGGGACTGGGTTCATGAATTCATCCAGAAGAATAATGTTACTCTGACACAGATGCATTTTAAAAGTGAGCAAACAAATCCTCAGCCTGTAGCTTGAAAGCCACATTGTTTTGGAGAGTTTAGCAGAGAGAAACTCCGATGACTTGCCCCAAACCTTTACTTTTATCAGATATTGTCACCAAAATGCTTCAAGAAATGAGAAAGGTTTAAAATGCCTTGAATTTAGAAAGCATAGGTATTTGTGTTGCTCCCTGGTGAGGGTAAGGGGGATGGGATTGAAATGCCACAATAAAATGGCATTTGGGGTTTGCTGTACTGTGAATTTTCTAATTTAGGAAGGACCTTTTCTCTTTTTGCAAGCTAAGGAAAACACAGGTAGCTTTCCAAAAATAAATCAGAAATCTATAAGCCATTCCTGCCCCCACCCCCCTCAAAACGCCACGTTTAGAAGAAATGCAAAGAGGAACAATTGTTCCACTGTCTGGAAGTTCAGAATAACCACAATAAATACTTCAAGGGTTCTTGGTCTGCAGCGCCCAGTCCTTGGAATCTCACCCGTGGTTTTCTAAAACAAGACAGCGTGCCTTCTGCAGAGTTCCCTCTGCTTCTTTTCTCTGCACCAAGCCACGAGAATTTAAATTGCCCATGTGCTTCAGAACACATTTCATGCTTGGCTGTCAACAACTGTTCGTGGCAATTGGGGGTGTTTTCTTTGTGTATCTGTAGTAGGACAGCTGGTGATGAATCATGGATCAGATGAAGATTTTCCAGCCAGGTTCAGCACACACAATTCTAAGAGTGACCATTCGGATGGCTGGATTTCTTGTAAATATTAGAGTCCAAATAGGTGCCAGAAAAAGTGCATCAAATCAGAATTGGGTGACTAACAGTGAAGCAAACAGTGCAGAAAAGGGCAACCCAAATGATCGAGGTGGGGGAAACAAGTACGATATTGTAGGCTTTTTAGTTCCGGATGAAGATGAGTAAAGCGGGGGAGAAGCTGGTAGAGAATCATAAAGGGGGCCAGTGAAAGCAGGCAGGATGACATTTCGGAATGCTAGAGCTGAGGGTCATCCAATTAAGCAGCACAGGGGGAACATTAGGACAGATAAAAGGAAGTCTTCACACAGAGCAGTGCAAGCTATGGAATTTATGCCCACAAAACAGAGGGATGACCACCAATTTAAGGGGGGGTCAGACAGATTCGTGGAAGAGAAGGCTCTCAGTGGCACCTCGTAGCCCTGACAGCTACATTTTATGTCCAGAACTGGGCAGTAGGCCTACATGCTGGGGAACATGAGTCAGGGGGTGCTGTTGCCCTCATGTCTCTGATGATTTCCGGAGGCATCTGGTCAGCCACAGAATTCTGCACATGATCTTGTCCGGCATGGCTCTCCCTCTGTTCTTATGTCTTACAGCACCTTCAAGACTTCAGGAATCATAGAAACATAGAAACAGAGCGAGACAGAAGGGGTCTCCCGGGCCATCTAGTCTGACCTCTGGCACTAGCCGGCTCCGCTCACAATGTGCCCACCATGTGCATGTCCAGCCTATCTTTGAACACCTGCACCGATGGGGCCTCAGTGACGAATCCATGAGGACATAAGCACCATGGCCATTAGGGCCCAAAGGGCCATGCCACACAAGAGGCCAATGTGTGGCACGGCAGTCCCTCCCACGATGCTCAGTGGATTGCACTGTGCCAGGAACTTGCATGCCTCACATGGTAGTTTTGCAAATAGAATGGGCATTGAACTGCAGGTGCCAGCTGTTATGTGTTTATCGGCACATAGGCAACACTTGGTGCAGTAGCAGTCTTCCCCAAACTAGTGCCCTCTGGATGTGCTGGACTACAGCTCTCATCGTCCCCAGATTGAGGAAGCCTGGCTGAGAGTGTTTGAGCAGGAACAGGGAGGTTCAGATTCAAAACTCCATCCAGCCAACCCTGAAGCTCACAGGTTGACTTTGGACATCTCTCTCTCTCCCCCTCCCCCTCCCTCTCCCTCTCTCTCTCTCCAGGTTGGTGCAACATGACAAGCCCCAGTGGTTTCTCGTGCAGGATGGCCTGCCATGTCTTCGGAAACCCGTCATGGTTCTTCAGTGTGCTGAATACGCTTTTCAGACAGAAGCCACAATAAGGAACCACAGTCTGTCCGTGGTTCCCATGCTTCACCGTGGCTTCCTGGATCATCCAGACCTGGCGTCCCGGTTTCCATAGCCCCGCTGAACCTCCTGGAAAGAGCACCTGCTCCTCCAAACATCCAGCACAGGACTGAACCTCAGGCTTGGCTGCTGATGGGGCACATGCCAACCGTGAGATGACCCGGCAAGGAGATGGAAACCACACTAGTGCAGAGACCAGTTTTTCATCCAGGCAAAACCATGCAGGGTCGCTCCTTGTGATGGGTGAATCCAACCATTTTCCCCCCCTGGCTGCATCATGCAACATGACAAGCAACCCTGCATAGTTACCACAGTTCGCTTTTTTTTTTTTTTTTTTTTTTGCCAAGCTCTAACCAGCAGATGATCATGTGGTTTCCATCCTCCCTGCTTGGTCCTCTCACTGGTGGCATGTGTCCCATCAGCCACTGGGCCTGAAATCAAATCCCAGGGTATGTTGCCTGCTTCTTCCTCATTGGTCTGTCCATACAGGCTGGATCGCTGCAGTGGTTCCAAACTCTTTCCAGGAGAGTCTATGGTAGTTGCAAACCAGGACATTGATCCAGGGTTCAAGCAACAGAGAAACCATAGGAGGAAAAAACTTTGTTTCTTATACTTTCTAAAGACAAAACTTATCATGGTGAAATGCCATGACTGCTTTTAGACAACAAAACGGGCCAACAGTGGTAAAAATCCACCATGGCTTGTCATGTTGTCTGAACCCAGCCTCACCCCACCCCCGACAGGATGATTGTGAGAAAAACATGGGTGAAGAGAACGTGTATGATGCCTAGAAGTTCTTGAATGTAATCAAGAAAGTTACATATATGTACATATCAAACACAGAAGACCCAAAGCCAGTCACGCTGCCAGGAACCAGTAACAACACAGTCCATTCTAGCTTTGCTGTAGCAGTGGAGAGGAAACCATTGTCTTGATTCAGGCCTACAGGAAGAGAATTAAATGCTGTGCTAAGTTCTAGTTCAGCAATGTCTCACTAGGTTTATGTCCAATGCTCCTCCGTTGGAGAAAGACAACTCTCAGATGAGCAGTACAGTCTCCCAGGAGACTGAAATGTTCATATCTGCCAACTGAGAATAACATTCGTTGCATCTGACAACTATGTTCAGTTTTCACAATTTCCTCATTTCACAATCAAGCCACCCTTTGAAAGTAAGGGAGGTGAAATGTCATACCTATTAGATTAATGGGGGGGGGGGGCATTTTCTATATCACACAAGATAGACATGTTTTCCCACAATTCTATGCTTGATAGACTCCACTGTGCAGTCCATGTACTTGAAAGTACATACTTGTTCCGTTCACACAGGTGTACACTTAAACATCTTCCAGGCACACTTGAAAAATGCAGTGTATGACATGACAATGTATGGTACTTAAGGGAAGGGTCTGTAGACATTGGTAAACGTTCACCTACTGAAGCCATCACGGCCTGCTCTGGCTGCCTTGGGGTGGTTGTGAAACACTTCCGAACAGCACCAGCTTGGCAAGGCAGCTTCAGCCTAGGCAATGATAGCCAGAAGGGGTGGAAGGAAACCACTTGATGCTTGGATTGTGACTTGCCAACAGAGCATCTTTCTTAAAGCTGATTGCTTGCTAATAGTTCGAGATCTTTCTTTGACATTTCATCAAAGAAAATGGCTTCCTGGTGGCTGGGAGTCTCTCCTCAGCCCTTGGGCATATTTTGTCCATCAAAGCTCAGAGAAGGCAACACTCTTCCATCTGTGGGGACATGTCAGGGAAACAGTTCAAAGCAGTTCATGATTTGTACTTGAATAGGGAGAAAAAAAATAAAAGGATGGCTACTTATGGAAGGAAGCATGACTCTTGACCGATGACCGAGTAAACAGGGCCTCCATGGACAGCCTCAGGAAGGCGACGGACTATTTAAATCCTCCTTCCACAGACCTTCTTCACCATCACCAGTATAATGAGCACCAGCCAGTCCCAAATAATTTCAGGACTTGTTCTCCCAGGCACGTCCTGCGAGCAACACCTCTGTAGCAAATCCCTTAAGGTGTCACATTGAGTAGCTGGAGTTGCCTTCATCACACTGGCTAAGGCTGTGCAGTTCTGAACATGAGGACGGCAGAATGTTGCCCGATTCTTCATCTCACATCTCCTAGCCAAACCATGTGTCTTGTGCTCTTCAGGAGCGGATCAGAGAAAGAACGGCAGGGTCTACGGAGAGGTAACAAGAGAGTTAGACGGCTATGTGAGCTCAGCAGTGAGAGCAAGGCCACCAGACCAATGGTCCGAGTCAAGCACAAGAGCCTGCTTTTTGCTTGCACGAGTGTATCCAAGGAGCCTCACTAAACTGAAGCCAAATCAAAAGAATCCGAGGGGATTAAAATATGATTCGAGTACAGCAGTTGTGTTTGTAAGGTGTGAGCATGTGGTGGTGGAGATGCTCATTATTTGCATACTGTTGCTAGGCAGTGGTTATGCATATGTGCATTCTCTAGATTGTAGAGAAATGAGACAAACAAGCGTGTTGTGTCAATAAAAACCTGCAAAAGGTCCATGGCTCAGTGGAAAAGTGCTGTCCTTGTATATGCGTAATGTCTCTAATTCCATCCAGAGCACAGAAAGAAGGAATTTGGGGTAGCCAGGCTGAGAAAGTTCTTCAAGCTAAGGTCCCACACAGCTGCTGCCAGTCAGGGTTGGTGATACTGGCCTGGATGGAGCAACCATCTGAACTTGGTGTAATACTCGGTATGGCCACTTGACAGCTTCTGTTTGCAAACAGAATGAATCAGTATAAATCGGCTGAGTTCCTTTGAACTCATTCAAGCCACAGAGGTGAAGGGGCCCTCGCAGGACATCTTGTCCAACCCCTACTTCATTCAGCAAACTCTCAACTGGAATGACCCCTGCAGTTAGCTGATGAGAAGATCTCCAGTCCCCTTCTAGGGCCATGGTTTCATTATGGAGT
Source organism: Varanus komodoensis (assembly GCF_004798865.1). NCBI lineage: Eukaryota > Metazoa > Chordata > Lepidosauria > Squamata > Varanidae > Varanus > Varanus komodoensis. Next base: position 61,078,326 of record NW_025335941.1, on the reverse strand, counting down.
TGCTCTTACCCGTCAAAGTGCTCCTCTTAATGTCCAACTGGAATCAACCCTCCTTTCAGAGTTAACCCTGTTAGATCCCATCAGACCCTCTGGGGAGGATTGTGTGGTCCAGCACATCTGGGGCACACCAGCTTGGGGAGGGCTGTCATTATTTTCTTGCTGACTGATAACTTCTTTACCTTGCCTTTTAGCCCAAAATAGGCTCCCAGAATGGCTTGCCTAGATTAATGACTAGGCAGTCCGCAGGTGTTTGATTTAAAAGAAACAACACAACGCGGGGAAAGGGATGTGGAGGGAGGAGCAAAGCAAAGCTCAGACACCAGTCCTTGGACTCAGAGTTCTTCTGGCTGTTCTGACCAGGAGGCACCGTGGTGCTGTTCCTTCTTTGGTCAATGCAAGAGCTTTCCCACTTGCTGTGATGTTTCTCCTGGGAGACGGAGGGACACAGATTCCCAGGAGCCTTGGTGAGCCGTCCCTGTGCAAGATGGGAAGACAAGTGCCCCCACCGCGACACCACATCCTTCCACCTGCTACAGCAGACCCCCCTTTCCATTGCTCCTCTTCCCCCATCACAAGCACAGTCCTGGACCTGGTGGAGCAGCTCATCCAGCAAGCTCCACCATGGCTTCCCAGCTGTGGCAAAGACCCCGACGGATGGGAGGACCGCTGGGAGTGCTTTCCAGGACTCCCACTGGGGAATGGCACCGTTCGTGGTCCCTCCTGCTCCACCGCCTGATGCAGATTCCTCACCTTGCTTCAAGGCTGGCCCCAAACATTTTGCTGCCTGAGTAGAAGGGCTTCCCTTCCCAGTGCATGCTTGAAAGATGACTGGATGGGCCCCCAAGTCTTACTTTGCTGCCACTGCTCAAGGAAGTGAGCTAGCCTAGGAGCCTCTCCTCTCAACAGCTCATTTGCCGCCTCCCTGCCTCTGCTGCTCAAGGCAGCTGCTTCAGTCAGCCTCGCAGTTAGTTCAGCCTGGCCTTGTTGCACGGGAGGGCTGGTGTAGAAACCTGCTGTAGCTTGTACAGGGTCTCCCACCTGCCATCAAGCTTATGGCATGGTGCCATCAGTGTCCGAAATGTTTACCCAGTTCTTGTTCAGATGGAAATCCTGGCTTGGTGGGGGCAGGGGGCTCTCCTGCCATCCTAATTGGATTAACGAGCTCATCAGGGACTCCTAGCAAAAAGCACTCTGATGAGGCCATCCAGAGATTGTGTAATTGGGAGCAATGTTTTGCTGCTTGCTTTGGTTACAGGATCTTTGTTAGAGGAAGGGGGTGAAGGCTTTGTTATTTTTGAAATATGCAATCAGGTGAGCCAGGCCTTCAAAATCTACCAATTAAAAGAGGAACAAGGTTGTGGAGGATAAGTTATGAAAGCAATTCTTTCCCCCCAGCAACTGTCTTTTGATTGTATTAGCAGGTTGCCTGGCTCTTCCCTAGCTTCCAAGCAGAGGGTTCCTAGTATAACAAATCAAGACATTTTCCAGCTATTACATCTCCCTTTGTGGATTTTCTGTGGCCAGAAATGAAGGTAAAAGAAGCAATAGGAAGACATGGGGGTGGAGGCAGTACCCTTGAAAGGTGGCACTCCGTGCAGGGCCTGAAAGCCTCCAGCCTTGAGGCAGGGTGGCGGCATGACAAAGCCTTTGCTTGGTAGCACCTTCAAAGGTTGGGAGTGTTGAGACAGTCCAATGATGATGCAGAAAGGGTGGCTTTTGAGGAGGGTTTTAAATGGGTGTGAGAGAGAGGAGCTAAGAGGGCTGCTAAACGCCCGCCCCTAGCCTGAGACTTAAGGTGGGATTCCCAATCTGATCCGGAATCCATGTTGTGTACAAGTCTTGCCTTCCACCCTGTACACCTCAGAGATATTAATGCTTCCCTGTCCTTTGCAGGTACACTCTTCGACGTGCTAATAGTTTACCTGTCCTGGAAATTCTTTCAGCATTGTGTTGTCTTAATCCCTTTTGTTTTATTATAATGTGCCTCTAGCAAATTGCCTACCTGATCCCCCGCCCTCTGAAAACTGGATGCAACTGAAAACCTATAAAAACTTCTTGTACAGACTCCACCTTTGTAGTCCCTTTCGGGACTGCTTCCATGCCGCATGGATTTCCCAGATGTCTCAATAACCTGCAAACTTTCTTTTGATTGTGCCCTCCCAGCACGCCTGCTCTGGCTGGTTTTTCTTGTCACATCCATGTCCAGGGATTGAAGTATCATGAGTTTCAGGCCTCCCTGTTGGCTATCATTGCGGAGTGAAACAAAGGCTATGTAGGTTTAACGATGTAAATGCCCTTGGCCCCTTACGTCCATTATTGGGCAGGGAACCTGTGGCCCGTGGAGTCTTCTTGAAACTGTTCTTCTAGGCGGGGAAACAAACAAAAGGAGGTGTAAGCATTCTCTTCCATCCAGTCCCTTTTCTGATGCAACCCCTTCACCGCTCTGGGCGCTTGGAAGGCAATGCTGCTCTCGGCGCTTTGGTACATGACAGTACAGCACAACGTGTAATTTTCTCCAAATTCCTAGAACAAGAGTTGGCCTTAACTGCATATTGCAAAGAAAACATTGGGTTCCCAACCTTGTGTTTTCCTTGTAAGATGAAGGTTGGGGTGGGTGGTAAGGCAGCTGGGGAGAGAACCGGGCAGAGAAGGAGCTACTTAGCCTTTTCCTTGACCGCATATTTGCTTCTGCAAATGTCTCCCTTGGTATTTTCGGTAGTTTAATAATTTATAGTTGGCACACAGGAGGTCTCTGAGAACAGCAGTGTGGCTTACCTGAGGAGAAATATCACCTAAGGTGCATTTTCAGGAGTTAAATATGTGTTTTCATATAATCACAGAAAAGTAGAGTTAGAAGGTGCCAAGAACATCATTGGGTCCAACCCCCTACTGTTTCAGGACAGCAATTCACACCGCCATTTTAATTTGCTTTGGCATTTTGCATGATAACCTTTTGATGTTTTCATCTTGCTAGTTTTTTATATTGTATTTCCATGGGTTGCAAACAACCCAGAGAGCTCTAGCTATGAGGCAGTCTAGAGATTTAATTAATAATTTAATTAATTATCCCCTTCATGCGGTTAGGATTGCCTGGAGGAACCGGAGAGGGATGCATGCACACCAAAGGGTTGAAGATATATTTTTCTCCACGTGTGAATCTTGATCTTAGGCTAAACTGTGCAGATTAAATTGTGTGTGTGTCCATGTGACCACCAGCTGTGCCTGTGCAGTGAGTCTAAGGTGAACAAGGCAAAAGAGTCAGGCTTCGCTTCAGCGTCCCAGCCTGGCCGACAGGCAGAACCTGTTCTAAAGATGAGTAGGTGAAGAGCCATGCAAAGAGTTCCTTGCCATCAGCATTAGGGTGCAGGCAGCCAGGAACTCACAGTGCCCGAATGGCGCACTGATTCCGGCTTTTCATGTTGTGTGGGAAGTGTGAGCAAGACATCATGCGTGTAATCGCTGTTAACCTCTGTCGTCGCTGCCTGTTCTCCTGGCTTCTACTGCAAGACCCTAGTCCCTGCTCTTGTCCTTGCTCACTCACTGCATTTATAGCCCACCTGTTCTGCTGCATTTCATCCTCACAGCAACAACCCTGTGGGATAGGCCAGGCTGAGAATGAGTGGCTGGCCCAAAGTCACCCAGTGAGCTTCCTGGTCAAATAGGGACTAGAATCCCAATCTCCCGAGTCCCAGTAATCCCACAGTTGGGGGCCAGCACTGAGGAGGCCCTCCTCCTTGTCGGTGCCCTCCAGGCCTTCCTTGGAGGTGGCATGCAACGGAAGGCCCCAGCCTCTGATAACAATTTTTGGATAGCTTGCTGTAGTGAGAGGAATTCCATCCAGTAAGACAGTCCAAAGCCATTCCCTACTCCGCCTGGGTTTAGCTGTCATCCTCACAGTAGGTGGGGTGCAGGAGTTGGACATTAATTTCTTCAGCTGTACTCAGAAAAACAGATTTTGCCACCCCGCCCCTCTGCCCGGCCATAAATACATCAATACACAGTCTGAGAAGATGCCTCAGTGAAGATCAAACAACCCACTTCATTAGTGGGTGACTGTCAAAGTGTGATCTCTGTACTGTGTGGACTTGCCAGAGCGCCTCCCCAACCCAGTAAGTTCACGCATGTAACCTTTTTGTTTACTTAACTTGGCCAGCCTGTTCAAGGTAACTTTAATTTAGAAGGCCTGTCAAGTGTATCTAATCAGAGTGAAATGTAACTTTTTCTTTAGGATGCTGTGCTGTGTATCCAATCACTTTCCTATCCATATCGAAGTATCCAATCACCTTCCTGTGTATTGTATTCACTCCTCTTTTGTGTATTCTATATAACCCTAATGGAATTGTAAGCCGCCCCGAGGCTTCGGCGAATGGGGCGGCATAAAAATATTTTAATAAATAAATAATAAATAAATAAATTAGCATTGGATGTTCCTGTCTTGGGCACCCATGGATCCATGTGTTTAATTGTAAATAAACCTCATTGCCCTCCCAAGAAACAGATCATCTGAGCCTTAATTGCGGGATTGCGGTGTGACACAGCAATAGTATACCCTGGTGTGCTATCACTTTTGAAGTGCAAAGGGTGTTGTGGTGACTCGGTCTTCAAGGGGCAATGAAGACCCGTTTGATTTAGAAACAACCCCCATCTTCAAACCCCGCTTCTGAAAAATGCTGGGAATTGTTTGTTCGTACAGAGGAAGGCAGCTGCCTGAGCTTCCTTGCGGGGACAGGGGCTATGGAGACTATCACGCAAATGCACTTCAGAATTTATTTCCATTTCCATGCTGTCCCATAACCCCCACGCCAGTGGCCCCTTAGGACCGGGAAAGCACTGCTGCCCCAGAACTGGCCTGAGTAGAAGGAGGCAGGAAACCATATGGGGGGAGCCTGAGGAACAGCAGGAATGGTGGCCCTCAGGCCTGACCCTAACTTCTGGTTGGAGGCCACGTGTTGCAAAGCATCTATTTTAGGATCTTCGTACAGCCAGTCCTGGACCCGGTCTGCCCCCAGACCTCGTCACTCCTGCTCCATCTGCAATTCTCCGCACTCTGATGCTTTGTTGCCCTTTCCAATCAGCCTGTCTCCTCTGCCTTTAAGGAAAGGGCCTCTTGCCTCTGTCTGGATGGGGCTTCTGGGAACCATCCTCACTGCCCTGCATGATGGGTCGCAGCACTTCCACTGGCTGAAGTGACTCTGCTGTGACTTTGCCTCTTCCGCAAGCTCCTGGCTTTTCTCTGCATTGCAGGGCTGGAAGGTGTTCCTGCGTAGGAAGCAGTTTGCCTGGGCCATGCTGGTGTGTCCCAGAAGGAGCTCATGACTTGGTGGCTGGTTGATCCTTCTGGCCCAAACCTTTGCCTCAGAGGTGTCCAGAAATATGGCCGCTCTGGAGGAATATTCACATGGGAAGAGGAGCATGTGGGGATGGCGACTCCCTCCTTCCCATCGTTGAAGCAGCTCCCCTAAAAAGTCACCACCGTACTCATCTTCACTGGTTGAGGCTTGGGCCTGGCATAGACATGCAGCATTTGGGAGTCCCTGTGTCCTGAAAGGCCTGCAGATTATCCTTGGCATGCCCCCCACATTAGGAAGGAAAGAAGAGGACAAGAGCCTGGGAATGCTGTTTAATTTCCCACAAGGCACTGATGTGGCACTGTGGGATACTAAAATGGCAGCCGGTCCTGTCTGCATCTGCCAGGCTTTATCAAGGTAGAAGGGGGACCATAGAAGACCCTTTGCCAAGGACCCCTCCAAACTATGTCATCTTCAGGGCAGGTGAAACATACCTGCTGAGCTCCTCCGGGAGTTTGCAAGTAGCACAAGCATAGCCAGGAAGCTGAAAAGGAGATTGTAAAGACATTTTCTTGGAGAAGTCCCTGCTGTTAAGTGCAGGAGTGAATTCTGGCACTTCAAGGCTGCACGAGACACATGCACCAAAGCAATGCGAGGGAGGTGGCAGAGCAATCCTGAGTGGGGTTAATGAGGCCTAGTGAGGTAGAGCTACCAGTTCAGGCCAGATGGGAGAAAGCAGTGGAGTTCCCTGCAACAGATCCATGTATTTACCCCCCAGCCTATCTCTCATGAGAACTGTGGGGATGTGACGTAGCTGATAGTCCTGGATCAAAATGATTCTTTCTGTGGAGAACAGAAAGGTTCTGGACCTGGAGATCCAAGCTGGCTCCTCTGCATTGACAGAACACCCCATATTTTTTTGTGCAGTTCAGCATCCATTAAAATTTCGTATTTGATGATGAGTTCCAAAGGGATCGAACTCTTTAAAAGCATAAATCATTTGTGCACTTTGATTGTATACAGGTACACAGAGGCAGGAATAGCCAGGATAATACTATAGGGAAACAAGTCCTAGTGGAAAGCTGCCAGCCTCTCAAAAGCCTGAGGGGGAAAAAAGCAGCCCATTGGAAAGCAGACTTTACAGCATGGCGTGTTGCTTTTTGTTCAGTGTTGTAGGAATGGCGGCTAATCTAATCACTGTTGTTTCTCTTTCAGTTTTTCACCTCGGTTCAGAGATTGCAGGACTGAGAAGCGCAAGTGAATTATTTATGGCCTGGTCTGGGCTGAAAGGGGAGTGATGTCAGCTAAGCTGGAATGATTCAGAGAGACAGTTTCTGTAACTTGCCCAGTAAAAAGGTTGCCCCCAGCATGTTGCTGCTAGGGTCAAAGAAGCTGTACATAACTGTGAGAATAAGACACATGCCATATGAAGAAACAGGATTGAATTACCTTGGATTATGGCATTATAGAGCATCAGCTCTTGTAATATCCCATGAAAACAATGGCAGGGTTCAGACAACAAAATAACTCACACTCAACGTTGAGTCTGGGTTATCATCAAAACATGAATTGTTGAATCACTGGTAACAAACCATGAATAACCCACAGTTCACCACCCTACAATAAACCATGATTTCTCTTCATGGCTTGTTTATAGTTTAATAAGCTCTGGCTCATTGGCACAGCTGTGTTCAGACAACACAATAATCCACAGTTCAACAAAAGCCAACAAGAACCCTTGAGTGCGGGTTAAATCACTGAAGCTAGCCAACAATCTTCGAAATGTGTTCCAAGGAACCCTGAGGTGAACGAGTACTTCAGGATTTGGAGCATCCTAGAGGAGGTCGGACTATCCTGGCACATGCGAGGACTAAAAGTGTGTAGAAAGCTGGAGGTGTGCATGCAAGCTCCATCCACAACATGCTGTTTTGGAAAGATTAAAGGAAGTTCTTCACATAACATATAAATTATGGAATTTGCTGCCACAGGAAGTGCTGCCAGCTGCCAGTCTGGATGGCTGGCCCTATGCAATTTGCTTTTCCAGAGGCAGCATGCCTGGATGCACCAGCTGCTGCGGAGCTTGGGCAGAAGGAGGTCCTGCACCCACCCTGCTGGAGGGACCCTGTGGGCAGCTGCTTTGCCTCCATGTGTACGCAGTGCTGGACTAGATGGACCTTTGGCCTGATCCAGCAGGGCTGTTCTCATGCTCTTGTTACTGGAGAATATGGGTGGGAGGGTGCTTTTGCACTCACTCCCTGCTTGTGGGATCCTGTGGGCAGCTGGACTGGATGGACCCTGGCTCCGATCCAGCACAGATGCTCTTAGATTCTTATTCTCTTAACTTCAGGTGTCTTGAAGATTGTACACCTGCCTATACTTTCATCCACAGAGCAGCCATCTTTAAGATCAGAAGGGGGCAGAGTCTTGCACATGTACCCTTGCGGCATGCATTGCCTTGCAGGAGAAACAAAGACTAGGCAAGCGAGCCCTCTTCACATGATACCTTCTGTCCTGATGGAGGATAAAAAGATGACGGCCATCCCTATTGCATGGATGTATGCATTCCACTCAGGTTCTCTCATGCTTTGAGAGACCACATGAGGACTTCTGTTGTGAAAGTGCACACAAGCCAGCCAGCCATGTGTTTGGCAGCCATGTGAAGGGAACCTATGTGCATGTCAACATGTACACAGACGTCTTCCACGTGTTGGTGCAGGGAGATGTTACACAAAAAGCTGCGAAAATACTTCTCAAGTTAAATAACCAAGACTACCAACAGAGTGAGGCGATTTCTTCGTTTATTGCAATAGACGGGGAGAGCCGCTCTATCAGAATCTCTCCAAAGTACAAACACACAAAACAGCTCCTTTTACCCCACAACTTGCCTGCCACAGTCCTCCCCTTTTCCGTCATTGGGTAACGTACTAGAGGGTTACACTCTTTCCGTCTACCTACTTCTTATCTCCCATCTCATCCCACTACATGCATCTACATACATCACATGTGCATTATAATTAGACTATTGTCTATTCAAGGTGTGAGAGTTAATATGCATCAACCTATTACGCCTGCATGCTTATAACTACAAGTTCACTAGTTCACCCCTCTCTAACTTCACCTTGCCCCACGATCCCCTGTCTCATAAAACTACTGGGAGGATGAGATAAGAAGTAGCAAACTTTCTTTCAAGCCAATTATCTTTTTCACCCCTCCACATTCCTTCAGACAGGCTTCATGGCTTGGTCCTTTGCCTCTCTGTTTCTCAATCACTGAGTTATTTCCTTCAGAGAGGAATCCTGCATGTGTCAGAATCCCGGAATCTCAATTTGAGAAGAGGGAATAAAACTCGGGTTCGTAGGAAAGACCAAGAGTCCAGACCATCTGAGGCTTTATTGTTTTACCCCCAAGGTTCCCGTGGTACACTCACGATAATGCAGGCTGCACTACTGGGCAGGCAGAGATGAACTCTGCTGCAAAGCTTCAATACCACTACAGGGCATTTATAGGGACACAGGTACAGGGCAATCGATGACAGAATGCAGAGATTACAATAAGATTCCGAGGTCATCACATACAGAACAGATAAAGAAATGTCAGTCAATCACACTGTAACAATGAGATCACAATATTTCTAATTGTCTGCATTGACACTCTAGTTGAGTAGCTTGAACCCATCTCCAGGTCTGCTCAGACATGCAAATTCAAGCTACTAGAAACTATTCATGATAAGCTCAGACCCTTATCTCGACTCTAAACATTCTGCATGATCAGGGCACATGAAGCCCTCTGGGCTATCAAAAGATTATTGTAAACTGAATTCCAACAATGACTATTATAATGCATATTTGGGCTAAAATGGCCTACTGTATCGTACAGCTAAAGGTGAGAGAAAGGAGCTGGGGAATGCCATTTTAAACAGTGACAGCTTGGTTTTGAGAAGGAAGACAGGATTTGATCCCACAATGCAAAGGCACACAGGAGTAATGCTTTTCAGACAGGATTTATCCAAATTTTCCCAACACATGCAAACCCAAACAATTTTTCAGTGCACGGGGGCATTCAAGTAAAACACCTTCTCCATTACACAAAATCAGCCTTTTCAAGCGTGAGGTGACTTCAGTCTTGAAATTAATCATGAAAATTAACTCCTAATATACAGTTGCCAAACTTTTTGAATAGCAAAATAGCAAGTTGGTTATGAAATAGAAAACCAGGGGATGGCTATAGTGTTGAAAGACTGGAAGATTTCTACCCTTATCCACAAGTGAACCTCCGTCGTTGTGTGTACACATTCAAAATGGGTCCCCTGTGGGTCTCCTGACTGTCTCAGAAAGGTCATTAGAGTTTGTTTTGGTTTAATTTTAAATAAAGATTGGTGTGTCTAGCAGTTAGAAGTATTCCTGGAGGTTTCATCATGTGACAGGCCACAAAGAAGAAATCATTTGGCCCTCAGGGAAAAGCAATGTATTTGTATTTTCAAGAGATTGATCAGATTACCAAGATGTACCAATGTATCCAAAAGGGGGGAAAAGCCAAGACACATACACAGAATCAATTTTAATTTATAGATCAGTATTTATTCAGGTAATTTGTTCTTCTTTATGCTACACTCCCGAAGAAGGACCACAAAACTAATAGTGTTTATGGAAAGCCTACTTTAGGCCAAAAGTCGTTTGAGCGCAAATCTCTGTCTTCAGGAGCGAAACATGCACGTTCAAAATAAGCCATTGACCGATATATTGGCTAAGCGGTTGCGTTTTCATGGGGGAGGAAAAGACAAAAAGTCCAGCCAAATGTTACTCAGTGGTGTATTTTAAACGTGCATATATTTGCAGAGTGCAGCGCTGGATTAAACAGCATTAGCAGAGCTTTAACTGATGTCTACCATGGCCACTAGGCCCGTGTGTGGTACAACGCGTTCCAGCAGCCAAACTACCGTGAGGAAATTTATGGCGTGGATCCACCCACCCCTTGTGACTTTCAGGTAGGCCTCGAAAGGCCCGCATTTCCATAGCAACAGTTGAGCAAACGAACGGACCAATAGAAAACGCGCCCTACGCCTTTCCCCAAGTGAGGGGGGGGCAAAAACTACGCCTAACGTCAGAGTACTACAAGATTTATATTCTCAAGGTCCAACCCAACTTCAAAAGAGATACGGAAAGGCGGGACCGCAGCTCCGTAGCGAATCAGAAATAAAAGAAAATAGCCATCGGCCTACCGGACCAGCCAATCACCGCTGAGGACAGGGAGGCACCATCGAGCCACGAGCTGAAAGCGGCGGCTCCAATCGCAAGCGCGACACGGGGCAGAGCAGGCGGGAGAGGGGAAGCAACCCAATCAGGGTGCGGCTCGCGGGGAGCCGCGGGCCAATGGCGGCGCAGCCAGCGAACAAAAGGCGCTTCCGAAGCGCCCGCCCCCTCCCTCCCCCGAACAATTTCATATGACGCAGCGGTTGGAGCCGGAGGAAGAAGGCGTTCGCGAGCCGCAGGAGTCGCCGCCATTTTGTGCGTGTTTTTGTGAGGGAGGCTGTGCGGCTTGACGGGGAGGCGGCGGCGGCCAACGCGGCTCCGGCCAGGCGAGAAGGCGGCGGCGGCCAGCGGTGAAGCGGAGGATGAGCTAGAAGAGGCGGCGGGGAATAGCGGCGGCGGCGCGGCTCCAGCGACAGCCAGGGGCGGCGGGAGGAAGAGGAGGAGGAGAGGGCTGTCTGTCCGTCCGTCCTTCTTTCTCTTCTCGGTGGGGGTCGGCCGTCTTCCCCCGGCCTGTCAGCCCCGCGGGGGAGGATGTCGGGCGGCGGCAGCGGCGGCGGCAGCACGGCGGCCTCGGAGGGGTCTTCCTCCTCTTCCTCCTCCTCCTCCTCCGCCAGCGGCGGCGGCGGCAGCGAGGACGCGTGCCGCGACTACCAGTCATCGCTGGAGGACCTGACGTTCAACAGCAAGCCCCACATCAACATGCTGACCATCCTGGCCGAGGAGAACGTGCCCTTCGCCAAGGACATCGTCTCGCTGATCGAGGCGCAAATCGCCAAGGTTTTTATACACGCCGAATACGCTCTATCTAACCCCCTCCCCCCAAAACTTCTTCCCCATCTCTAGGGCCAACCCCCCCCCTTCCCGCTTTTATTTCTGATCCGTTTTGTTTTGAGATAGGGAGAGGAAAAACGGTTAGGGCGTTGGGGGGAGGACACCTTGTGTGTGAATGCGAGAGAGAGAGAGACAGAAACAGAAAGCCCGACCAGGTTTGGGGAGGGGGCGGGAAGCGGCGGGGGTCCTGGGAGTTAGGGATGAGGGCGAAGCAGTCTGGTAAAGGAAGGCCCATCGTGGAGCGGGGGAGGGGGAAAGGTCGGAGGGAAGCAGCGGGGGGGGGGGTCCGTAGTTGTATAGCGAGGCGGGGAAACTGAGGCAGGCAGGCAGACGGGTGGGGTGATGGAGAAAGGGGCGAGCAGCGAAGGCCAAGGGACGTGGTGTGGCGGGGACTGAGGTCTCAAAGCAGGAGCTCTCGAGAAGAAAGGGGAAATGTCTGATCGCGTTTCTGTTCACACGCATGCAACACGCTGTCCTGCTGGCCCAGCTAGCTCTCAGCGTGAGGTCAGGGGGAGTGACACGAGCAAAAGCCACCCAAGGGCTACAGTAGTTGAGCATGTAGTACGAACAGCCCCCCCACACACGCACGCACGCACGTGTCAGGGCACATAAAGCACATGCAAATTGTAAGCTATGACTTTGGGAACAGAGGGAGACTGTTGGTGGGAGCTACAGACCCAGAGGGGGTTAGGTGACTAGAGAAGGGCATGGAGGGGTTAGGAAAAGGATCTTGGCACTGTGAGAAAATGGTCGGTCTCAAAGGGTTCTGGAGTATTGGCCCAGTGGGGAGCATAAATGTAAACAAAATAATAGTGTGGAAGTAGTAGGAGCAGCGGGGTGATGAGGTGGGACCCTGCTTTTGACATAGAGATGAGTATTGGTGAAGTCTATTTAAATGGGGAGGGGAATTTCAAGGCAAAATAAGGAGATGGCTGTGAGTGAGGTTAGTTAAAGGGTTAGGTGTCTGAGCTGTAGCTTGGGGGAGGGGATTGATACAAATGTGGGGCCATAGCAAACGTGTGTGGATTGGCTGTTTTGTGGCAGTGCAGTTACAGGATACTGGAAAAACACGAAAAAGAAACAGCTAATTTAAGAGAGGAGCTGATTTCTCATCCCTTATTTTGGGAAGATACTGTGACAGGGTTTTGGAGTTCGCAGAAACGAGACACAACATGGCGGCCTGGCAGTGACTGTGCAGCAATGGCTGTTCTTTGCCCTGCAGTCCTTGTCTCCGAAGTAACATGCTTGGGTCTCTAATTAAACTATACCAAAAATATTTAGTAATCTGTTATTTTAAATAGGTGGACCAAATTCAAAAAGCATTATAAATAAGGATGGATTTATCATGTTTTCCAGTGTGTTATTTTAGAAGTTTAGATTTGCAAGACTTAGAAAGATTGTTCGTTATGAAGGGTGAGAAGTCTCTCTCTCTCTTCAGTTACTCATTTCTGTGGGGGAAGGAGGATCAGTATATTTTTGGAATGCTTCACGTAAATAGAGGCATGACAGATTAGAAGGGAGTGTGTGTCTGTGTGTGCATGATCCACTTCTTGTTAGAACAGCCCATTCATTAAGGCAGGGAAGTAAATGTTCCACCCTGTCTGTAGGAACCGCAGCAGCCTATGTACAATTGCAACATGGCGCCGGAAACACGCATGATGCAAAAAGAAAGGGTAGACTGTATACAGTCCAGACGTTTTTTACATAATTCAGTGGGCTGCATGTGATACATGTTATTACACCTTTACTCCAGTGACATTTGATCCTTATTTAAATAGCAAAAGGGTAGCATAACTTCATTAAACACCTCCACTTTCTTGCTCTTTTTCTTCCCCTTCACCCACCCCACTTGGCTTCCTCCAGAATCTTGGGCTTTTTATTTGTTAGTTCAATCTGGGATTTTAAATGGTAATAAAAATGGAAGGTGGGATAGGGGAAGGCTGCTTATCATGCAGGTTGGTTAACATCAGTATATTCTCCAGACACTTTCCTCTTTTCAGTCTTTCTGTTAATGACTGGAAGTACATAATACAAATAAATTCCAGTGCTGTTGTTTGGGTTTGGGGTGGCTCCATAGTTTTCCCCTAAGTGTATTTAAAGTTATCTGAAAGTTGTACTTCTAATTAGATTTGCCTAGTTGTCATTAGTGACCAGGATGAAAGAAGAGATTTGAGTTCTCTGAAAACCACTTTTGAAAGAAAGTGTTGTCTGGGGACAGTTTCTATTTAGTGTAAAACAGAGTGGTTTGCTTACATTTTAAATAAATGATTTTTGAAATGTGTGATTGGTATTCAAAAATGTAAATAAAATGTATGAAATATGTATTTGTCTTTTTATTTACCGGGTGTAGTGCAGAATCTCTTTCCAAAGTGTTAAATTTTTCTGTGGCCTGGGTTTGCAACAAAGGTATGAGGAAGGCTCAAAACTGTTTGGGAAGTCTAACAGAAAAACACAGACCCACACATGTTCAACACTCATATGATGTTTGAAGGAGTGCAGCAAGCATTCTGTTGAGAACTCTGGACATGGTTTCCCTACAGATCAGTTTGAGTTGGAGTTACCTTCAGGTTCTTGGTGGTTTGTGTTGCTTTCCCGCCTTACGGGGCTGCTTGGTAATCTAACTTGGGTTTTCCTCAACTTGGGGGGTGTACCCCCAACATACCCTATTGTGTTTCCTTTCAGAAATTAATGGAATAGTTTGCTAATTTAAGCACTGTAGCCTTAAGTCCTGGTTCTCAAATGTGGCATTCCACTCATTTAAGGCTGCAGTTTGCTTTCTATGCCCTAAAAACAGATTCTGTGGTAGGCTTGCTCCCTTGTTTCACAAAATTTCACACACAGTTTTCACAGATCTGTGAGTGTATTACAAGTTCGTTTTTTTATCCTTGGAAATAGCAGTTCCACTGCTTAAAATTAAGAGGAAAATAGTGACTGTTTCTGGGAAAAAGATATTGATAGTCAGCTGTGTTTTTCTGACAGCTGTACTTGACTGTGAGAACTACCGCACATGGGGTTTAAAAGCAGGGTACAAGTGCCACAAGTACCTTAATACTTACCAACTCCTATTACGATAAGTAAAAATGGTTCCTGACAGTTTATACACTGTCAAATTGTGTCTAGTATAATTACTTTCATTGCCAACTGTTAGGGAGTTAATACTTTACCCTACATGAGCGCTTTTTGTTTTCATATAAAAGTATACTCCCCTCTGCTCTTCATTTTTCATTATATGCAATTTGGTAAAAGTTTTACCTGGTTGAAGATTTGCTAATATACCTTTGAAGCAAATTTTAGAAGATGGAAGTCTAATGGGTTGATTATCTTTTGTGTGGCAACCCCTGCCTCCAACCCACACATTTTAGGTTGAAGATAAAATCAAAGCTGGTTCAGGTTTATCCACATTAAAAGGTCTGTGTTACCAGACTTTCTGCAAATTTCATTTCAATTTACTTGGAAGTCAATAGTTACAAGGACAATTGGATAATACTTTGTCTGGATAGCAGACTGTTGATTGCTTATAAACCCTGTTCAGGCATTAAACCATGTAAATACTAGATGTTTAGAATTTTTAGGTGGTAAGTGGGAATTAAATCACTCCTGTGCAAAAGGAGGACAGTTAATCTACAACCTGTGTTAGACTCATTTAATAATCGTTCCCATCAGTCCCTTGTACATGTTGATGCTCTTTCGAAACTTGCTGCCCCTTCCTGATATGGACAAGACATTAACATGCATTTTGAACGGAACTAAGAAGGCTTCCACTTTCTTTGGAAGTTCAGTTTCAACAACAGTTTGCGCTGCACGAACTTGGGGCACATCTTATGTATGACGGAAAAAAATCTGACTTGGCTCCTTCGTCACTGACGAGCTTCCAGCCTTGAAGACTGTCTTCCGTGCCAGTCTTTGGTCGTGTCTGTTCAACATAACACCATTGTGGATGTGTACTCCTTTTTTTTTGTTCCAGTTGTATGGCTTACATACGGCTTTGAGAAAGTCTGTGGGATTGCTTCAGCTGGTCTGAGTTGGTGACATTTGCCTGGATTGCAGCAAAGTAACTTTAAAAAAATGTGGCTCACTCAAAGATACTGCTATTTACCATCGCTTCTACTACTGAGCATTTTGACTTTTATTTTATGGGACATGGAAATTCTTGGCTCACATCCCATTTTCTAGAGATTCCAGCAGAAACTTGTTCCCTCAAATTATATTCTAAGAATATAAAGTGGCTGTGTTGGACACCCCTAACAGTAATTTTGTGTCATGGGCCATTTCTTTCTGCCAGAAAAAGTGAATATCCCTTTCTGTTAGAGGAAAACACAATCCACCAGATAATAGCAAAGCTGATCTTTGGGTTTTTGCTGTTTGTGTTGAGCTAGTCAGCTTCTCAAATTATGTGAATCATTCTTTAGTTCAAAATGGTTACAAATGGGTATGGTGATTCTGGGAATGGTAACTCCTTAATTGAGAGAGAAATCAAAATGTTTTTGTTATAACTAAATGTCTCAGTTTTCTTCTTATTACTCCAGGCTCCTTCTAATGAGAAACTTCCTGTTATGTACCTTATGGACTCCATTGTCAAGAACGTTGGAAGAGAATATCTTGATGCATTTACTAAAAACCTAGTTGCAACATTTGTTAATGTTTTTGAAAAGGTACATATTGATGTGCTTTCGTAAATGTTTCAGATTTGTTGTTGTATGAATAAATACTTGTCACTCAGTCTTGGGTTTTCTTGGGCACTAAGTGTAAAGAAAGTAATAGAACTACATATTTGGGCTTTTGTATTCACACACAACTGATACTCAGAAAGCAAGTATCAGAATGTGACCTGGTCCTTAGCATGTAACATGTAGGGCATAGCTAATGTGAGAAGACTTGTATTAAAATAAATAAAAATTAGAAAATTGGATAAACGAAGCACAATTCTATCTTTTGCCATTCATTGCAATGTGCTTCTGAGTCACATCAGTGAACGCAAACACTTGTTTGGCTACATTCTTTAAGAGTGCAGCTCACTGTACTTTCAGCATGTATTTTTTATTCTTCCAGAGGAATTGATGATCAAGCGTGTGTTTGCTTATTTTTCTCTACCTGTTAATAAGCTTTGGATTTCAGTCAATTTTAGCAGAGGAATATGCAGACTTTGGCGACTTAAATGGAGCCTACTTAGATCTGTAAAAGTTAGTTTGATCATTGAGACCTTTTGTCTCCCAGCCTTTTCAGTTCTGTACTCTTTGTTCATGTTTTTTTATTTAAATTAGAGTAATTGATTATGGGTTGTACCTGATAGGTTTACTGGCTCCTTCAAACCTTATTCTGCTTTTATTCTAGCAACAGCAGAATTCCACCAGAGTTTTAAAAAACAGTGAAATGAAGATTTAACTTCCCTTTATAAATTCTTTGAATGGCAGATATGCTTTGGAGGGAATGAGGGAAAGTAACTTGAGTTTATTAGGGTGCCTAAGTGCCATTGAATCAAAATGTTGAGTACTTAAATTATTTAAATACTGAAGCGATTGAATAAATGTGTATCCTTTTACCGAGTTTTCTTTAATATTAAAATTGCAGGGTTAGAACCAAACTTACTCATGCTTAGGGTAGGTACATCGAAAGAGTCTGTCTACACTAAGCATGACAATCTGGATCAAGTCATTTGTTGGACAAACCTTGCTGGGCAATCCTTGTATGAACACCAGATGTGCCAGCTTAAAGCCATGTCCTTGGTTTTGACTGAACAAGAAATAACATTTAATTTCTGACTATCTTATGGCAGTTGTTCACAGCCTGGTCCATTGTATATTTACTCCTTGATTTGAGTAAAAAGGCCATGGCTGTGTATCACTTATACTGGATTTCTTCCTCACCAGGTATGAGAGAGGTAATATTAAAAAAACTGAGGAAATGAAACATCAATTAATATTGTGATCTTAAGTTTTTTTGTGAACTGTTTGAGGTTCCAGTTGGGATTATCTGGCAGCCAATGTATTTTAGAAATGAAATGGGTATTGTACCTGTATCTTTATAATCTAATGCAAGTATTACTGTGTTTAGATGTTTATAGTGCATCCTGCAAATCACTGCATTTGCCAGTTGTATTACATTATTTAGCTATGTGTGCTTGGGTTCTGTTGATTTATTTCAATGGAACTTAATGTACATATATGAGAAAGAGTACAATCACAAAGTACAGTTTCTCTGATACTGAATTGTAGTACGAAGCATAAATTTGTGTTATATAAACTTAACAAGCCATAGAATTGTTCTGTTGTTCTTAGGTGGATGAAAATACTAGGAAAAGTTTATTTAAGTTGCGTTCCACATGGGATGAAATTTTCCCTTTGAAGAAACTGTATGCTCTCGATGTCCGGGTGAATTCAGTAGACCCTGCTTGGCCAATTAAGCCGCTACCCCCTAATGTGAATACTTCTAGCATCCATGTGAATCCTAAGTTTTTAAATAAATCGGTAAGTTGCTGCAACTACTGTGGTTTAAACTGTGTTTATCTCACTTTGTGACACACTTTTGGCCTTGGCATACTTTGAGGATGATGTTTAAACGGCAATGCTTATAGCCTAAAGCTAGTACTTAGTTGTCATATTCTAGTAAATAAGGTAAAAGCAAACTCTTACAAAAGGTATCAAGTGCCTGAAAATATATCGATCATAAGTTCTAGCTCATATGCAAAGTAAAAAATGTAAATGAAACAGTAGAACATGCAGCTTTGAATTAACAGCTACTTCTCACCATAAGAAAGAATCACATTCTTTCCCATTTTCTTGGTAGCCCGAAGAACCTCCTGCACCTAGCACTACGGTGTGTTCTCCTGTATCCTGCGCTGCTGTGCCCTCTGCTCCAGTTGTTCCTGAAATGCAAAAGAATTTGACTCAAGAACAAATAATACGACAACAGCTACTGGCAAAACAAAAGCAGTTATTAGAACTTCAACAGAAAAAATTAGAACTGGAACTAGAGCAGACTAAAGCACAACTGGTGAGTAGGATAGATCAGTATCTGTAGCATGTCAGGATGGATACTTCCTGACCAAGCTAATGAGTTCTGTGTTTAACTGTGCAGTGCTGGTAATCCCTTTCTACTGACTTCAGTTAGTAGACTTGTGGAACTTCTACAGACATTATACCTTTTCTTACATTGGATTAATCGGTACAGATAATACCTTGTATTCATACCCTTAGCTTGTTGAAGGTGGGTATGGATTTTTCTGCACTATTCTGAGTTTGCATTCAAAGTGGATTCATCTTGCCAATAATGGAGCCAACTTTTGCTATGCGCTGCACTTCATCCATAAATCACACAGCCAGTTCTACACTACCGGCTGTAATTTAGTATACTCCAGTGCTTTTGTTTAGACCATTGCACTAAGATTTTCTACCTTGCCAATGTAAATACTGGAAATTACACAGATTGTGTGTGGGGGGTGGGGGATTCCATAGGATATAAATTGTCAGGACTGATGTAACAAACCGGCTCTTCCATGGTGAGAGTTTTATGAATTCTATATTCTTGAATTTAAGTGTGTGCATGCGATGTCATACTTGATATTTTGACAGCAGGTCTTGGAATTTTTTGTTCAATCTATATAAGATTCAAGCAGCATTTATTCCAAAAGACCAGATTGCAGAACTTCCTTATTCTAATGTTTTCTAGATAGATAGATAGATAGATAGATTATTTATGGATGGATGGATGGCTTTTATAGACCATTCATCTACTGGCATCTCAGGATGGTTAGCCATACCTTGTTGGCTACAGAAACTTAATTTATATTATTTCAGTATATTTAACTGGAAAACTAGACTAAAAATGGAAATACTGATAAATTTCCAACACCTGATGTTGAAAAAGTGTGCATGTTTTGACATTCACATAGATGGTCAATATTGTAGAGCAATACTAAAAAAGGCTGACCTAAAAATAAAATGAAAGATTTTATACATCTTTAACCATCATATCTCTTTTCTTATACACATCTATCTTACATCTCCTCCTCCTTGGAACTTTATAATTTGTCCACATACAAATGGAAGACATTTCCTTATGTAGTTCATATTTCTTAATTTGTCATAAGCAAGTGAAATGTTAGGAATGCTGAAGTGCTTGTATTCTAAATAACTTTTATTTCACCCCCTTTAAGGCAGTTTCCCTTAGTGTTCAACAAAGTGGATCCAGCTTGGGGCAAGCATCTTTGAAACCGCACGTTCCACCACCACCTCACATGCCTCTTAAAGCTTCCCATCAGGTTTGTCTGCCACCTGAGAAAAAACGTCTGTCGCCACTCCACGATGTCAAAGCAGGAAACAGGGACCCTCGTCTTAATAGATCAAGTCAGCATTCTCATTCTAAAGATCAAAGTCACAGGAAAGACTTTGTAGTGAATCCAGCCAGTCAGCCTGATCCAAAGCCTAGCAAAAACCTGCAGGCTGAGAAACAAAATGTGTCAAAGCAGGAAAAACAAAAACAAAGCGAAAAGTTGCAGAAGAAAGAGTTTGATCATTTTGATGCAAAGTCAAAATCAAAATCACCATCTCCCTTGCAAACCAAGCTGCTCCATGCTAAAGATACTAGAAATCAAGAATGTGAGAATACCAGGGTTACTGAAATCAGTAAGAGAGATCCCAGATTAAAAAAGCATCTTCTAGAGAAGCCAGAGGGCAAAGATGAAGATATAAAAGAAAAGAGAAGAAGCGTGGAGAGAAAAGACAAAGAAGAGCATAGATCAGTTGGAGGGAGAAATAAAATAATTAATGGCGTTGTGCAAAAGCAAGATACCAATACTGAAGAGTCAGAGAAACCAGGTGGAAAACCAGGAAGGTCAAGCACTAGGAAAAGGTCACGCTCTCCTAGATCTCGATCCCCATCTTCCCATTCTCCAAAGCGAAGAGAAAGGAGGTCACCCAAAAGAAGGCTCAGAAGTCTCTCTCCTTCTGGACCTAAAACTGGGAAGCCTCGACAGTCTGGGCCAAAGCAATCCCACATAGAGGATTTTGGGCCAGGAATACGGGATGAAAGAAGCTCTAATAAGCGAAGTCTTAAACAGGAAGTGAGAGATTCTAGAAGGCTGAAGAAAACTCATGAAGACCGAACACAGGATGGAATGAATCAGCATCCTTCAAAAGCAAGTTTGGAACCAAAGGAAAATGTGGAGAACTGGCAAGGTTCCAAATCAAGCAAAAGATGGAAGTCTGGTTGGGAAGAAAATAAAAAGTAAGTTACTGCATGTGAATTGCATTCTACTCAAGTAATTGCAGATCTAAGGTCACTGTGATAGACACAGTGTTTTGTTAAAATGCAGAAACAAAAGTTAAAACTTTTACTGCCTGTATGTAGGGAAACCATAAAGTCATGTGTTATCTGTTGATTGCAGTCCCCAACTTAATGAAGAACATCAAGGACCTTGTAAATCACCTCATCAGAGGCACAGAGACACATGGGCGACTAGTAAAGGAGTGCCATCGCCTCGCACACCAAAGCAACAACATCGATTAAGTGTGGATGCTAATTTGCAGATTCCCAAAGAATTGACCTTGGCAAACAAGGGAGAGCTGCTCAAGAAGGTAAAATGTTAACCTCTTTTTGGTTTATGGCTTTTTCTCCCCCTTAAAGGCCTTTCAAATTAACTGTTAACATTTTCTCTTCTCGCAGGCAAGTGATCGCTTGGCATCTGGAGAAATAACACAAGATGATTTTCTTGTTCTGGTTCATCAGATTCGACAGCTATTCCAGTATCAGGAAGGAAAGCACAGGTGCAATGTGTGGGATAGTCCCACAGGTGAAAAGGGAATTTCAAAAAAGAAGCCCCTATTGTCTGAATCAGAGTTAATATATCATGAACATAAAGCTACACTAAGAAGAACACAAGTTCAGCGTTCGTTTCCCAGACACAACCTGATGGATGCTGAAGAAATTTTGGATTATCATTTAAATGATGCATTTCTTTCTGGAAAAGACTGTGAGCAAACAAAAAAGTGTGCAGGCCAGTTTGGTGAAAGATCAAAGCGACATTCCCCTGTTGGTGGTAGCAGACCATACTCTGATAATTCAGCACACGATGGCCGGAGAAGACATGAAGAACCGAATTCTTCAAAAGGTACAAGAAATTTTGGGGAAAATACTGCTATTTTTGTATTATAATTAAGAAGTGTTAATTGGCTTTAAATATTTCCTCGGTCAAGTGTGCAGAAGCATACTGAAATTGAACATGTTGGAGTTCACAAATTGGATAAACTGGAGGAAGTACTTTTCAGACTGGTATAAACGTGCTTCATATGATAGGGTTGGTGATAAGTAAACTTCACTTAGTCTATAATATTTTTTTTAAGGTATCCGAGAGGAGCAGAGATCCCCATTCAGTGACCACTACAAGAGATCAAGATACGAAGATACAGAGAAACAATTTACTGATGGGCCAGGATCACGATTTGGGGTTACTGATGGAAAGCAAAGGTTTAGTTCATTGATGGAAGAAAGATCTCATTTTGAGGGCTCTCCTAGACACCCTGGCGCAAGGGCTGGTGGAGATGGACAAACAACGCATTTTGAAGGGCCAGCTAATACAAATTCTAGAATTGAAGGACCACAAGCACAATCTAATTTAAGGTTTGAGGGTTCTCTAGGCCAGCCAACTTCTCAGTTTGACGGGCCCCCAGGACAATCTGGTGGAAAAGGTTCTTTGCTGTTTGATGGGCCACCAGCACAAATGGGTGGTGGTTCCTTGAGGTTTGAAGGACCCTCAGGGCAAGTTGGTGCAGGGACTGCTATACGATTTGAAGGTCCTATGGGACAGCCAGGTGGAGCTTTGAGGTTTGATGGGCCTGCAGGCCAGTCTATGGCCATCATGAGATTTGAAGGGACCCATGGTCAGCCCTCAGGTGGGATGAGGTTTGAGGGACCTCATGGTCATCCATCCTCTGGGATTCGGTTTGATGGCCCACATGGTAAACCATCTGCTGGAATGAGGTTTGAGGGACCGCACGATCAGCCTTCGGGTAACTTGAGGTTTGATGGCCAGCCTTCAGGTGCAATGAGGTTTGAAGGTCCACATGGCCAGCCTTCAAGTGGGATAAGGCTTGAAGGGCCTCTTGACCGTTCTGTGGGACCTCATGGTCCTCCAGGAGGTGGAATGAGGTTTGAGGGTCCCCATGGGCAACCAATGGGACCTCATGGGCAACCAGGGTCTGGTCTGCGGTTTGAAGGGCCACATTTACAGCCAATGGGGCCTCTTGGCCAACCAGGGGGTAATTTGCGGTTTGAAGCACCACACGGGCAGCCTATGGGTGCACATGGACAGCCAGCTAGTGGTCTGAGGTTTGAGGGGCCTCATGGCCAACCTATGGGGTCACATGGCCAACCAGGGGTTGGACCCAGATTTGATGGGCCTCATAGTCAGCCTGTGGGACCACTTGGACAACCAGGAATTGGGCCCAGGTTTGAGGGACCTTCAGTCCAGTCTGGAGGTGGGATGAGGTTTGAAGGGTCTATTAACCAAGCAGGCCCAAGGTTTGATGGCAGTCAGTCAAGATTTGATGGCCAGCCGTCACATTTGCAAAGATTAGATGGATTACATGTACAGCCTGGTCCAAGATGTGAAATGGGTCCTGCTCAGCAGACGCCCCCTAGGTTCGAAGGGCCACCAGGTCAGGTGCAACCACGATTTGATACATCAATGCCTCAACGGTTTGACGATCCTCAACACCAGCAGACAGCACGCTTTGATATCCCTCTTGGTCCAAGAATTGAAAATGTAGCTAATCATCCTGCCTCAAGACTTGAAACACCGCCTTATGGACAGACTGGCCCTTACAATGAACCTCCCAACCAGCCGCCATATAATGGGCCATCGCAAGGAATGCAGTTTCAGAGACCTGAGCAAATCTTCGATAATCCTCAAGGACCGAGCTTCAATGGGCCACCTGTTTCTGGAGCACAGGCCTTCGCTAATACCCTTAACAGGGCTCCTGGACCGCCTTTTTATGATGACAAGAATCTTCAGGGCCCCCAGTATGGAAATTTCAGTAGCATGACCTTGGGAAATGTTCAGCCACCACAGCAGGTAAGCATTTTGCCAAATTACAGTTTTGATGATGGATAAATGCATGCTTATTTCTGCCGCATCCTCAGTAGCTGCCTACTGTTTCTTTAAAAAAATCCACAAAATGTACATAATTGTACATGAAATCTTTTGCTACATTTAAGTGTGTCTAGGCATTTCAATGGAGCAGACTGATGTAGAAAAGCTATGTTTTGTGCGTGGTGCACATTTGTTGTACCTGCATCACAGTATCATGAAAAATTTTGACAATTGCAGAGACAGACTCAACCATCTTGATTATAGTATGAAATAAAACCCTGACCTTGAAGATAAATATTTGTTATCCAAATAATCGGCTAACAAAATCCTGATACTGAAGACATTTTTAGCCTATTACCATTTTTACATTATTTTAGTGTGTATTCATATATGGAAAAAGTCCTAAAATTCCTAGCAGATTGCCTGGAGAATTGCTTGGAGTTGTCGGACTGTTTTCTTTCTAAATAGTTTTAGAATGGTACCTTAGTTATTATGCAACTGAGACAGAATTGGTGAAACTGGTGTAGTTCTTGCATCATAGGCTCAAGTGTGAAGGTTGCCACATCCATATCATTTGGCATGTGAGAAAAAGATAATGATATCACATTTTAATTTAGAATATTTTATATATCTGTTCCTTAGCTAATATTGTTGGTTCATCTGGCGGGAAATGAATTGTTCTAATACTGATTTTTTGATTTCTAGACTTTTAATATTTTATACATAGATTAACTGATACATCATTCCACTTGTGTTACTGGTTTTCTCCTGTGCTTGTAGGAGAATGTAGATTACAGCTGATATATTTGGAACAAAGCAACATAGTGTAGCATCTACATAACAGTAGATTCAGGTTAAAACAACAACTTTCTCTTGACAGGGTCCTGTTATGTCAATAGCATCAGGTCAGCCTGTATCTTATATTCAAGGACAACCACTCTTACCAGTCCATGCACGAAATCCTGGAAGTTTTGTTCAGAGTCAACCTGGTAAGTAAATTACTTTGTTCTTTACTGAAATTCCAGTTTTTTCACAGGCCTTGATATCAGAGTGCCTGTTCATATTTCAGGCCCAGTGGAATGTCTGATAATGCTTCATTTTAAGTTCCTCCCTTGGCATTTATGAAAAGGGCACTGGGACCAAGCTTATTTGTAGATCCCGCATACAGTTGGTGCAAATACTAAATGAGGGAGGACAGAGGACAGAGCGGGCAGGTGGACATGGAAAACAAAACTCAGCTCTCACAGTCTTGAACCCAGTTTGGAAACTGTAGCTGCATTTCTGTTGCATACCTGTTGGGACTTCAGACTTGTGGCTCTGAAACATTTCCTCATACTCTATATAAAACTTGGAAGAGTTTACAGTACGAAACACAAGGAAATAATTGTGCGAGCTACTGCTGGGGACAGGCATTTTAGAGTGTCTCTGAAGTTGCTCTGGATTGTGGCCTCTTAAAGCAGCAAGAGCTGTGATTTGCTGCCTGTGAAACTGCTGGTTTTGGAGGTAGTGGAGATAAGTAGGCAGATGGTGTGAAATTTGAAAGGGAGGAGGAGGAGGAGAGAGCCCTGGAGAGAGAGAAAATGATTTGAGTTTGAGGGAGTTTAACCACCTTTTACTGGTAGTTAAAGGTGCAAATGGTGCTATGAAGCTAGAGACAGAGAAGTGGTTGTGCAGTGTGCATTGGGTCAGGACCAGATCGGGGCAGAATTCAGGCATGTGTGATCGAATTTGAATGCTGTCAGAACCCAAAAGGTCATCAAATATAGTCAGGTTACAATGCTGAGAGGGGAAGGAATGGCAATAACATTTCAAAGTGACATTTGGAATTCCACTGGTGAGAAAAGAATGTCTTGTAAAAGGTTTGACTGTTGATCAGACGATTATGTCTAAACCTAACCAGTTAGTTACAAACTACATTAAGCATTCTGGGGAAGTGCATCACTAACTTCTTTATTGGTGTTTTAGGAAATGTTCCTCTTTCCTACCCTGATAATCATCTTGGGCAACTGGATGTCAATGAATTGTACTCAAAACTGCTTTCCACAGGAATACTCAAAGTTTTACAGCCTGATTCAACTCCAGCACGTAAGCAGTACCATTTTATTCACTGACCTGAACTCCTGGGGCATGCTGGGTGTCATTTCCCTACCTGTTTTCCCAGATCTGTCGCCTTGTGTCATTGGAAAGCAGGTGGTGTGGCTTGTTTAAGGGAGAAGCACCCCACAGATAACCCATGGACTATTGCATGGTTATTTCCTCCTCAAACAAGCCAGTTGTTTCTCCTTCGAACAAGGTTTGGATGATACATCCAGCTTTACCCAGGAACAGTAATTAAGGAAATTATCCTGAAAGCTGTGGCATGGTAAAGCAAGCCACATGACTTATTTTGTCCATGGCTTGTTTCATTGTGTGAACTGGCCCTGTATATTGATTTTTTTAATGGTAAGGCTAGTTATAACACAAATTTAGATACAGAGTCCCATATATTTTGATCTAAGAATTTTGTAGAGATGAATGGACTTAATAGTAGGCACCGATCAAAATTAGCAGGAATGACTTTTTGCTGGGCAGAATTTGACAGATTGTAAATTTGTATTTTTTATTTTTAAAGTCAAGGGATGAAGTTGGAGTGAATAAAAAAACTTTACAACAATTAAAATATTCTTGAACCTTTTTTAAATTCAGAAGTTTCTAGATAAGTTGTACAATTACTTGACAACTTACCTCATTTTTTTTAGAAGTAAATGAAGTTTCTACTCAGCCAACCCCGGAGGAGGAGGAGGAGGATCAAGACCAGAATGAGGATCAAGATGTCCCAGACTTAACTAACTTTGTGATTGAAGAACTGAAACAGTATGTATATTTGTTTAGAGACAGAAACCCCCAGTGCAATTAGTCATGACATTTTTGCTTAAGAAAACAATACAGTAATATTGGATTGAAAGAAACATGAATTTAATGTGGAAGGACAGGAAGCTCCTGTTTCAAGGGCAGGAAAGTGCTATATTTATGTGTATTAATCCCAATGGGGCTGTAAGAAAGTATTAGAATTATGCATTAACCATGTACAGTATTCTGGATAGAAATGTCACAAAGCTTACACTGGGCCTCTTTAAGGAGGTACAGCTGTGCCTTGATCCTTTATACTTGCCTGACTTTCATATAGTTTGATGGGAGTGCTGACCTGCAAGTCCCTGCCAGGCGTTTGCCATGCAGCCCTGTTCCATTTCTCTTCTTTCAGTGTCTGAACCCCCTTCTTTCCACCCATCCCATCTTTCCTTCCACAGCCTGGTCCTCTAATCCAGGGGTGGAAGTCCTGTGGCCTCCTACATGTTGTTTGGCTCAAACTCCTGTCATCCTGATCATTGGCAATACCAGCTGGAGACAGCAGTCCTAAGAACATCGTGAAGGCCCCATGTTCCCCATCGCTGTTCTAGTCCTTGGATGAGAAAGACATACTCCACATTTTTCTCTTTAGAGTAAAGCTCTAGAGCAAGTTGTTTTGGGTCATCTGTGTTTGATACTCTTGTTAGCCATCTTCCAGCTTGAAAACTAGTGTGGTCTTCCGTGCACAACCTGGAGTTCTTTAAAATTTGCTTAGCTTTTTCTTCCCAAAATAGTTGACATGAGCCAGCTGCTAAAAGGTTTCTGATTTGTTTTCAGGCGTTATGATAGTGTTATAAACAGACTCTATACTGGCATTCAGTGCTACTCTTGTGGAATGAGGTTCACAACTTCACAGACAGATGTATATGCCGATCACTTGGACTGGCACTATCGCCAAAATCGTACAGAAAAGGATGTGAGCAGGAAAGTAACCCATAGAAGATGGTACTACAGTTTAACGGTAAGTGATCAATCAGTCTTCATGTCAGGACACAGAGAACTGTTATTAAATGTATTGCCTGTCATATTCCAAAGGATTGGGAAACTGGTAACCGAAGCAAAAAGATACTGGGTTGAATGCATGCCTAAAGCAGCTTGAGGCTTCCAAGCTAGTTTGAATTAAAATTACCTGACTCCTTTTGAAGGCTTAACTGTCTGAAGGTGCAGAGTTCCATGTTGGATGATGGCTTCTCATAACATTCCTGGTAAATTGTTGCTTCTACACATTTATAGCCCTCCTGTTGGACTCTTGAAGCCATCTGCTTTCTGTTCCTTATTAGATATTTGGCTGCCAGTCTGCTGGACTCAACATACTTCTGCCAGTTTACGCCAAATAAGCCATTTTGGGAGTGGAGATGGGAGAAAGTAACTTCAAAGCTCACTCCTCTTCCTGTTTGCAATGGTGTTTTTCTGGTAATTCAAACTGGGAATGTGCCTTTTCCAGAAGTGTGCACTTTTCCTGCATTAGCTAAACCATGACCATGTGCATTTTTAAAGTGTGGTCCATGCTCTTAAAAATGCACATTTCTAAAGCTATATACTTCAAAGGGCCTATTTTAAAAGAACATGTGTTTTGTTTGTCCTGCATCCCCAGTAGTGTGATCCATTTGTAATCTGTTGGCACAGGAGTGCCCTCTGGTGGTCACAGTGTCTGTATCAGAGAAGTACTTGAAACTGCGTTTTCAAAAACCTCTTTGCACTTGCAATAGTCGATTACACAAAAAAGGGGGTGGGGAGTAGAAATGTTTGTGTGTGACTTCAAACATTTATTCAACTAGCAGGTTGAAGAAAAATCCTGTGTGTGAGAACTGAAAGTGTTTGTAGGTACTCTGCCATAGGTAGACCTTAACATTTAGAATTGTTTTAGCAAAAATATGAGTGGTGGATTCTGGCACTGGTGTGTCATTTCTGATATGTTTACAGCCATGATTGTAAAGTTATTGCTGGTTGTAGTTCTGTGGTGATTCAAAAGTGATACAGGGTCAGGGATCTGTTTTTTCAGCAGTGTATCATCTTCAGAAGCCCTGCATCCTTACTTCTTCAGGGAGAGGCCATATCTCAGTGTCGACTGCCATGCCTTGCATAGGAAGGTCTAGATTCAGTCCCAGGCATCTCCAGATGGGGCTGTAAAATTTCTGCCTCTAAAACCCTGGGAGCCTGCTGCCAGTCAGTGCTGGCAACCTAGGGCTGGATGGACCAGTATAAAACAGTGTCCTAAGGTCATGCACGCTTCGGTTTGATCCAGTTCCTAAGAAACAGGTGTGGAACGGGGGCATTCCTGCTTCACTGTAATGGGAACTTGTCTACTTTAACGCTTGGGGAACAGGTCAAAGAAAATGTTTTGAAATTTGTGTTTTTCATTAGGACTGGATAGAGTTTGAAGAAATAGCTGATTTGGAGGAGCGTGCAAAGAGTCAGTTCTTTGAAAAAGTGCATGAAGAAGTTGTGTTAAAAACACAAGAAGCTGCTAAAGAAAAAGAGTTTCAGAGTGTCCCTGCAGGCCCAGCTGGAGTAGATGAGGTAACTATTGCTCTCCTACCTGGCTGCAGCTTATGTGTAAGAATGGTCTATTTATGCAAAAATCCTTGCTTTTGTTCTTCTTCTTTGCTTCTATCTGTAATGGATGAATTGTTTAAACATATTTTACATGTGTCTGGTACAAAATACCTACTGGTCCGTACACAGCTGGCTTTTGTAGATATGTATTTATGGTAAGAAAAGACAACAAGGATCTATAGACTGAGTATGAATCCACCAAACATGGGATTTTTTCCCATGTTTTGTTGGAAAGAAAATTCTATTTAAGGAAATCCCATCTCCCTGTCCATTTGGGAGTTCAGTAAGAATTCAATATGCCAAGAATTTGGTTGTAGCTGTAATTTAAAAGCATATCTACTATGTGTTAGTGTAATTTAGGGCATATTATTTGCATGTATGGACAGAACTACAGTTTCTAGTATTGTCTAGGGAAGGGTGGAGCATGCTGGGAGTTGTAGTTCTATATGCATAGCTTTGTGCCCTCCACGTATCATCCTTTGGCCTGCTAGCTTTGTCTCGGGGGATGGGGAAATGCCAGTTCTGAGGTCCTTCAGCCATGGAGCTCTGAATGTGGAGGCCCCAGTCCGCCCCTCCCTTTGCCGCTGGATGGCCAAAGGGAATGTCGTGTTGATGGGGAGGGGAGAAGCTTGGGGTTAGCAGCTTATGTCATATCCAAATGCTCCAGCCTCCTCCTTCCTCACGGCCCTGCACAGGATTTCATCTAGACGGCCAAAAGCATCCATCTTGATATACAGGAGACAAGACAATTTTCTCCACTGCACCTTGCCTCCTGTTTGGATACTTGCATGCACTGTGGGCAAACCACATAGGATTGCCATATTAATGAAATGAATTTTACATTCTGCATACGTTGGTGATAATAGCAAGGTGCAGAATTGCTGTAGTTGTCCTGTACCCATCATTTTTGCAGTCTGACAAAATAAGATTCCTAATGATCTTAGTAATGATCTAAAAACACAAGAACACTGCAAATGTAAACAGAGCCCTCTAACTACTTTTCTATTTTTCAGAGCTGTGAAATCTGCCAAGAGCAATTTGAGCAATACTGGGATGAGGAAGAGGAGGAGTGGCACCTAAAAAATGCCATTCGTGTAGATGAAAAGGTAATATTGAATGTATTTTTTTGATGTAGCAACACACAGGAAGCACTGGCTGTGGTGGTAAACTCATGGCTTTTATGATTTTGAAAGGGTGGTGACCTTGGAAATGCTCTTTCCTGTTGACTCCTTGGCTGCTTTGTCAGTCTGCTTTTGTGGCCGAATGTTTACATTGCCACGGGCGCAATGAGTAAAAGGGGATCAAGATTTACAGTAGTGCTGAAGAAATCTAGGGAAGTCTGATCAAAAATGTTAGTGAAATGTGTGATTTGATGAAATAAATATCATGGCTTTGTAATGCACTCTAGTGTAGCTTTTTAAATATGTGGAGACTAAGGTTGGTTTTCTTCCCTCTCTAGATCTACCATCCCTCATGCTATGAAGATTATCAAAAGGTAAGCGCGTCCTTGTCTTCCGTACAGTTCGCTTCTACATCCATGCTATAAATGTCTTGGCGGGGATCACTAGTTTGCTGCAACCCTCATTGGGCAGGCAGAGTTAGTCCTGGCTCTTCAGTAGTCTTTCCCTTCAGAAATTTACTCCTAATTGAGGAAAGTATGAAGCAGCTCTTCCACTTAGATTCACTCTGGTGATTTAAAAACCATGGATGTTCAATAGCAATGTATGCTTGTGGATTTCTGTTCTTTGGCTGAGCCAAATTTAATCTGTGAAGCAGTGAGATTTATGAAACCTTTTTTAAAATACAAATGCAAGTTGAAATTCCTAGAATTGCAACAAGGCAAAGGTATTTTATTTTGCAAGTTGTAGGTCATTGCAGATGATATACAGATTGTGAAAGCAGTGTTTTAAATTTGCGCACTGCAAACATGTCTTTAAACATGCAGTCAAGTAATTTAATGGTGACATTCCTGTACATGGTAATTTTGATTTACAGACCTCATCATTTGATTCAACACCATCTCCTAGCAAGACACCTGCAGAAAACCCACTAAATATTATGTTGAGTATTGTCAAGCAAGAAGTACAGGATTCCTGTAACAGTCCCAAAATCAAAGAAGAGCCTGAGGAAAAGCCTGAGGAATGCATGGAAGGGGGCCTGCCTGCATCTGTCGAAATTAAAACAGAACCTGAAAAGGTGGAGTCAGCTTAAACAAACTGTGTGATTTTTTTTTATTACAGAGAAAGAGCTACTGTGTTCTAGCTGACTGTAGAAGGCAAATAATTTTTATATGAATAAAGTGTTCACCTGGGGCAGGGCCCCAGCTGCTTATTTGGTTAATAAATACATTTTTGTATTTGTACTTGAATTTCTTATTGCCTGCACAGTGTCAGGTGTCTATTGTGTGAAAGTTCTGTAGATGGCGTACAAATTTAACAGGAATAGACTGTATATGTAAGAAAAAATGTACATTTTTTCATTTGTGGAAATGTAAATTATAAATAAAAGATATTTTTGCTATCTATGGAGTATAATGTTTATGCACACCATCCAATTAAAAAAAGTATTTCTTTTGTCGGGGTGTTTTAAATGGAACTGAACTCAGGCTTCTACATTGGCCTTGTGCTTAATTAGGTTACTCAGAGAAATGACAGATAGACTTTTTCGTGCGAGTTTAAGATGAACATTTCTGTTCCAGAAGATACATTGGATTATTCTTCTTAACCTGTGTTCACAACTATTTAAAAAGACAGCTAGGAGGGTGAAGTAACAAAATAACATGCTTGACTTGGGACACGTGCCAACAGTTTACAGGAAGTACAGAAGCAGATCCAGATTTTCATAATTACTCTTTTCAGCTAGTCAGATTCACAAGAACTTAGTTTAGCCGAGCCAATTTTCTTTAATTTTGCAGAGATAAGTTAATGTAAGATTGCCCAGTTGCAGTATGGTTAATGTTTTTGTTGGTTTATAACTTGGGTCTAGACAGTAAAGAGATTACCAAGAGATGTTAATATTTATTTCCTGTAATAAACTAGAATGAAGCATAAACCAGTCTGAATCTCTTTATTTCATGGATTGCTTGGGGAAAGACAAGCTTGTGCATATTCTGACACTGAATATGAATAAGTATATGGTTTTGTGCCCAGAACCTGTTGGGCCTCAGAAGGTTGTAAAGGTGGGATTCTTCACAATCTCAAGGCCTATTTAGGACCAAAGCTCTGGATCTATTACAGGATTTCGGGTCTTGTCTTAGAGAGCTGCCCCAGGAAGATTTGAATCAAGGCAATTTTAATGTGGGGACTGTTTAACCTTTTCATGTGTAATTTCAACCCTAGAGTTTGCCATTATTTAGCAAACATTGAACTTTGAACTGTCTTCAGTGATTTGAGAAAATCAAGCTTCCAATGCTGTGTGTGAATAACAAGAAT
Source organism: Varanus komodoensis (assembly GCF_004798865.1). NCBI lineage: Eukaryota > Metazoa > Chordata > Lepidosauria > Squamata > Varanidae > Varanus > Varanus komodoensis. Next base: position 61,046,000 of record NW_025335941.1, on the reverse strand, counting down.
TAATTAGTTTTTATTACCTAGAAAAGTGCTGTGTTATGAAAGCAGCTATTAAATTAGCTAGCTTGGTGGTAGTGGTATTAGTCTTCCTGTTATTTTTTCCGAGCACCGTAGTTAAAGCCCATATCCACGAAAGTTTTCAATGTAAACTCGTCAAAATGGATGCATAAGTTCTTTGTTTCTTGCCAGCATTGGGAAGAGGACTCCAACTTTCAATCAACTGGTTTTAGAAAATTGACTAAAATATATATATACAAATCCACAACTATAATTTTAAGCGTTCTTTAAAAAAGCATGCTACCTTTCAAGCTGGGGAGTGCATCTCTTAAGAAGCTGATTGGTGGTCAGAGGTTTAGGACAGGTAAAAGGAAGTCCTTCACACAGCATATAGTTAAAACTGAAATTTGCTGCCACGGGAAGTGGTGATGGCCGCCAATCTGGATGGCTTTAAAAAGGGCTACCTGTGGCTACTAGCCTTGCTGGCTATGTGCTCCCTCCTTTACCAGAAATGGGACTTGCTTCCCGTCATGATTAAAGAACTTGCCATTTAAAAATTAGATTGTAGCCCCAACTAGGATGCAAGTTTGAGTAGGAAAGGGTACCATTTGCCCAGTTCTCTTGGCGTAAGCACTGGGGGAACCATCGGTGTCTGTCTAAAGATTCAATTCTGGATCTTCATGTAATCTCTGGCTGTAACATTTTGCTCTGAAATACCTGCTGATATGCCCCAAACCTCTGTTGGACATCTTTGAACATCTGGGACAAGGTTGGATCCTTACAAGAGCATGAACTCCATTCACAGGCAAGAATTCCCCATTTTTCAATCACAGAAACCACACGTGTTAGAATGGGGCTATACTACAAAGCTGATTAATTGCTGATGAGATTTAAAAAAATCAGTAAATTGTTCAAGAATATGTGGTAGCCTCCTGTGTTTTCCCCCCAATTTTTTTGACGAAAAAAAATTACAATACATCACAACAATAATAATACAACATAACAAAAACACAGTAATAAAAAGTAAAAGTGCCCCCACCACCCCGGAGACCAATGCTACCACCATTCACATACCATAACAATAATATATAATATACTTCAATTATTTCCATATCCCCTCCAGAAGGTCATATAATCTTGACTGGGTTTACAGCCTTTGCCTTCTATCAATACTGCTTTTACAAAATCTTCCCAAATTTCATTATATGTATTTGCTTTCATTAACCCTCTTTTAATTTTTATTTCTGTTGTCAGTTTATCATTAATTACCATGTTCCATATTTCATTATCCCATTCACGCCTTTGCAAAACCCAATTCTGTTTCCATCCTGATTTTTTTTTTTATTTAACTGGGCGGCTGGAATGGTGCAAAAGAGTGCTGCCCTTCAGCACTATATTTTATTTGGCTTCAAAAGAGCAGTTTTATTCATTTGCTAATTTTGTACTCCACCTTTTTTTTTCTTACAAAGACTCAAAGAGGCTTACATAATACTCCTCCTCTCAATCTACTCCCCACAGCAACCCTGTGGTAGCTTGGGCTGAGCATCTGCGACTGGCCAAAGTCATCCAGTTGGCTCCATGGCTGAGCAGAGACTAGAACCCGCATTGCCCGAGTCCCAGTGCTGCACTGACCACTACACCACACTGCTCTTTAGTTTTGAGTTCTGCTGTTCAGGCTTGACCTCTGCCTTAGGTTCTTGGACGCTTTTCTGTTCTTCCAAGGCTCAGTTTGCCTTCTGGGATGCAAATATTTTATGGGGAATTCTCCCACCCTACTACCATTTTAGCCATTTCATGGGAGCAGCCCTGCTGCACATTTCCAAATGTGCCCACCAACCAAAAAAAAAGTGGAAACCGCTGATCAAGAAGGCGGCTTTTGGTTTTTTGCTAGACCCCATTGGTTGCTAAACTGGGTGAACAATAAATTAATGCAGGCTTTTGTCGAAGCGAAGCAGCAGCTTCTGCAACATCCAGCAACTGGTCTGATTGTTGTTTAGTTGCAAAGCCAGGCCCTACCCACTGTGACCCCATGGACAACATTCCTCCAGGCTCTCCTGCCCTCCTCCATCCCTCAGAGCCCACCCAAGCCCACACCCACCACCCCAGTGACCCCATCCAGCCACCTCAACCTCCGATAACTGGTCTGATAACTGGAACCAGGTGTTTTCAAGTGCAAACGAGGGGGGACCCAAAAGCCCAGGGATCATCTTCTGGAGGGTGAGCCCCTCGTAGAAAAGCTGCTTCCCCTTCGAGGAACCCATCTGCATCCACATACCCAGCTGGGCTGTTGGGAGAGGCGGCATTTGGCTCAGCAAGGTTCTCTTTTTAGAGACCCTTTCAACATATTTGCCTGTTTCGTGATGGCTGTGAACATGTGGCGGTGAAATTATTTCCAGCTGAGTGTTCAGCAGTTTTTGACCAAAAACGTGACCCTTGTGTCCCACCCTCCCTATTCACCCAATCTCAACCCATGCGATTTTTTTTTTTCCTGGATGAAAAAAGTCCTCAAAGTGAAATGTTTTTGCCGATGCAGAAGAGGTGAAACGAAAAACAGCAGAGGCACGAAAAGGCAACAAAATCGATGAGTTCAAAACCTGTTTTGAGCAGCGGAAAAGAGTCTCGATTGCACCAGATGGAGAATACTTTGAAGGTGACTGAAGTTTGAACATGTAAAAATAAATACTTGATTTTTAAGAAACAAATTCCTGTTTTTTGGGGTCCCCCCTTGTAACTTGATTTCTGGTGCACTTGCACTGGTTGCCCATATGCTTCTGAGTCCAACCAGGGGATGGATTTAGCCTGCAAACCCTACATGGCTTGAGGCCAATTTACCTGGCTAGTTTGATCAACACCCAGGACCTTCCTCCAACTTCCATTCTGAGGGATGCTCCTCTGGTGGCAACCAGGAGGAGGGCCTTCTCTGTGGTAGCCCCCAAATTATGGAATGACTGGGACTCAGCTTACAACAACTTTGCTATCCTTTCGGCATCAAGCTTAGAAAGGCCTCCAAGTCAATGCATTTCATAGCTTCAAATAGCACTTGTGGGATTAGGTATCCTCCACTCTTTTAGGAAATCAGCAGTACGGTCTTAGCTGTTTAAGTCGCTAAAAATAGGTTTAATTTTTTAAATGGAATTTTATAATGTTTGCACTGTTATTTATATTTTATATAGAGTTTTGTCTATTAGGTGGTAGAGAAATAAAATTAATAATCATAATACTTGGAAGTAAGCTGCAGTGAATTAAATTCACTTTCTTGAGGCTATGCATGCTTGTGACAGCAGCTTTTATTAGTCAGTTAAAATAAATTTAACTAACCAGCTAATGGGGTATAAAAGTGAGACGGTTGGTCCAGGACCTGGGCAGGCCCAAGTTCTAGTCCACACTCAGCTGTGCAGCTCACGGGGGGACTTTAGACCAATCACTGACTCTCGGTCTAGCCTACCTAACAGGGTTGTTGTGAGGATCAAAGGGCGAGGTGCAGGAAGATTAGGCAGGCCCACCTTGGGCTCCCTGCAAGTGCAAAAAGAAAAGGTGTGATAGTAACCAAGCAAAATCCAGATCAGATCACAGTGCCCTCCCCAACTGGATGCGTGCAAGCGCAAAACCTGCGCACGCCCTCGCCTCGCACCCCGCTTGGAGAGCCCGCGCTGTGCGCAGACCGCGGGCTGGTTATCTCGCTGCGCAACCGGAGTGCAGCTCCGAGACGGGCTTCCCTTCCTCCGGGAAGCTTTTCCCTGCAGCCGGAGGAGCGGCGCCTTCTTGCGTCTGCAGCCGGTGGGCATCCCCTCTGCGCGCGCGCGCATGCACGCACACGCGGGCACGCGCGTGCCTGCACACGCCCCCCCTCCTTCGCACCGCTGCCGGTTGAGGCAGAGGCTCGAGGGAGCATCAAGTGTACACCGTTTCCATGGCAGCCGCGCTCCGGCAGCCGCAGAAGCGCCCGGAGCGACCCGGGCGGACGGCGGAGGCTTGCGCGGATCGAGGCTCCGTCGCGCCCCTGCGAGGCCATGCCTGCGGCGGACGCCCCCAACGGTGAGGCCGGCGCTTGGCGCGGCTTACTGGTCTACTGCTCGGGTGGGGGTCCCCTCGGCAGGACTCTCGCTCTTTGAATGCAGGGCTGCCCACTTCCTGTGTTCAAGCCTCGGGGCACTCGAACCAGATGCCTCTGAGCATGCATAGAGAGCCTTTGCCCCCGTGGAACAAAACCTGCCATCAGATACGCGCTTAAGCGGAGATAACCCCTGGGGAACGCTGGGATTTCTTTTTCAGTGGTCCTGTTGTGCAGGATTGTATACTTCAGTTAATTTCTTTTCCTTCTAATTCTTTCAGGCTTTGCAAATGATTTCTTTCTTTCATTTTGGAATGCTGGTTTCGTTTGCTTTGTGAGCCTGGATTATTTGCTTGTTTGCTTATTTAAGATACTTTGTATTGATTGTTCTCTTTTGTAAATGCCCCTAGAAACCAAACCTAAAGGGTAGTACACAAATGCTTTAATTAAACTTATAAGAAATAGCATAAATCAGAAAACAGACCTATAAATAAAATGTATCTACACCTGCCCAGAATGCTAATTTTCTACCAAGAAGCTGCAGGATAACTTGAGTATGTACAGAGTGGACTTGTAGCTCATGGGTGGGCTATAGGAGGGGAGATACCCTCTAAATTATCTCTCTACTTCATTTTCCAAACAAATAACTGAAAAGAACCAGAATTGCCCCTCCCTACTTTTTAAAAAATTCTTGAGAACTCCCCAGAGAGCTTCAGCAATCGGGAGATATAGAAATGAACTTTTTGGCATGCTAGCAATTATTAGACTGGCTACAAGATGAATACAGAGTCTGTTTTGAAAGGGCACTGTGTTTTCTTCAACATCCAACTCATTTTTGTTTTTGGGTTTTTAGAAGGTAGAGAAACCACCCAAATACTGGTCTTCTCATTGCATTTCCATAGGGGAAAATGTCAACTTTCTTTTCAATAGCACCTTCCTCCTTCCCTCAAAACCTTTTGGAGCCAGGAGCTTCTGCTATTGTGAGTAGAATTTCATAAGGATTACTATTAAACAGTAGGAATGTTTTAAGTATCACCTGGCAGACTTCAGGAACTGAAATCTGACAACTGAACTAAGCAAAACAACAAAGCAAAACAGAAATTTGAATTCCAGAGTAGAATTTGAAAAGGAGAAAAATACATTTTAAAACCATCCTGATGTGTCCCCTTAACCACATCTTGCATAAGTAAATTCCATAGTTTCACTGTGGTTAGTATTACTGTCCTGCATATTCCCCCTTTCCTGGGCATTAAGGCAACTGACATGATCCTTCTCCTCTCCATCTTATCCCCACAACAACAACCCTGTGAGGTAGATTAGGCTGAGAGGCAGGGACTGGCCCAGAGTCACCCAGTTGGCTTCATGGCTGAGGGGAGACTTGAATCAGGAGCACCTGAGTCCCAGCCCAATATTGTACGCACAATGCCAAACTGGCTCCATGGTGGTTGTTACCTCCTCACAGGGTTGTTGTGGGGTTAAAACCATGGAACTATGTAAGCCACCTTGCCTCACAACAGGAAACAAGGTGGGATATAAATGCAGTGTGACTAATCTTGGAAGCTAAGCAGGGCTGGGCTGCAATCTGGACGGGCTGGGTGGCTTACATGTTGTAAACCTCTCAGTGAGCTTTGACTATGGTAGTTTGGCAATGTAATAAATAATTTTATTTATTTATTTACAATATTTTACCCCATCCTTAACAAATGTCTCAGGACAGCATACAACGTAATTAAACAAAACAATAAATAAACCCAACAAATACATCAATTATATATATACACACATACATATGCTAAATAATATATAATAATAATAATAACTATTAATAAATAATATAGAAATACATATAATAAAAATAGCTGCTGTCATGATTTCAAACCATGTTGCAGAGCATAAAAGGATTCTAGCCAACTATTTTCTATTTTTGATTCCTGCTTTCCTCACTGTCCCAGTTTTTCTATCTTCATTCTCTCTCTATGCCAGTTGACACTAAAGATTCCAGAGAAGTGAGGATGCACCTGGATTGTGTTGATGTTGTTGCCTCTTTAGGATTTTTTAAAAAGGGTTTAAGAGGGGAAAAGGGCTTCTGTAAAACTCCATCATGTTTACGAAACTGGCTAGAGAAGGCAATCTTGCTAGGGATTGAAGAAGAAAAGGAAGACCGATGAGGAGACGGAGGGACTCCACCAAGGAAGCCACTGCCTTGAATTTGGAAGAGCCGAGCAGGGCTGTCATGGACAAGACATTTTGGAGGGCTTCCATTCATAGGGTGAGCATAAGTCGCGGACATCTGCAGGCACAGAGCACTTTGTTTTTGCCAGGGCTCATCATTCGCCATTTGCCATTTTTAACCTGCTGTCAAAGAATTGGAAGGTGAGGATGGTCAGTCACAGTGGTGAATGCAAACCATCAGGGGACCTGTCCCTGCTTTTCTAATGCCTGCAGATTTGTGTACGTAAAACTAGAAAACAAGGACGTGAAACAAAAGAAGAAAACTAAGAAGACCTTTTCTTGCTATCTGACAAGCTTACAGAGTCAGGCCTGTAGCCAAGGTAGGGCAAATAATTGGGTGCTGCGTTTCCCATTTCTGGATTTTTTTTTGGAGGGGGGGAATTGTCTTTTTTGTTTGTGGCAGTGACAGCTTCTGATAAAAGAATGGCAACTTATTTTAAGCACAGGAGTTATTTAAGACTAGAGTCCTCCAAAAACCTCTGTTTATCAAGCAGGATGAATGCACAGCAAATGTCTCAATTAGAAGATGCCCCCTGCCCCCCGAAGCTTGCTCACCCCAAGGGGATTTTTCCTGGTCACAATCACCCGAATTACCTAAGTGACCTTGGAAAAAACAGTTTAGACAGTAATTTGATTTTTAAAAAGTTACCTATTAGGAAGTTGCATTATGGACTGGAGTTAGACAGCACCCCTTGGTCTTACTTTTGCCTTGCCTTCAGTTTCCATTTTATCTGAGTTACTATCCAGCTAGCGATAGAGTCCTGATTGTTTGCCTGCAGTAAGAAGTGTGTGTGTGTGTGTGTGTGTTCAGCCTACAATTATGAGTACACTCATTATTATTATGGCCACTTATTGCTGAAGGGTGAAGTAAAGAGATAACTTAAAGCAATTTAAAAAAAATACCCACCATAAGTTACTCATTACATTTTCAAATTATTCACTATACTTACAATCCTGCTACTCACTTTTAATCTCTTTCTTGGATATTTAAAGGCAAAGAATGAGAGCAGCCCATGGGGAAAAATAGCATCTCTGTCTGCCTCGCCTGGCTGGCTGGCTTCCTAGGCTGTGACAGACAGTGTGGTGTAGTGGTTAGAGTGTTGGACTGGGTCTCAGGTGATCTGAGTTTTAGTCCCCACTGAGCTGTGATGCTCACTGGGTAATTCAGACCAGCCATGGACTCTTAGCCTCACCTACCTCACAGGGTGGTTGTGAGGAGGAAGAGGATTTTGCAAGCCACTTTGAGTTCATGGAGGAAAGAAAAAGGGATATATAAATAAGCCAGGCCTAATATTCGATTTCCCCAGGGGAAGCCATGCAGCTTGAAGTCTTTTCAGGGTTTCAGGGCAGAGAAACCAATCCAGTGGGCAGCAGAAAAATTCCAGTTGAATTAGTTCGCTCTTTCGACAGTAGCAAACCAGAGTTTTCTCTTGACTTGCCTATGGGGACGGAAGATCTAAAGGTTCTTATTTAGAGTAGAAACTACTTCGTGTGTTGTACATCTTTTGGTTTCCCCTTTTCACTGTATCCTTACCTTTCTTTTTTCCTTATGAAACAAACAAAAAGTCAGCTGTTCATACTACATCTTTGGGTAATTTGACCTTTGGGTAGCCCTTTCGGTGAGCGAACACGGCTTGGAGGAGTGGGGTGGGGGCTTTCTGCCTTGCCTTTCCCCATGCCAGGAAGACGGGCTAGGGGGCTGCACGGCTGCAGGAAGGCGCCCGAGTCGTGCAGGGATGCCCCGCATGGCCGTCGCAAACCTGGCTGTGCAATTAAACGGGTTGTTGGTGTGTTGCCACTCTGCCGCAGCTGCAAAGAAGAAGAAATTCAAGAGCGTGCACGAGGCTGTCAGAGCTGGGAACGTGGAAGAACTCAGCAAGATGGTGGCGTGTGGCGCCAGCATGAATGAGGCGGATCCCGTCCATAAGTTTACACCCTTGCACTGGGCAGCACATTCTGGAAGCCTGGAGGTAAGAAAGCAGGCCTGGCGAGGGGAAACCACTGTGCAGGCTCTGCTGGTCTTATAACGGGCGCTCTGCCCAGGACAGAGGGGTAGGTCTCTGCCCCAAAGGGATTACAATCTGGAAGTACACACAAGGGAGCCGGCGGGGTAAGGGGAGGGGTACGGAGGCAGGGCTGTGTAATGCAGAACAGCACGTAGCAACCCCTGCCTCCAGGATGGACTACATTCCCCAGAATCCCCCAGCAAGCACTGCCAGCTGGAGACTGCGGCAATAGGGTGTGGAGCCCAGGAGTTCATCCCAAGGGCTTTAACAGGAAAGGTGAACTCTGAAGGGGGTTTGCAGTAGATAAGCGACGGAAGCATTCTGGAAGAGGCTCCAAAAAACATGCCTTCCAAGCAGGCACGGGGGACTCTCCCGGCGGAGGGCAGGCTGGTGCGAAGGCGGCTCTGAAAAATGGGGTCGCACACGGACCGACTGCTGGGGAGGGCTGCTCGTCTGTGAATGCGAGGCAGCGGAGATGGGAGCCCCAGTGCTAGATCAGCCGCTGCCGAGCAAGGCGTGAGCACGTGGGGAGGACCGGCTTCCAAATGCACGCTTGTCGTTTGCTAGTGCCTTCAGTGGCTGCTCTGGCATGGAGCTGACCCGACGGCAGTGACCATGAGAGGCTGGACCGTGGCTCATCTGGCTGCCATCAAAGGCCAGGACGCATGCATGCAGGTACGCCTCTTCACCCAACCTCGGCTGACCCTGATTTCAGGCACAAGGGGTTTTGGCTTCGCTGCTGCTTCTGCTGCTTCCTCCCCCCCCCTCCCTTTTCACAACTCTGAATACCGCTGTGGGGAAAGTGTATGCAGAGCCACCGGCCCCTTCCTTTTTCTCAGAATCGCAAACCATGGTGGGTTCATTGAGCACCAGTGCTGCAAATCCAGTGGTCCTTCTCGCCACGTCCGCGGATTGCGGCAGTTGTGTGGGTCTCTATCAAAAAACCATTTCTAGCAGTTTCAGCTCCATCAGGAGCAAGTCTTTTGCAAAGCGAATGGGTCTCACTGCCACAGAGGCCAGGTTTCCCTACAAATATCTTTAATTACTCCAGGGAGTTATAGATGGATGAAGGGAACTGCAGCTGAGCTCAAAGAGAACACGGGGTGGGCAGATGCAGGTGGTGTCAGCCTCTCTGCTAACTCAAACAAAAAGGAAACAAACAAACACGCCAGCCCTGCATTCTTGCAGGCTGGGACTGCAACCCCAGGGTGTTTCTGGAGAAAAACCTACTAGTCCTATTACTCAGCAGGTTGTGCAACAATTTGGCCTTTTCCTCCCTCGAGGATTTTTTGCAAAAAGGAAAAAGCCAGAAGCAGCAGTGGGAAAACGCAGGAGGGGATCGGGAGATGATACATCTAGACGCCTGCCCCATAAAATTGCATGAATGCCGTATGCCAACAGTGGGATCAAAGCTTTGTCCAGAAGCACCTCTTGGTTAGTAGATTCAGGATGGACAAGAGAAGGAAAGGATTCTTTCTCACGATGCGTAATGAAGTCCCAGCTGAATGGCTTCTGAAGTTCTTACAGCGAAATGAGTTTCCACAGGATCCCTTCATGGGTTGTCCACCACTTGGACTCAGACAACACAACAATCCAGACTGCACTAACAACACACAGCTCACAGCAATCCAGACTCAACTTGCACTCAGCTCCTGTGCAAATTACTGTGTTGTCTGGAGCAAGCTTTATGATATGCATTAGCAAACTTCTCCTGTAATATTTTCCAATGTGGGACCCACAGGATGGGTTGAGCCCAGCTTCCCAAATCCTCATCCAGCTTAGCTAGAGGTTGGGAATAATGGGACTTGAGGTCCAACACATGTCAAGGTACTAGGTCTGTCAGTTCAGTTAACATTTGAGAAGCTGGATGGGAGTATTTGAATTACACAATATTCAAATATTCATGTAACCCTCTCCCCCTCGCTCGGTTCCCACAATCCATCATGTTATGTTGCTATACATCAGTGTTTACTTTCAGAACACGATCACAGGAAATTAATGTAGATATTGGGTATCTTCAATACAAATGTGATTAAGATTAGCTTGGGACCAATTTAAGGGACACAACTTCCAACCAAGGTACTCTGGAGGTACAACATTCCCCTTACATGTTCTATCCTTCAACTGAGCACGTGAAGAATCTCCAGCCACTATAAATCCGACTGCATTTTGGCTAGGCTTCATCGGTATTTCTTTCAATGTCTGTCAATGGCCCTGTTGCACAGAGTAGCTTAAACAAGTTTAAGAAGAGCCGTGCTCCTTTGCGTGTTCATAGGCCCTTCATCTTAACAGTGTGAACCTGGGAATTCAGGACGAACGGGGGTGTACCCCAGCACACCTGGCAGCGACCCATGGACAGTCATACACCTTGCAAACCATCCTTCGGAGTGGGGTGGTAAGCGAACGCTCCTTTTCCTGCTTCCTTCCCTTTTTTGGTACAAATCGGCACTTGGGCATTTTAAAGAATCATGTCCTATCCCCCATGTTTAATCTTCCCAACAACCTTGCAAGGTAGGTCAGGCTGAGAAATAGGGACTGGCCCAAGCTTACCAAATGCCATCCTTATCCCTGAAGGCCAGATGTTTTGTTTTTAGTTGGTAATAGCTGGTGGGGGAGCTGATTTTTGCAGGCCAGGTCAACCTTTTCTCCCCATACTCTGTGGCTGTGATTAGTCCCAGAAGTCAAACTCCCTCTGGGTCTACTAATCTATCCCTGGTAGGCAGTGGAATGTGGGCCTTCGGAGTCCCAGTCCAGGACTTCAAGCTCCATGCTGCACTGGGTCTCCCTTGGGCACGACTCCCAGAAAGCCCCTTCCCTCCGCGAGCCTCCTCTTGGCCTTTATCGCAAGCCAGAAAGCTCCTCGTCCATCTTGTCATCGCCACCTCGTGCCTGAGCAGTCGGCCAAGAGCCCACCTGGAGCCGTGGCATCTTCTGTGCTATCACCACCCCTGTCAGGGCAGGTGACCCAGCAAGCTGTCATGAGGAAGAGCAACTCCTGTTGGGCACATCTTCGGAGTGGGATGTGGACCCAACGCAGGGGCCCAGCCACGCTGACCCTTGGCGCCAGTCCTGTAGCCATCAAGGAGTCTTGTGTTTGCATCCCCCCGTGGCTATTTCGTTGGCCCCGTAGGAAAAAGGAAGCTGCCTAGATGCTCTGACCCAGCAAGGCTCTCAGGATCATTTCCTTCTGAGTTTCACACCGCTTCTCTAGCAGCGGCTTAACATTTGGAGCACACCACCCTGCTTTCCTTCTTAAAACCCAGGACGTGAACGTTTCCGATAAGAACGATTGGAAGCCCATTCACAATGCAGCTTTCCACGGCCGGCTGGGCTGTTTGCAGCTTCTTGTTAGATGGGGAGCTACACTAGATGACGTGGATAACAATGGCAACCTTCCAGGTACAGCAGGGGAAATATCTGCCGTTCTCAGGAACTGGGGAACGATGGACGGGACGAGAGAGGGAGAGGGAGAGAGGAACGCATCAACAACTCTTCTTTTCTGCCTGCATGGTAGCAAGAAGGAGGCCTTGCATGAGGAGAGGGGCATCAGCAGAAGCCTCCCTGTCAGAATGAAGAGGAGCGTTGGGGATGGGTTTTCAGCACGCTACCGCTTGGCTCTGACGCTGGGTTAATTTTCCTCCCTGCCTGGCAGTTCATCTGGCGGCCATGGAGGGCCACCTGCACTGCTTTAAGTACTTAGTGGACAAGATGCCCACCTTGGTCCATGCCCTGAAAGCCAGAAATGACCACGGGGAGACCCCGCAGGACCTGGCGCAGAGGTTCTACAAGGACAGCGTTGCTGAATACATCGAGAGCCTGCAAAAGGAGAAGGGGCAGCCGCAAACGGAAGAAGGTGAGCAACCGCTGGGCAAGGTGAGGCTGATCTCTGGGGGGGAGAAGGATTTGCGGGGCTGGTAGGTTTGGGGTCACTGGATCTAATTTTATTTTATTAGGACCTCAAGATCTGCCACTGGTACAAAGGTGTGGTAGATCTTGAATGTCTAATAATTGGACGACGTGCCCTTCCAAGCTCAGAGAGTTGTTTGGAGTGCCCAAACTGAACAGCTTCTGCAGTTTTCTCCACACAAAAATCCACTCGGATTACTCCAGCCTTTCTTCAGTTTGGCAGTGGAACCCAGATAAGAGGGCAGATAAGAGGGGAGTATTTTGTTGCAAGCAGCTGAACTACTGCCAACTACCAGGAAGTCCACCTGTCAGTCCAGATCCATCACTGTTGTGTAGCCTAGTGAGATCAGCAGGTAGGCCCTTGAGTGAGAGCAAACTTTGGGTTAGAAACCTGTCCTCTCCCAGGATGCAAATCAGAGAAAAAGGAAAATGCGAAAGGGTCATCCTGGCCAAAGCCAGGCTCTATCCCCACCTGTCCACCAGGAGACAATCCCAGTGGCTACCGAAGTGAACGAAGCCCAGCCAATCAGGTGCAATCTTTGTACCAGTGGGTGGGGTTTTACTAGACACCTGAGAGACAAGACACTCATCACATGGGGAGGGGGGAGCATGATTTCTGCTCTTCCCTCCTAACACCTGGAGGAATAATGCCCACTAACACCTACTCACAGCCCAGTGAGGTGGTACATCAGGTGAGAGAGGTCCGTCTGGCGCCGTCGTTATTTGTTTTTCGGCGCCAGGTGAAGACCTTTTTATTTAAACGTCATTTTAATTGTTAACAATATTTACTTATTTATCTGGCCAGGGCGACGACTTCTTTTCTTTTCTTTTCTTTTCTAACTTTTATAACTTCTTTTATATCGTTTATATTTTTTATTTATTTTATATTATTAATTTTAATTTTATATTGTTATTTTTATATTGTATTGTGTTGTGTTGTAAGCCGCCCCGAGGCTTCGGCAAGGGGCGGCATAGAAATGTTATAATAATAATAATAATAATAATAATAATAATAATAATAATAATAATAATAATTATTATTATTATTATTATTATTATTATTATTCCCTCCCTCCTGCCTGACAGCCAGGTTGGAGTACACCGGAAAACAGGCTGTCTGAGCTACCCTAAACCACAAACAGGGAAGTTTTCTCCTCCTCCCAGCGGGATCACCCCAAGACACTGACAGGTGGAAGATTCAGGACAGGGAAAAGGGCAGCCGTTCTGGGGCAGCGTTCAGCTGAACTGTGGGATTCACTCCCATGAGATGGATGTAGAGACGGCCACCAGTTTGGGGGGCTTGACCAGGGGATTGAGGAAATCCCTGGCTGTCCGTGGTGTGCCTGTGTGCCCCCGTTGTTGGGGAGCTTGGGGAAGAGGGTGCTATTGCACCCCTGTGCCATTTCTGGGAGCCCAGGGGAGCTGGTTGGCCTCTGGCTGGACCAGACGGCTGCGCGATCTGATGCAGCACAGCTCTGCTAATGAACGGAAGCAAAGCGAGTCGCCGCTAGGTTGCAAGAGGCTTCAGTTTTGATGGCATTGCCCAGGGAAGGCAGATTCTGCAGCAAGGCCAGGTGGGAGTCTCTGATCTGGAGCAATTAGGCAGGTTGTCCAGGCTTCCCTGGGCGGGGGCAGAGGAGGTGACTTGGCTGTGTCTCCATGTGGCTGGAATATTCCCTCACTGAAGATACACCTGTGTAGCAGAACTGCAAATGCACGGGTAAGAGGAGGAACCTCCAGCTCTGCAGGAGCCGCCCCCTCCCCTCCACACAGTTTGCACCTTTTGTTTGGCAGCTTTTCTCACCTTGCTGAATTGTATCTGGGGTTTAGTCATCATGGGGAGGGGCCCTCTGGGCTGCAGAAGCCTTGCCCTCCAAGTGGCTGGAAATCTCATGGCGCTAGCCCTCTGGCTTCTGAACTTCCAACAGGCATCAGCCGCAGGATTGTAAGCTGGTTGTCGAAGGCACAAGGACTAGAAACTTGCTCAGACAATGCACCTTATAAAGATAAATGTAGCCAGGAGTAAACGAGGCACTCTTCCTGCAGACCTTGAGAAGCACAGCACAGCCATGCTTTTGCAGGCGTTCCTTCTGCTTCATAAGCTGGGAGGCTGCTGGTGGCTCCCCTGGGAGGGCCGGACTCAAAGCACAGAACGTTTCTGAGGCTTCAGGGCTGTCTGAGGCTGATGTTCTGCCCCATGACCCACAGGGGCCAACAAACAGAAATGTCACAGTCACTGCAAAACAAAAAAGCTCCCCCGAGTCTGAGCCCCCTACTCTAAGTCGCCCTTTATCCAGGAGTTATTGTAGCTGACTAGGCTCCTTCTTGTTTTCTCTCTGCATAGATCTAACGTTTCCAGGTCATGATGCTGCTTTCAGAGGGGACCTGGAGACATTAAGAACATTACTGGAAAACAGAGTCATCAATATTAACGAACGGGATGATAGAGGCTCCACTCTCTTGCACAGAGGTCAGGGAAGCAGCCAATTCAAATGGCTCTTACGGTGCTCCCAAATGGCTTAAACTGTTTCCTAAGTGACTGTGTTTTATTTAGTTTATTTATTGCATACGGAACTCCAAGATGTTCAGAGAGGCACCCCCAGCCTGGTGCCCTCCAGATGGGTCGGCTTTCCTATCAACCCAGGTCACCGTGGCTGCTTGCCAAGGATTCTGGGAATTGTGGTCCACATGCTACCAACTGTGGTTCAAAGCAACTGGGGGCTTGTCCGATTGCAGTTGGGAGGCCTGAAGATCACACTAATCTCCGCCTTGAAGCACAGACGACGGCTTGGGCCTGGTTGGCATGATCAGAGAGGGGAAATAAGCCACGACCGTTTATTCCTGCTGCTTCTACCCCTGTGTCTGCTTTGTGGATTTACACAGAAGCACAGAGTTGGAAGGGGCCAGAGGGTGCGAGTCCTTGCACAGTGCGGGATTCCCAGCTAAGCCATCGCTCTCAGAGGGCTGTCCAGCTGCACCTTGAATGCCTCCCGTGTGGGAGCGCCCATCACCACCCTAGATAATAGTCCCATTGTCTTCTCAGGAAATAAATATGGCTTATTTATTTGGGAATCTGGCTTACTGTAACACATTATTTCATGTCCTGCACTCTGGGAAGATTGAGAAGAGACCCTGTCTTTCCTCTTTATCACCTCCTTTCAAGTACTCCTGGAGTGCTATTCCATCTCCCCCCAGTCTTCTTTTCTGAAGGCTAAACATGTCCAGCTCTTTCAACCTCTCCTCTTAAGGCTTTGTTTCCAGTCCCTGGATCAACCTTCTCGCTCTCCTCTAAACCCTTTCCAGCTTGTTTGCATCTTTCTTAAACTGTGGTGTTCAGGTGTGGACTCCAGATGAGTGCTGAGTAAAGGGAAACTAGCATTTCACATGATTTGGAAGTGTTACTTCTCTTTAAGCAGCCTAAAATAGCATCTGCCCCTTTTTCAGGGTTCCCATTGCTATTACACTCAACAGTGCAGCTTGACGTGCCGTGTGAACCCAGCCAGGGTGGTTTGTTTTCATGGTTACCAAGCCACTCGGAAGCCTAAAATGATCCATGGTTTCCGTGTGGCTTGTTTCCATGGCTTATTTCCCCCACTGTGATCACTGAAACCCAGTTTTTCTCTTGGGCTAACATACCTCATAGCTCTTAGGCAAAGCTGTTCAAACAGCAGAATAAATCATTCAAAATAAGGAAACACTTTGCATAATATTTGTACAATATGCATAGGCCTGTCATTTTTGGGCACAGACTTTGGATCATCTGGGTGTAGATTAAAAAAAAACTCAAGGGAGGGAATACAGTTGTGTTCTTTGAAATCAGAAACAAGCAGGCCACAATCGAAACAAGGTGCACTTTGAACTGCAATCGATACACCATAATTTTCTGTTAATTTGGAGTGCATCACCTGGCTTTTAACAAACGTGAAATTTTGCCCACTTCATGCTCCTGTAGGTTGTTAGAATCGCCATGTCTAGCCATTGTGAGCTCAAGCCAAGCCGAGCTTTATGCCATTTCCGCAGTGGTAGATATAACTCTGGTTCATGAAGGTGGAGGGCTTTGGAACATACGACTGGCATTCCAAAGGTCATGAGCTAACGTCTAAGACAAGCACCTTTACATTTAGCCTAAATTTAAAAAGCTCACCGAGATAGCCAGGCCAGCCCAAAAGGAACTGTTTCCCCCAAAATCCAGAGCTGGATAATGCTGTTACTGTTGTTTATCTACTGTCAAGTTGTCTCCAACGTAAAGCAACCCTATGAATGAATGAATGTCTTTCAAAATGCCTTCACTTGGAGCCTCGCATTGAGCATTGGGTTGGACCTGAAGGACTTATTGTCCCCTTTCAACTCTACTGCTTTGTGATTCTATGAGTCCACGTGTCCTAACTTTAACTCGGCTCTTGTGGCTTCCTTGGTGGACCCCATCCATCCCATAGTTGGTCTTCCTCTTCTGCCTTCAACTTTCCCAAGCATGAAAGTCTTCTTGAGGGCGTTTTACCTTCTCATGATGTTCGCCAGGTACGGCAGCCTCAGTCTCCAAAATGCTACTCAATGGTGCAAGTGCTTGAATTCTCCAGAACCCTTCATCAGGCTCGATGGGATCTCGGTTGGCCCTAATACGGACACTGTCCAATTGTGGGTCTTACATTTAATGGCTTCTTTCCCCCCTCTCAGCTGCTGGACAAGGTCATTTACATGTCCTAGAGTGGCTGATCAACAGGGAAGCAAACTGCAACATTGCCAATGAAGCTGGAGAGACACCAAAGGACGTTGCAAAGAGGTGACCAACTTTTGATACTTGGCTGGGTTTTCCTTTGCTCAGAAGGGATGCTCTTCAGAGGAATGAACCAGGACTAAATCCCACTGGCCCTTCACTCTGACCAAACATCAGTGTAGATTCAAATCTGCATCCCACAGAGTGGAGACCAGTGAGCAAATCGGTTCACCTGCTTGCAGAAACTGGACTTTTTTTCTCTTTTCCCTGTGGAAGCTTCCACCCCCCATCATGTTCTGGCCCTCTGAGGTCCCCAGGTGGTCCTTGTCTCCAGCTCCTTAACCCCAGTTGTTTGCGGGTTTCCTGGCATTTCTAGTTGCAGGCAGCAAGAGCTTCCATGCCCTCCTCTGCATGGAGAAGGAAATCAGCTGGTACTGGGAACACCAGCTGCTCTTCTCAGCACCTTCTGGGTCTCAGGGCTTCACATAGGTCCCCATGAGGACAGAAGATGCCCACATCCTTCCTGTCATCTCCAAGAACAGTGTAGAGAACACTAAGCTAGAAACACCACTGGCCTACAAAGCAAATACCGATCTTGGAATCAACTCCGATGCAGTTGGCAGGAGAAGCTCTGGGTTGTTGACTTGTTCTCCAGGGGCTTAATGGGTGTCTAAATTGTGCAGGTTTGCCCAACTGGCTGCTGTGGAATATTTAAGGAGCAAGATGGGAAACGACTCTGATGAGGAAATTGACATACAGGACCCACAGTTCTTTGAAAAGCACGGTGTGGAAGGAAGCACGGACTGCAAGGCCGACTTGCATCTAGAGAACGAGGACAAAACAGACAGTCGTGGTGAGTTGTTGGCCTCCCACTTGTTGTTTCGGGGAAGGTGGCACGTTGGTGAATGGATGCTAAGAATTAGCCTGAGAAATTGTGTCAGTTTGCAGGTGGAAAGTCAGCTTGGAGGGGCCCACAGCTACCTGGTTAGGACTGCGGTCAGTTTTGCAATCGGGCAACTAAAAGGTTAGTTGTCTGTTGCTGCAGTTCTGCTTAGCTACAAGCTGAAGGCGTCCCGCTCCCAGATGTGTCTGTCTGGTGCAGCGATTAAAACAAGGAAGGACTCTAGGTCAGGTGGCCAGGCAGGGGTCTTGGGTTCATATGAAGCTCTCAGACCATTGGTCCATCAAACCCCCCAATATCGTCTTCTGCGTGCACTGGCCACGTCTCAGGAGAAAGCTTTCCTAACTCTGTATTGCGTCCTGGAGATCAAACCCAAGTCCTTCTGTATGAGAGCAGGCGTCCTATTCCTGGGCCTGAGGGTGCTGAGTGTGCTGTAGGTTTGTGGCACTTCTGGACCTTTTCATGCTAAGAATAGGCCTGCTGGAATGACGGCCAACTTGCCCTCCGTATTTCAATGACCCAGGTGCAACTAAGCTTGGATCAGGCAAGTGCCCCGGCCTGTGTCTCCTTGGTCCATGCAGCTGCCCAACAAAGCAAAGGTACGGTCACGTGTGGCACATTTCCTAAAGAGACAGGCTTGGCTTTCGCACTGAGCGATTGATTTAATGTGTGCCCCAGCTTTCTTCCATGGTGGAGCCCTAGATGGCTAAGTCCGCGACACTGATCAGCCCCCGACCTGCTTAGCTTCTGTGTGGTCGCCGCAGCCCTGAGGCTGCACAGAGGTTTGCGGATTGGTAGGACTTGTGTGGAAGCACAAAGCTCAGAGATGGATCCGTTTCCCTCTCCCCTGATCCCAGAGTTTAGATTGAGACCCATTGCTCTCTGTCTCTGTGTGGAAGAAATAGGAATGGCGGCTTGTGGGGGTTCCTGTGGGAATCCATCTGAATAAGACTTGCCAAGTTATACTGGCACATACAGCGTGTACAACCAGGGAATCAGAGACAGGAGAGTTGGAGAAGGCCAACCCCCTGCTGAACGCAGGATTCCAAGCCAAAGGCTATAATTAAGAATTATAGTTATACAAAACAACAGCAACAATGCAGCAACTTCCCCAGTACAAATAAACGCAAGGATTTGTCCTGAGTCCAAGCAGAAACGATTCCTGCCTACAGCTTTGCAGCCAGTCAGTCCCCTTGTTTCTCCAGTTCCGTTAGACAGTGGAGACTTCAGTGGTCCTTTGTAGATATGTTTAACTCTGGAGCACAGGAGAACCACAAATGGCAACTTATAAATTGCAGTTGCTGTTATTACGTGGAAGTGCAAATAACCAAAGGAGTCCCCATTCCCTTGCAACTCAGCTGCACACAAGTATTAATTCAGTTGCAATAAGACGTAAGTGTTAAGAGCCCTTTCTTATCAATTAGTTCTGCAGCAGTTCAGCTTCCCAGCAAAACTAGCTGCTTCTTTCCCCCCCTTCTAGCTCTACCCTAGGACTCCTCTTCTAGGAGCCTTCCAGTTCGTAGGAATTAGCCTAGCATCACTGGTGAAAAGGACCAGGTGGATGGAAAGCGTGGAATCGGGCATGCCTGGGTTGTGTTTCAAAGGGGCTCATGTTTAGTGGAGGAGTCGATCCAGGCTGTAAGACTTTCAGCAGTAGGTCCGGTGTGCTTCCAGATGGAGGCAGCCATTCAGGCGGTTCCCCTGCAGTAAATCTTCCATGGAAAGACGTTGGAAGCAGCAGCGCGAAAACAGGAAGGCTGCAGACGGAAGGCTGTGTCCTTGGGACCCCTGCACAAACTTCTGTGCATGACACGGGGTATCTTGCACACATGGACAGTCCACCTAGAAGCAGCCAGGTCCCCCGCGACTGGATGCTCCTTCCCTCTGCTCAGAAAATGATGGCACCCATGGGAATAGTCTTCGCCTAACCCGCAGCCCAAGACGAGCGCTTTCTGTGTGCAGGGATGTGGTGCTTTTTGGGCAGCGTTCAGCCGGGCAAATGCAGGCACAGCCATGCACGGGATCCCACCTCAGCGAGGACTCGGCCAAAGAGGTGGAAGGGGAGGGCACTGGGAAAAGGGGAAAGGATGGCTTAGCCCATGTCTGTAAGTAAGATATGCTGCTTGCAGGTGCGGTAAAAGCAGGTAGAGGGTCCTGGCAGAAGACAAAGAAGTCAGGTGGATAGTTGCATGCAAGCTGAAGTCCTGGAGCCCTTCTGGATCAAAGCAAAAGCTCAACTAGTCCAGCATCCTGTTTCCTTACAGGGTGGACTAGATGTCTCCTAGTTCTCCTTCGACAGTGGACTTCTCCAAATTTTGCAAAGAAGTTCTCTGATAAGGATGATAATAATAATTAGTATACTGATTATTAATAAGTATCATGAATAGTAATAATAATTAGTATAAAAATGTCCATTAGGGCCAAGAATATTCAAATGGATTAGAAAAAGTGCTGGTAAAAATCTCTGTATTAGGCAAAATGCACCCCAAAATGTATGTATTAGGAGAACTTTACATTTAAAAAGTTTAGAATTTTCACGCAAGCTAAAGAGGGAGAAAAAGCTCTCAGAGTTTAAGAGGAACCAAACTCATATGAAAAATGAGAAACAGAGAGAAATCGACTTTGACTGGTTCACTCATCCCCAACTTGCCGATCGCCACGGACAGACCTATTGTCTGGAGACTGGCTTAGCCCCTATGTGTTATGTGTTGGGCCCGTTATGTGTTCCCCAAGAAAGCCTGTTTTCCTGGCTTGTAGGCGCACGTGTGTGGTGGGAGGTCACTGCAGCGTGCCTGCTTTGTGGCTTTGGCAGGGTCAGCCCCTCGGGCAGCTCTCGTGATGTTTCAGCTGAAGCCTGGAGAGGAAGCAGCCCCCGCTGACTCTGGGGCCACCAGCGCACGGTGCGCGTGATCAGAAAGTGCAGAGAGCTGGTTTCTCCTTTGCAGAAAGGGCCTACCGGAAGATGGAAGAGCTGCAGAAGCTCCTGGAAATTGCCACCAGCAATTTCAAGCAGCTTGGGGGAATAACCCCGGAAGAAAGGAGAGCCAAAATTGAAGAGCGGCAGCTGGTCAGGTGAGAGCTTTCCCATTGGCCCTAAATGCCATGCAAGCAGTGGCGTCGGGGAGCAGTCTCAGTGCACTGGGGCCTTGAGTAGTGAGCCTGTTTCCTCAGGCTTCCTGGGTTTTCCCTAAGGAAAAGTGGGTTTCCCAACATATCTGTGGAGAGTGGGCCTCTCTCCCGCTTGTTACAGACTGTCTGGGTGAGTCATCCGATTCTGTCTGATTTGGAGGAGGAGGAGGAGCACTGGGGAGAAGACGACTTTGAAGTTTTGAGGTGACCGAGTGAGGGTTCCCACCCAGAGTGTAAGAATCAGCCTGGTCTGGAAGGGTTGGAAGGGATTTTCAGGATGGCAGGGGGCGCAGATGTGTGACCGTCCTCGACCCAGTGAGGAGGCCGTGGGAGAAACGAGCTGCCCAGCTAACCGCAAACGAGCTAGGGTTTGATTCCTGCTGTCTCCCTCAAGCCACCCTGAGGGTGTAGCCGGAAGCTTTCCTGAAAGCGAGGAAGGGAGGCGAAATTTCCAGTTTGGATTGAACTCTTCACATGGGCAGAGGCTTCTCCCTCAACTTTGGTAGAAGGCCATCTGGAGTTCCTACGGTTCTGTAATCTGTTCAGTTTCAATAAAAGGATTCTTTTGTGTTTGACACCAGAAGGAAAGAGGGAAGGGACCAGCTTGTGACACTGTTGTGGTGAGCTCTGTTGCAGCGCAGAAAGACCGTTGTCGCGATGAGCTGAGTGCCGCTTTCCCAAATGTCAGCGGATGACTCACATCTCCACCCTCTTCCTGCACGGCCAGATCTTAAATGGGCCAAAGCAGACACGCAAAGCACTTTGGCCAGGGATGATGGGGGTTGTAGTCCAGCACGGCTGGCAGGTGCCAGGTTGGGGAAGGCCCGTCTATTTCCATTGTGCAGTTTTGAGAGGGGCAGAAATAGATGGACAAGGTTGGAAAGCGCCTCGGCATCCGTTTGCTCTGACCCCTTGCTGACAGCATCTGCTGGAAAAAGCTCAAGCTCCACTGCCTTCCCAGACAACCCAGCCTGTTGCCGTCTTGGAAGGGGAGGCTGCGTGGAGCAGTTCCTCCTCACCTCTCCTCTCATGACGGTGTGAAAGTTTGGGGGGCTGCGTTCTCTCCTGACACCCATCCATCCGCCTCACCTGCCGTCCTAGTTTTGCCCTCCCCCTTAATTCTGGAGGGGCAGCAGTCAGCTGGGAGCCCAAGCGGAAGGCTGAGCTGCAGAGGAAGCAGTGGGCCAACCCGGAGAAGGCCGCTCTTGGCAGATCCATGGCAACCCCAGCCGCTTTCACAGGCGATCCGTGGCAAGCAAAGCAACCCGGTGCTAGGCAGGCACAAGTTAACAATTCCCGCTTGAAAAGCTGGTTTGCTCTGCTGCCCTCTGCTGTTTTTTCAGCGCGATGACCAACTTTACCCACAATTCAGGCCAGACTATCCAAGAAACTCTGTTTCTTGCCTGCGCCTGTCCTCTTTCCTTGATTGCTCTTTTTAAAGAGAGATAAGTCAGATCCTTGGGTGACAGAGTGGGCTGCATCACCTCAAACCATGGACTTTTTTCCTAACCATTTTTGAATGACATCCCTCCCCACTGGCTCCCACCACAAACAGGTAGCCCCCCCACCCCCGAAAAAAATGAAAAGAAAAGCAAGCATATCGGGCAGAAAGATTCTAGCCTTTGGAAAAGATTGTGAAGAATCCACCTGCAGATTCTCCAACATCAAGTCTAGCTTGTTCCCAAGTATAATAATAAGAGGAAATCATTACACAGAATGCTAGTTCAGCTATATTTTTTCAGTTCAACTGGATACTATTGTATCATCATCATCATCATCATCATCATCATCATCATCGTATGACATTAATATCCCACCTTTCTCCCCTCTTGCAATAGGCATCTGTGAGGGCCAAACTAGAAATGATGTGATTCATGCCCTTAGCAATTGTGTGAATTGTTCTTCAGCAAACAGCTGGATGGAGAGGAAATTTGGATTGAATTCATAGTGGAGAGCAAAGGGATCTTAACCCTTTCCCTTCATGGTCAACCCAATCTGGGGACTGGGGTCCCCCAGTGCCTGTGGGATGTTGGACCACGTTCAGGCTGCGATCCAAATTCAGCTTGGCACATGTTCTCAGGGACTGCATTCGGGTGGCGCTGAAGAAAACAAGGGGATTAGGGCCAAAATTATCAGCACAGTTTAGTTTACTTGAGAAAGGGATCCAACCTGTCAGAATGGGAAAAAATGGAGACAGTCTTGGAGACGACCCAATGGACCATGGTTGGGGGAAAGAAGCAAGGGGCATCACTGTTATTTTATTTATTTATTTTATTTATATTGCGATTTATATCCTGCCTTTTTCCTACAAAGGGCTCAAGGCAGCTTACATCTTCTCTCCTCCTCCATATTATCCCCACAACAACAACCCTGTGAGGTAGGTTGGGCTGAGAGGCTGTGACTGGCCCAAAGTCACCCAGTTGGCTCCATGACCGAGTGGGGACTAGAACCCGGATCCTCTGAGTCCCAGTTCCGTGCTCTTAACCACTACGCCACACTGGCTCTCGTTATGTGAACTTGCCAAACAGGGAAAGGCCTCTGGGTCTTGCCAACCTGTAAAATTTCCCACAATTCCATGGAGCAGTGTTAGGGTCAGGAGCATCGTAGGAAGCAAACATGGCGGGCCGATGCAGCAGCTGGGTGTTGTTCAGAGTGCCAGGCTGGAGAAACGCAAACTGGGAGGCCAAGACCACGCATTGGCAGCGAGACCTTGCAAGAGTGCGGCAGCTGCCGAAGAACGGCAAATGCTGGCAGAGCCCCGGCTGAACGCCTTCCCTTCCTTTGCAGCCCCGATCTAGATCACCTCTTAGCCCAGCAGAGCATTCAAGCAATTGCTAAGCTCGCGACGAAGCGCATGGCACCCAGTTCGACTCTGAACCGATCCCATATCTGTAAAGATGTCCCATCCCCTTTGGCTGGGCCTGTGATTTGCAGAGCTGCTCCAGACTGCATGGCCAGAGTGCTGGGCATTGTAGTCCAGAGCACCCGCAGGGCACCAGGGCTGGGGAGGCAGTGCTCGTGGACAGAGAGCAAACCTGGGAAGGGGGCACAGGTCTTTGCAGCTGGCTTGCAGGAGGCGTCCGGTATCTTTGCTCCGTGATGGCAAGGGCAGGCCTGATGAGAGGGGAAGCAGTGATGGCAGTCTCTTCTTGATTGCCTCGAGCGCCACGTTTTGGTGGAAAGAGGATCCACCTCAAAGAAAACAAAACAGAGCGGAGCAGAGCAGAGCAGAGCAGAGCAGCTTGAACACGGGGCTGAAAGCAGCAGAATGAGATTCAATAGGGACAAGTGCCAAGTCCTTCACCTAGGAAAAAGAAAGCAAATGCATCGTGACAAGATGGGGAGGACATGGCTCAACAGAACTGAAAAAGAAAAAGACCTTGGAGTTATTGTGGACAATAGGCTAAACATGAGCCAACAATGCGATACAGCCACCAAAAGGACAAATGGCATTTTGGGATGCATTAACAGAAGTATTACGTCCAAATCTTGAGTAGTAGTAGTTCCTCTATACTCCTCACTAAGACCTCATCTGGGATACTGTGTCCAGTTCTGGGCACCAAGATTTAAGAAAGATGCAGTTGAATTAGAGAGGGTCCAGCTGAGGGCAACAAAAATGATCCAGGGTTTGGAAACACTGAACTGTGAGGAGAGACTGAGAGAACTGGGCATGTTCAGCCTTGAGAAGAGAAGTCTGAGGGGGGACATGATATCCCTCTATAAGTCCCTCAAAGACTGTCACAGAGAGGAAGGTCAAGGTCTCTTCTTGCTGATGCTAGAGTGTAGGACATGAAATAATCAATTCAAGTTGTGACAACCCAGATTCAGGCTGGGCATCAGGAAAAGCTTCCTCACTGTCAGAGCAATATGGTAGTGGAACCAGCTGCCTGGAGAGGTGGGGGGCTCTCCCACACTGGGGGCATTCAAGGAGAACCTGGACAGCCATCTGAGTGGGATGGTGTAACGTGGTGTCCTGCAACAGCAGGGGGGTTGGACCTGATGGCCTTCATGGCCCCTTCCAGCTCTCCTATGATTCAAAGCAAAGCCGAAGCAAGCTTGGGCTTTACTTTGGACAGGACTGTCGGTGAGCTGCAGGTACAGCTTGAGTATGAGCGGCTGCGGCGGGAGAAGCTGGAGGCCGAGGTGGACGAGTACCGGGAGGAGATCCAGAGACTCAAGGAGCAGCAGGAGGGTGCCCAGCTCCCCACAGCCGCCCTCCCCATGGTGAGTACCCAGCGCCATCCGCCCATCGCCAGGCAAGCACGAGATGTGGCCAGAGACAGCCCTTGGCACCCAGCAGCAGCAGCAGCTGCTGGGGCCCCAGCCCGGCTCCCGCTTGCCAGGGGCTCTTGGGGCCCCTCTGCCCTGCTGCTCCCAGTGGCTGATGGGAAAATTGCTTGATGGGAAATTGGAAGGGCAGCTGCAGCTTTGAGTAGCACTGTGGTTGGTGTCAGGGGAGCTTCTCGGGGCCCAATCCACCAGTGAGGTTGGCCTGAGTGCGCTTTTGCCCTGGGCTCCCTCCAGCTTGAGACAGGCCCAAAATGTTATAGAATCCACATCCATTTCCTGGAAATTAGCTGGAGCGGAACTCCAAACTGTTTTACTTCAGGTAGATGAGGAGGTTTGAAGAAGGGGGAACAAATTGGCTGACCTCCCCTCTGTTCCAGAGAAATCAAGCACTGAAGAGGCTGGTGGATGGGGGAAAGGGGTCCCTCTCTTTCCTCCAGGATCCCCAGGGAGTGAATATCCCCGAACGGGGAGTCTCCTCTCCACTGCCCCACAACTGCATTTGGTCCACGGGAGAAGCTGATCTCCCCTGGAAAACCAGGCATGACGCATGCACAGAATCCGTCCTGCAGTGAAAATTCTGAGAAATGACGTGACGGGAAAGTCATGGAACAGAACTGAGGGAATTTGCTCATCCCAAGAGGATTTTGCCCCAGAAAGCCTGACTGGATGCACACAGAGACACATAC
This sequence comes from Varanus komodoensis, assembly GCF_004798865.1. Classification (NCBI taxonomy): domain Eukaryota; kingdom Metazoa; phylum Chordata; class Lepidosauria; order Squamata; family Varanidae; genus Varanus; species Varanus komodoensis. The sequence goes on along the minus strand of NW_025335941.1, from coordinate 61,020,091 downwards.
TTACGGCATCCTCCCTTTACGAGATTCCTCTTCACAGCAGGAGTAGAACAAGTTCCCTCCACTAGATGATAATCTAGTAATTCCTAAGGCAGTGCCTTCCAAATGTGCTGGACTACAACTCCCAGCATCCCTGGCTGTGAGGTCCAATGCATCTGGAGGGCACCAGAAAGGGCAGGGCTGTCCTGAAGAATCCCATGCCACAGGACTTTGGGTAGGTCTGTCCTGTGAGGCCGCTTTCCTTGGACTTGCTAGCTTTCTGCATGCAAGGAGCTCTTGTTGTGGGTGAATGCCAGCCCCTTCTGGATTAACCTTCCACGCTCAGCCTGAAGCTGCGAAATTCAGGGATGGCTTTCCTGGAGACAACAAGAAGGATAGGGAAAGGATGCCCACCCCGAGCATTTTGCTGTCTTTGCATTCCTGGTTTAGCACCCAATATTTAACCCTACTGCCATTTTGAGGCATGGCAGTGGGCTCACAATTCCAATGTCGCTTCTGCAGGAGACCGCCGATACTGACCTCGGTCGAGTGGCTTCTGATTCTAGTAAACTGAGCTCCGACTTGGGCAAAGAGAAAAAGAAATGGAAGAAAAGGCCCCTTCTCAGTCCTGGCGGAGTGTTTGTGAGACGATACTAAAGAGGCACTGAAAGGAGGATGATGGTTTTCAAAGCATCTTGCAGTCCTGGTTGTTGGATTTCCAGGGAAAGCAGCTGAAAGGGGTATTCGTCCCTGGGAGATTCCTGCATGAAGGTGCTCCAGCTAACAGTGCCGTATGCAGAACCGCAACTGCCTAAAGCTAATGCACATCCTTTCTTGGAAATATATTCCATTTCCATTTTTCCTATAAGAATGAGTGTTTGGATCCTGGGGGGCGGGGGGCGGGATAAGGTCAGTTTCTTCTTAAAGTGGAGGACACCATTGAATTGTATTACCTAATAGCTCTTCATTAAAGTCTGTAACATTATAAAGTTTATTTCTCTAATCTTTACTTTGCTTCTCCGGTACCCGAAGCAGCTTTACAAACATAAAAACAATTCAGTACTGAACTGAAATATAAAATATTAAAAAACCAACCCAGCTAAACAGATTAAAATCAATAACTGTAAAATCATATTCGAGATTGCTAGGCATTAGAATTGTGACAGCGATGGTTAAAAGGAACAATAGACCATTGAATATCACATACATCTGATGTCTCTCAAAGTAGAAAACAGGCCCTCCTAAACAGAAAGGGCTTGAATGCTTTTAAAGCTGGGTTCACATGCCTCTCTGGGAAGGAGCTGTACACTAAAGGAGGCCATTTTCAAGAAGGCCCTGGACTTGGTCTTTACCCACATGCTTGACCCTTGGGCCAGAAAAGGCAAGCTGGGAGTCTCAGATTCAACACGGGGCATCTTGGTAAGAATGGTAAGTGGCAGGTGCTGGGGAAGCTCTCTGATGGGAGCCCAAACTGGTTTGAAGGACCGACAAGCTGTATCTCTCCAGCCCAAGCAAGCCCTGCCCGGAAGATGACAAAACTTCCAAGAGCAACTTCATATTTTCCAGAAGCTCAAGGTCCCTGCAAGTGCAGCCAAATCGAATGGTAGACCAGGTAAGCACCAAGCCATGCCAAATATCAGGGAGTTTCTGAACACACACACCTGACCAAGGATTTGTTTTTAGTATCAGAATGGAGCTCACCAAAGATGCCCTCTAGGTTTGCTCTCCCTCTCACCCCAAACGCAGCAGTCTGGCATAAGGGAAAAAAGCCAGCTTGTTGGTATTGCGAAAGGGTTACAAGGGAGGCGTTTTCATGACTTCACTGCAGATCGCGCCAGAGAGCTCCCCGATCTGCCATCTGCCCCAGTGTGCTCTGTTGGGAACTGTTCCTTCAGTGATTCAGCCCAGTCCATCCAGAATTGGGAGAAGCGGCATCTCCAACTGCATGTGCCAACAACTGGGAAAGGCAGGATGGAAATGTCAGGAGAGAGGCACATTTCAGAAGGCCACGGTTCCTTTCCATGCCCCAAACGCTTTCCGCCAATTTGCTGTGTCCTAAAGCAGGCTGGACTATGCTGGAGGGAAAGCTTTAAGCTCAAGCCTGCGGGCCTGTCCTGGCAGAAGTGTTGGCCGTGCTCACCCCTGGAATGGGGCCAACCCCTGGATCTGGAAAGGAATTAATCCCTTGGGAGAGGCAATTCAACACTCCTGGTTTATGTCAGTGAAAGCCCATCGCATGGCGTAGCAGCCAAGAAGCGAAACGTAAAAATGCATTCAGTGCATTTTTCGCCATGGTGGTGTTTTTGCCACATCTTCCGATCGTGTGCCTCCCCTTCAGAACGGACGCATCAGAGGAGGAGAAGAGCCTGGCCTTGTTCGTTCAAGAGTTGTCGCTTGTGCAGAAAAAGCCGTGCATGGCAAGGGGCGCTGGGCTCTGCTTCACAATGTACCCACATTCAAATGCTGGTCTACTATGTGGATATAAGTACAGTGGGACTCCTGACCTTGGAAGCTAAGTGGGTTCAGGGCTGGTTAGAATCTGGATGGGAGACCTGAGTCCTGCATGGAGCAGGGGGTGGACCTGACGGCTCCTAGGCCTCTCCCAGCTGCACAATTCTATGATTCCATCAGGTCTAAAAAAGCCATCGAAGAGGCAAGCCAACATGCATCATCGTTGCCAGAGAAAAAGATGTGGGTTTATCGTTTGCAGTCCCAGATTTGAACTCCCTTCCACCGTACCCTCCCAACCAACCCACTCCCTGCCCCATCTCTGCAAAATAAACACACAAAATTCATAATCAGAAAGATGCAGGTGGCGTAAGGAGCAGCAGCATGCTGGGATTGAATTTGGCCATGAAGGCTGATGGGATCCCTGCTGCCAGTGGGAAAACGGAGGCAGCGGGGTGGAAACCACACGATCCCCTGATGGCCTCATCCAGCTAAGAAGCCCCATGGCATGGTTTAGCACTATGTGTGAACTCAGCCACTGAGTTCAACCTGGCAGCTTCCAAGGATCCCTGAGAACATACAGGATTTGCGGCCCGACAGTCCCAGAACATTTCACAAGAGGAGCAAGAGGAAAAGGCGGCTTGTTAGGCAGTCAAACGGGAGACGCTGCAAAGGACCCCAAGGAAAGTGCCTCAGAGTGTCCTGGGTCTTTTAAATACTTTGCAAGCTGAATGCTCTGGGAAATCACAGCCCAGAGTGGCTTGAAAATGAAGCGTATTTGTAGATTAAGGAAATACAGGCCCGATCCAGCCAATTACTCTGCAATAAGAGACCAAGACTGCAACCCCACAAAGAACTTGCAGGCACATGAATGTGCGTCTAATTCACTGGAACACCAGAGAACAGAGAGTGCGGCATTGGTGTTCCGAAATCACGGCTATCCTGTGGCTGCTGGTAATGTGGCAACAGGCACGAACTCCTCAAGGGAGCGCTTCCGTATCAGACTGCACATCTCTGGGAGCCGCAGATGACAGCCTTCCAGTTGCATCTGTGCCGGCAACAGCATGTCTGAAAGCCAACACCTGCAAGGCCTTCTCTGTCATGGCCCCGCCTGCCTGCCTCTGGCATCTTCTCTCCTCTGCCATGTGCCAGGCACCATGCATGGTAAGGTCTAGGCAGCTGCTGAGAACGTATCTAAATAAGGCACGTGCCGATTTTAATACCTAGCTTGACAGATTTTCTTTGTTGTTTCAATCCTGTCATTTTAATGCTTTTTTAGTGCATTCAATGCAACATCCAGTGATCTGATAAATGGAAAGCAAGATGTAAACAGGTGAAATACGAATCTGAAGAAAAGCCTCCATAGCTGCACCAGCTTCTGAAGCTCAGACATAAAAACATAAGGCAGCGGTTTTACATAAAAAAACAGAGAAGCGCATAGCTCTGGAGAAGAGCGAGTCCTCTGCCTGCAGCAGCAGCTTGGAATCAGATCCCAGAATCTTCCAACGGCAGGAAGCAGGGCTGGGAAAGACCCGGCCTGAGATGCTGCAGAACTCCTGTCGGTCAGTGCGGGTGGTTCAGTAAAAAAGGTATGTCAAGACTCCGCATGAAAACATTTGCAATACATTCAGTTAGGATGACGCCTTGAGTGGCATATTCGGTTTTTGCCATCTGATGGGAAAGAGATGGAACAATCCACTATTCATTATAGTGTGGGCCTCTTTGGCAAATTACCGCGCACACAAATCGGATTTTTTTTTGTTTTTGTTTTTTGCAGGGGTGGGGAGTCTGTGGCCATCCAGATCAGGCAGGACTACAGTTCCCATCATGCTGGCAGGAGCAGATGGCAGATGGACCCCAGCCGTATTTGGAGGGCCAAAGGCTCGCTCGTCTGTGGGTTATCAGAGCGCTTTCTCCTCCAGCCATCGACACTGCTGGCAAACCACAAGCCACTTGGCGGGCAGAGGCACCGCAGGGTAGCTGTGGCGGATGCCCCCAGCTGAGCAGTGCAGGAGTGGAGATGCTTTGGAGGAAAAAGATTCGGACAAACCCCGATGCATTTGTCCAGTTCTGAGAACGGCCCCAGGATGTTGGCTCTCGAGTGGAAGTGTGTCCTTGCTGCTTTGTCCAATCTGTGGAACGTTCAGCCTCTGGCGCACGGGAGCTCTGCCCGAGCCTCAGAGCACGGGAGCCGCAGGCCACCTCCTCCAGCGGCTCTGTGGTGGAGATCAATCAATGCCAGCACGGAGACTCAGAGGCAGCTGCCGGAGGGCGTTCCCTGAGACATGCGGCAGGTCGAATCCAGAAGGGCTCCTCGTGTCCTCCTCGTTCCCAAAGGCTGGCTCTTATTTCCAGAATCGATAGAACCCCAGGGCGATGGCAAGGCACGTGAACACCGAGGCTGCATGTAAAAGCAAGAGCTGGGTTCACATCCCAACCTCATCAGAGGCCGACACAACGCTTTTGCCCCATCACAACATTCAAGGCACCGGACTCAAAAGCTCTGCTTATCCACATTTGCGGGGGGGGGGGGGGGGCTGACATGCCATGGTGGGCCGAGCACCTGCTTAGCATGCAAAAGGCCTCCAATTCAAGTCCTGGCCTCTGCAGGGAGAGGACTGATTGACTCTTAACATTTGCATGCCACCCAATCAACCCACCCACCCACCCACCCAATTAATTGGTTTCATTTGTGTGCCACCCAATTAATTAATTTCATTTCTATGCCACCCAATTCATTCATTCACCTGATTGATTGATTGCATTTGTATGCCAATTAATTAATTAAATTTATTTAATTAATTTCTATGCCACCCAATTCACTCACTCACTCACTCACTCGCTCACTCACTTTATTTATTTGTATGCCACCCAATTCACTCACTCACCTGATTGATTGATTGCATTTGTATGCCACCCAATTAATTAATTAAATTTATTTAATTAATTTCTATGCCACCCAATGCACTCGCTCGCTCACTCACTCACTTTATTTATTTGTATGCCACCCAATTCATTCATTCACCTGACTGATTGACTGCATTTGTATGCCACCCAATTGAGCCACAGCACCTCTGGGCGGCTCACAACACGAGATAAAAACCACAATAAAAACATAATAAAAACCATCACACATTAGACATTAAAAACTACAATACAATACAGCAAAGCATACAAAACAAAGGTCTATGCCAATTAGCTATTAAAATGTTTTTTTTTTAAAGGAAGGTCTTCGCCTAGCGCTGAGAAGGAAGGAAGGAAGGAAGGAAAGCAGGCAGGCGCCAGGCGAATCTCTGTGGGGAGCTTTCAGGAGCACAGGTGTTTGGACAAAAGCCTGTATCCAAGGCCCTGGAGAGGTGCCTCCAGTCAGAGGGAGAGACAGCGAGCTAGATGGATACAGATGCCAACTGGCACACCCGGCAGTCGCCTCTGCGCCTCGTCAGCCAGCCAGGCGGAAGGGCCGAGAGTCAGGGACTGTGTGCCACCAACACGCGCATCAGAGCAACACGCATGTGGAAAGGTGCCCTGAATCACGTCGTGGTCAGAAGCAGGGAGCTCCGGATATCACGAGCAAGCGATCTACGTGTGGTTGGTGCAGACAACGAGCAGAGAGTAGCTGCCGGGAGGAGGTTGCTGTATCTGCACTTGGCCTCCCTTCTGTATGCGAAGGTGGGGCTTGCTCTGAAGGGTGGAACACGGGCGGAGGGAGAAACGCTACTAGCCTGCTGGCGGAGGAGCTGATGGAGAAAAACCAGAGACAAGTCTACCTTTCCCCTAGTTTTGTCATCCAGGTAGCGAGTGCCTTTGTTACATAGCCAAAAAGGCATCACCCAACAAGAGGAAAGCATGAACAGGCTCCTGGGGACCCCAAGTTTTGCAGAGGTACCCATCCCCAAAAATATTCAGGGGAAAAACTAATGCCTCCCCTCTCCAAGAACAATGAGACTGAAGCTGTGCAATAACCATGGAAGTCTTGAAAGGTTGAATCTGGGGGTGCATCTGTGCAAACCTTGGGGGGCAGGCAAGGGGAACGGAATACCAGGGAACGGCTGGAATCCTAATGGCCACCCTTGGCCACGCCACATTTCAGGGCAGGTCCTGTTCCAGCGGTTTAGCCTTCCAGAATGTGCATCTGAACAGGAAGAGCCGGAAAAGCCGGAATGGTGGCACGCTTGTCGTCTTAACCTGGAACTTGGGAGATCTGGGTTCTAGTCCCTACTAAGCCATGAAGTTTGCTGGGGAATCTGGGGCCAGTCACTGACCCCCATCCTCACCTCACAGGGTCCTTGTGAGCATAAACTAGAAGGACCTTGTAAGGAGAACCATGAATTCCTCCTTGGGGGATCAAGGTGTGGGACAGAAATGTATTTATGTGTTAAGCTCCAGCCACCTACCTGCTAAATAACGGATGGTGTCCAGCTTATTCGATTCCATAAGTGTTTTCAGAGCAGCGATTTCAGTATCGATTTTATTGCTGACTTCTGTAACCGCACTGTTAGTGCCAGAGTCCTGGAAGGATACAACCCAAACGTCATTCTCCAACCAAGGCCAGGTGGGCGATGAACCGGTTTGCAGAATTCTCTCTCCAAGGAGGCCCACTTGGTGCCAATGTTGTGGTTCTCCTTTTATAATCCCAGGGCATATTTTAGCATGCCATTTATTTTAGGGGGTGTCCTATGTGGGAAGCCCCCTCCTCACCTGTCACAGCCATGCAGTGGGCTGCCATGGGGGGGGGATGTGGGACTGAGCTCTTGATTGGTCCTCTGCCAAGTGCAACAAGCCACATTTTTGCTGGTGAGTAAGTTTAGTGCACTTTATAAGGCCGATTTCAGAAGCCTGGCTTGACCCCAGCAGAAAGAAGCATCTTGTACCTCTTTTTGAAACATGGAGAATGAAGGCTCTCACAGAGAGGAGGGCAAAATCTCTTCTCCATCATGCAAGAGTGCAGAGCACGGAATGATGGGCTCGAGTTCCGGGGAGGCAGACTCCATGTGAAGATCGGGAAGACCGTCCTGCCTGCTCAGGCAGTGCGGCCAAGGAGCCAATAACCCAGGGAGGTGGGGGCCTCTTCCCCACTAGAGGCACTCCTAGAATCCTAGAATGGTATTTATTTATTATCTTACTCATGTAAAACTTTTATATGCCATCACCACCTGCCTCGGCATCTCGGGACGGCTCACAAACGTACTATTAAAACTATAAAACAATAACAAATTCCATAAAATTATATAAATTTTATATATAATATAAACAATTTTTATATTACATATAAAATTATATAAATTATTTTATCGACTGCGAACGATAAAATAATTCTTTTTAAAATAGCAATTAAATAAAAAGGTAGAGTTGGGAGGGGCCATGAAGGCCATCGGGTTCAACCCGCCTGCTGTCGCAGGACACCATGTTACACCACCCCACTCAGAGGGCTGCCCATTCAAGATGCAGCTGGGCTTCCACCTGTCAGGGATGCTGTAAGTGGAGTCCTGCACTGAGCAGGGGGTGGGACCCGATGGCCTTTTATAGGCCCCTTCCAAGGCTGGGATTCTATGAGCAGAAACCATTCCAGGGCTCCGTACAGTTCCCAGTGTCTGAGTGGGTCAGGAGAGCTTCCTCATTCTTCCCACTGCTTGGGGAGGCAGCCCTGATCCCAACTGCTCCCTCCCCCAGGGCATTCCTCTTTTGCAAAGGAGAACGACATTGGGAGCGCCAAAAGATGGAGCTCCAAAGTAACGGGCAGCTTGAAGGCAGAAGCAGAAAGCACCTCTTGCTTTATCGTTTCGTACTTTCAGCAGAGGTCTAAGGAAAGTGGTGATTACTCCGTGGCTGTTACCTACTCCAGGATGATTGATTTCTGTTTGACTGTCCTTTCTTCTTGCAGATCAAAATAAACAGGGAAATGGCACAACAGGTAGAGCTCTTCTAGCCAGTGCACTTAAAATAAGATCCACTATTTTACCAGAGCCCTAATTTTATATCGCTCCAGACAGAACAGAACCGCTCTGCATTATATTTATGTGTCAAGGACGATGTATTGATTTTGGCATTTGTACTGAACACACATTTTAGGATGCTTGAGGGCAATTTTTGTTATCCTTGGGAGACTTTGGCCCAGTTACAGACTCTCAGCCCAACTCCCAGGATTGTTGTGAGAATAAGACTGAGAAAGGAGAGTATTATTTAAGCTGCCTTGAGTGACTTAGAGGGGAAACAAAGCTGGGATATAAGTATAATAGCTGCATACATTTTAATTAAATACAATGTCTTTGATATAATTTATTTTGTGGCCAAAGTCTGTGCCTGATGCAAATAATGATTCTGAACTCAAAGCAGTTTGGCTTTTAGGTACCTCTGCGAACAGTCTGAGAGCACATAATGCTGAAGGTGAGTCACCTCCTTTTCCAGGTGGGAGATACCTGCAAATCCTAGAGAAGCCGCTCAGGGCCTTCCATGGAAGAGTGGATACCATTCCGAAATGCCGCAGCTCCAGCACTTACTTTTTGATGAAACTCTGTCGTGGCTTCCATGAGTTTCTTCTCCTGGTCTGTGAACTGAGGAGTTTAAAAAGGAGTAAGAAAAGGCAGAAGTTGGAAAACTCCGAATGAGCAGCAAGCAAAAGAAGGTGTCCATTCATGGCTTACCATGTCTGTCACGCGGCTTCTCTCCAAGTTGATGTCCAGCTTGTTTTCCGCTCGGATCTGGCTAGTTTCATTCTTGAAAAGCAAACGCAAATACCAGCTCCAACACACACACACTCACTTAAAAAATTAAACCACTAAACAGTTTTGAGATCATCCAGGGAAAGGGATACCTGCTTTTTTAGAAGACCCAGTACGGCAAGAACAGTGGTGTCGGCAGCCATCTTGAAGGCCGCTCAGCATGGCTGGGGGTTCAGCGGACCAAAGCTCTTGTCCCCCTGTTCTATTGTGTAAGATTCACTGATCCAGTCCCTGGAGGATCTAGGAAGTGACTTCCATAAAAAATACAGTGCCCCGTAGGAGAGAGCTTCTTTTGCTTTGTATTTGTGGCAATGACGATTTTTCCAGCCGGCTTGGGTTAGGCTCTGTCTTACTCCCCCGCCCACCCCCACACCCTTCTAAGCAAAACATTCCCCAAGATAAAAGGGCTATTGATTCACTGAACATGGCCCTTGACTCACTGCATACCCACTTTACTGATAGGCTGAGAGAGAAGGAATTTGCATAAATAAATATACAGCGGCTTGGGAATGGAATCTGCCAGAAATGAGAACCCTTCCATGTAAACCTGCTCAAGGCCTTTGCTCCGGCCCAGAGGCCCTTCTTCAGCATTCTGCCCCACAAAGATGGAGGGACTTCCCCACTGCAGCAACCACGATCTCCATCAGCCCCACAAGAGACGGGTGCCTGCCCCCCCTCACTGCCAGCCCTTATTTTAAGACAACTTTATTTAAGTGGGCATTTAAATTCAAAGAACTTTACTCATTCCTGCTTTTCCATCAAGGCTGCAGCATCTCCCACTGGTCTCTGCTGCTCCCATGACCCTGGACACCAGAGTGGATTAAGTCCACCCATGAGCGTCTCCTTCCCCAGCCCTGGCTTCCAGAGCACCAGAAAGCTCCCTCAAAGCTCAGCTGCTTTCCCTACCATCCAGACATTTTTCCAAGATTCCCCCCACCCCGCAGGAAGACTTCCCTCTAAGCCCCGTCTCTTCTTTGCTTTCTTGGACTCCTTTTACTCCCCATTAAGTCCGGAATGGCAGGACGGCTCGCAGGGAAGGCCTCTGCTTCACATCTTGGATCGCTCGGCTGCAACCATTTTGAAGCAGCGCCTGGGAAATGCATGGGTCGGTTTATCTGTGCCTACTCACCATCAGCTGCTGCTTGACTTGCTCCAGTTCGATTTTCATTTTCTATGTACCCAGAGAGGAAGAGAACAGAAACACCCCACATCAGAAGACGTTCAGTGGTCATGACACGAGGCATGTGTTAAGTTCATGGCAGAGGTGAGCTCCGAAAGGGAGCTTTCTGGCTCATAGCAGACACGGGCTCCTGGCCCAAATTACATCAACAGAGAGGAAGAATGGGGAACGGAAGCCACATTCCACGAGCGAAAACAAGATGTTTCCCCACGAAGAGCACTGTGCTACCTTGGGGGAGTTATTCTAACCTAACCTGTGGAATGCGCTCCCCAGAGAGGTCCGCCCAGTGCCAACTTTATATTCTTTTCAGTGCCAGGTAAAAATCCTTTTTTTACCCATTATTTTAAGGATTAAGGAATTTTAACTTGGTTTTAATATATTTATAGTTGCATTTTGTTTTTGTTTGTTATATGTTTATTTATTGCTCTTATTATTGTAAGCCACCCTGAGACGATTCCCATGTAGGAATATTTTAAATAAATTAAATAAAACCTACTTCATGGGGTTTCTGTGAGGAGAAACTGGCTGCAGGATGGGTGAAAATATGCCTCAATTATTCCTTGCAAGAAGAGCAGGATAAAAATGTAATTAAATGAACAAAACCATTATAGGTATTATTACATTATTTCTGACCATCTTTCCATTTGCTGGGAACTCAAAGCACCTCACATTATTTTTATTTATTTATTTGATTTATAACCCTTTTTCTTATGCACTCAAAGCCGCTCACATCATTCTCCTCCTCCTGCTTGCAATCTTATCCCCACAACAACCCTGTGAGGTAGGCTGGCCCGAGAGCCTGTGAATGGCCCGAAGCCACCCAGTTGGCTCATGGCTGAGCAGGGACTTGAACCCAGGTCGCCTGAGTCCCAGTCCCACGCTCTTAACCCCTGCACCACACTGGCTCCCCTCCGTTCCCTTCCTCCGCCGAAGGAATGAATAGGCATTCGCTTCCTAGTTATACTGCCATCCTTCTCTTTGCAGGCGCAACTGATAGTGGAGGGACACTCTGCAATTTTCAAAATACGAAGCTGGAATAGAGGTGGCATCTGCATGGAGAAAAGGACGGATGCCTCCACTGAGCCAATACACTGACGAGATTTCCTGCCCAGAGACAAAACCCAGGACCGTTCCCTTGAGTATGTTGAATGGGAACTGGGTGGACTTTCTGAAGGTCCGCCGGTGGCTCACAGTCGCAGCAGCAGCCTCCAGATCTGGGTCAGTGTAGCTCTGTTTGCACCACAGGAGAAAGCCAAGACCTCTTCCTAGAGGGCTTCCTGGAGGCACCTGGAGGCTGGACCAGGCCGTGGGCCAAATCTGCTCTTCTGGGGTCATTCCAAAAGGCTGAAGGCCTTTCCCAAGGCTCCACGCCGGGCAGCAAGGGGGCAGGGGCACCCCTGCCTTCACTGCATGGCAGCCTGCAAACCTGGAGGCCGTTGAGGGTCTGTGCATGGGACGTGGCGTGGCACTGGGGGTCTGGGTCCGTGCCGTGCCTCGTGCTGCACCTTTCACCAAACAGCCACTTTTGGCCTCCTGGATAAGTGCCAGAAGGGGAGTCAAGGAGGCTCAGGGGCTGGCAAGAGTTGGGATCAGCCCTTGCCCCAGTTCCCTGCCTCCACCATGCCCTTTTCGGCTCACTCCTGGACCCAGCTGCAACCTCAGAGAGGTGGCTGATGCAGTTTTTGCAGGGCTGGCTGCAAGAGAGGCAACACCTTTGGAGTCACAGAAAAATCTAGAACCTCCTGCAGCTCTGCAGAAGCTCTTTGGAGGCTGCAGGATTCTACCCCATCAACCTTAAGCTAAGATATACTGATATTTTTGGTCCTAGCCCATGTGCTTATAGGACAGAAGCTAACTTGGGACAGAATAAAGTAAGAACAAAAGTGCATCCAAGCAGGCAGAATTGCTCGGAACAAGATGTGGGACACACTTGTACACAGGCAGCTGATTTCTCTCCATCGACCATATGCCGCCTGCCTGCAAAGAACAACAGCCCATCAAATTCTGTGCCTCGGTTGGTGAAATACCTCGTTCTCCGCTCGCAGGTTGGCAAATTCGCTCTTCTCAAGAATGACCATATCTTTCCGAATGGAGTCCAGATGAGCCATGATCTGCTGCAAAGTTATTTCCTAGAAAGAAATAAAAAGCAGCAGGGGTTGGACCTGATGGCCCTCTGGCCCCTTCCAACTCTGCTCTTCTATGATTCTGTGTGTCCCTTCTTGAAAAGGTCACACAATCGTAGAATAGCAGAGTCCCATTTCTTCTGGGAAAAATATTGTTTTATCTGGGTGGAGGGACTCTTTAGCGAAAGTTTTCCAGGTAAAGGCAATAAAATTGTCTTGGCATGTCTTGGAATGATAGTACAGGCATGCATTTCCATTGAAAGATCTCTACACATATACCAGAGAGGACAATAATATGGGTGTTTGATGAGCGATGGAACCCTGGCCACACCTCTTCCCATGCTTAATTTTGGAATGCTGAGACGGTCGTGAGCACTGTAACAAAATGGCTGCTGTGGCAGTGGAGAGGCTTGCTCACTGAGGAAATGGTTGCCCTGGTGGGCACAGCCAATCACCAAATATTCATTTCCACATGAAAAGTAATGGTTCTGGACCCCAAAATATGAAAATACGCTAAGGAACTCAAATAAAGATGACACGAGAAGAGTTCATTTCCAGCATGCTAGCCAGCCAGATGTATTTTTTTTTAATTGGGAAAGAAGTCTTAAGAAATGAAGGCGCAAGCAGGAGGTGCAGGGACCCTGGGAAGTGTCAGGAGAGAAGCCCATGCTGGAGACATTGCCCTCATGATAGAAACATAGAAACAGAGCGAGTCAGAAGGGGCCTCCCGGGCCATCTAGTCTGACCCCTGGCTCCAGCCGGCTCCGCTCACGACATGCCCACCATGTGGACATCCAGCCTATCTTTGAACACCCTCACCGGTGGGGCCTCAACCACCTCCCCTGGAAGCTCATTCCACATCCTCGGGGTCCTGACTGTCAGGATGTGCTTCCTGGCATCCAAATGGAACCTTGGCTCCCTGAGCTTGGCTCCGTTGGAGCGCGTCCTGCCTTCCTCTGCAGGGAAGAACAGGTCTCTACCCACCTCTGTGTGACTCCCCCTCACATACCTGTATGTCGCCAACAGATCCCCTCTGAGTCTCCTCTTCTCCAGGCTGAAGAGACCCAGTTCCCTCAGTCTCGCCTCATACGGCTTCCCCTGCAAACTGGCCACCAACCTTGTGGCCCTGCGCTGCACTGACTCTAATGACCATGATCTCACGACTTTGGGTCCCCTTCTTTAGGAAGCCATTTTCCTCCTGAGCAGAGACGCTACCTCGGAGCAACCTTTTGGGCAGGCCAGCCCAGGCGTCAGCAATGCCCTGCGTATGTGAAAGGCGCGGCTTGCTCACTGCGTTCAGGTGGGCAGAGGGCAAGGAACCAAATGACGAGGCACTCGCTACCTGCTGAGTTTGGGTCACCATGTCCTTGTAGATGGTCTCCAGGCTGAAAGTCGACAAAGAGGACAGCGCGGACACGAGGCTTTCAGCCTGTTCCTTCCCGAAACCTGCAGAGTAGGAAAAGGAATAAGGAGAGACATTATTTAAGGAGAGCGGGATGAGGGATGCTAGAGCCTTCAGCCTTAGGCCCAGGGTCTTCCCTACATGCAACACAGGTCCATTTTTAATTTTCTTTAACGAAGGGACAGAATGAAAGAAGACCCACAGAGCAGAGTGCAACTCCAAAAGCTACATTTATACAGAAGCTCAATTTTCACTTTGATTTGCAAATGTGTTCAGGCTACATCTGGGTAGTAGAAAGCCATATGGTGGACACGGTGTGTCTGTTATGTCTTTATTTCATCTACAAATTCACAAAAACTGAGCCACTGAGAGAGAGAAATCAGGCATGGCATTTCCAAAAAGATTCTCAATCTTCTATTCTGCGAAAGAGCATTTCATAAGACACAAAACAGATGTCCAGTGACAAAACCCTTTCTTTCATACAAGGTTTGTGTCCTTTTATGTCCTTGTAAAGACTCTAGATCTACCGGCTAAATGGCTTATTTTCAAATACTATGCATCAGCTTTCTCTCCAACAGGAATGGACATCTGCACTTGGAAAGCCCTCCTGGAAAACACCTCCGTGTTTTGCCTGCGATGCAGGTTCCTCCCCCTCTTAGAACATCACCTTTTCCTCCTTTCAGCCTGCTTGAAAACTGTAAGCACAATGTGAAATTGTTGCATCAAAACCACTTAATGAGCCCCCCACAAACTGGTGCCTTGCAGATGGTTTGGACTATAACTCCCAGCATTCCTGACCATTGGCCATGTTGGCTGTGGATGAGAGGAGCTGAAGTCCAAAAGATTCCGAGGGTACCTGGTAAGTCAACACACACCAGTAACACGCTAAGCAGCAATGGAAACAGGAAGAGCGGAGTGAGTAGGAGAGTAAACTCTGTCGTAAACCGTCCAGATTGCTTTGGCAACAGGCAGTAAAAAAATGAAATTATTATTCTTAATAGTACTATTATATTGTTAATATTAGGGTTTTATTTTTTAAAATAAAAATAACTCGGAAGTTCCTGCACTCCAATGGCACCTCTAAGAGTACTGGTTGACCTTCACCCAGAAAAAAGAATATTTTTTCTGCAAGCACTCTTATGGCTCGGTACCCACCATAAGAAAGTGCTCACAAAATTATTCTTCAGTACAGGGAAGAATCCTGCACAGAAGAAACGAGCTGCTCGGGGAAAAGGGTTTAGGAGTACTTCAAGGCCTTTGCTCACCACGAGCTTCAAGATCTCGCACCAGACTGTGGGTGTCGAAGGTGAGCTTTCTCTGCTCCAGCGGGGTGATTTCGACTCTCCGCACATCGTAGGACTTGGCCGGGTTGGAGGCAGCAACACCTAAGAAGCACAGTGACATTCAGATGCCTCCTCCTTTGCAAAATGTCAGACGCTGCATTGTAAGAGCCCCAGGGGGGAGCCCTGCAGGATGTGTGTCTGCAGAGACAAGCCCCGCTTGCTGGTCCTCAGCAGATGTACTCCGGGTGAGCCACGCAGGCCTGCAGCCTGAATCTGCCCGAGGATCACCGAGAGCCCCCAAGCATCCTCCGCAGGACCTCTGCTCCAATATCCCTAAAAAATCCCCAGTGCATTTTGTGAAGATGTGAGGACCGGTATTTCGGCTACAACAGAAGGGAAGGCCAATCACGCTCGCGTTTCGATTGTCAGCTTTCTGGAAGCCTCTGGCCGGCCAGCGTGTAGCTCAGGATGATGGGCTGGAGAGTGCTTTGGACTGACCCAGCGGAACTGTTCTGATGCTTCCAGAAATTAAAAGTCCAGGCAGGTGGGAAAGGCGCACAGAAGGTTAGAGCACGTCTGGGCAACCTGTTTCCCTGCTGGTATTTTGGAGTAACAACACTCATAATCCTTGGCCATCGACAGTGCTGGCCGGGACTGATGGAAGATGGAGTCCTGAACTACCAGCAGCCCTGTTCAATGAAAACTGACTTTTCCTCTCCCGATCCCATCCCTGTTTCCTTGCATGCTATGACTTTTGATGGTGGGTAGGAACTGACATGTGATATGGGCAGCATGCATGGTGCTCTGGGGGTCTTTCTGGGAGGACAGCGGCTCTCTTCGGGGTGACCTAGGGGCCTTCCCACCTCTACCCAGAAGCCAAGTTTGCCAGTGGCACCAAATCTTTAAAACAAAATGGGATGGCAGGCAGCTACAAAGGAAGCATGCCAGACTATTATTATTATTATTATTATCATTATTATCATTATTATTAAAACATTTCTATGCCGCCCCATTCGCCGAAGCCTCGGGGCGGCTCACAACATAAAATTAAAATTAGAATGGCCTGCCTTTCCCACAAAAACTGATGTAAACCTACAGAAACTAAACCTAAGCACATGTGACCACACTGGACCATATTCTTAACCTGCTGCTCTTTCCCTCCCTTCTTTCATGTCAAAATTTGCTTTGCAAATGTCTTGGGGGCAGATGAGTTGAGGCAATATCTATCAGTGTTGCAGCAGCAGTAGTAGCATAGTAAACATACCACAAAGAGAAGAGGATAAACCGGAAAAGATGCTTATACAGGGGAACTTGATGCCTTCTCACACTAGCAAAGCACTCCTTACAGGACCAGACTAGGAGGATGTGCATCAAAATGATGCACACAACTCAGTGGAAGCAAGTACAAAGTAACGCAGGCTGGGGCAAAAACCCCGGATTCTGGGATAGGCTGCTCTGAGCCGTGGTGACTGGTCAGGAAAGGGATCTTGGGGTTGCAGCGGACAGTTTGCAGAAAATGTCCCCCCCAACCCATGAGGAGCTGCTGCAAAAAACAACAGTCCAGCGTTAGGCATAACGAGGGAAAGAACTGAAAATAAAATGCCAGGCTTGTGCTCCACGCACACTAATCCATGGTGTGACCATGTTGGGAACGCAGCGCATGATTTTGAGATATATCCTACATAAGGATATTGCAGAGTAGGGAAAAGTGCAGAAAAGGACAACAAAAATGATGAAGGGGCTGCGGCAATTCCCCTGAGAGGAAAGGTTACAACAGCTGGGGTTGTGTAACTTAAAAAATGGAACACAAAAGAGGTGTATAAAATGAGGCGTCATGTGGACAGAGCAGACGGGGAGAGATTGTGTGTGCTGTGGTGGGTTAAGATGCAGGACTGGGACTCAGGTGACCTGGGTTCGAGTCCCTGCTCGGCCATGAGCCAACTGGGTGACTTGGGGCCAGTCATAGACTCTCAGCCCAACCCACCTCACAGGGTTGTTGTTGGGGGATAAGATTGTGAGCGGGAGATGGAGAATGATATAAGCTGCTTTGAGCTCTTTAAAAAAAGAAAAAAGTGGGATATAAATCTAATAAATAAACAGTTCTTTCTCTCTCCTAATACTAGGACCCAGTGCACTTCTCCCCTGAGCTAGAGGGTGGGAGATTCAGGACAGATAAAAGGAAAGATCTATTCACACCTTTAAATCAGGGAATTCGTTGCCACGAGAGGAACGCATGGCCACTAACTGGGATTGCTCTAAAAGGGGGACTGAGCAGCTTCACGCAGGAGGCTATCCCTGGCTACTAGCCCTCGTGGCCTCACGGGCGGCTGTTTTCCCGTCCCGGCGTGCATAAGGCTGGGTGCTGGGGCGCAACCCTGGGCACGTCCACGTGCTACTTGCAGGGCCGGCGGCCCTGAGAGGCCTCTGCACGGCAGCCGGGGAGGGAGTGAACGCACCTCGCAGCGACTGCAGCCCTCCGCGGCTTCCCCGGGCCAGGAGCCCCGCTCCGATCCCGCGAATCCTCGGCATCTGCATCTGCACCCGCCCAGTCTCCGTGCTCGAGCCGGAGGAACAAGCACAGAGCGAGAACGGCCGCTTCCGCCTCGCTGCCCAACGGGTCGCTGGGAAATGCAGTTTCTGCGAGGGCTCCGGCACTCTCTGCTTCCTCCTGTTGCCTCGGAGCCTTCTGGGAAATGTAGGCAGAACTAGCGGGTGGCAGGCGAGGGAAAGCGCGCAGGCGCGAACCAACAGCATCTTGTCTAGTACGGCGAGAGCCGGGAGTGGGTGTGGACTCTGGAGCCTATCAGCCCCAGCCAGCGTGGCCCGTGGAGTGAAATGATGGGAGCTGCAATCCAGCAACATCCGGAGACCCATTTCCCATGCCCGTGGAGTGCACTTTGCAGCGTTCATGTCTTTTATAAAATCATCTATCAAATGTCTTCTTTAAAATAGAGCCGCCAGGTTGCTGACGGGGACTGGGCATTGTTCTCATATAACCCCAGTCCTCTTCCAGCTTCACTGGCTCCCCATCAAAGTCCGGGCTCAATTCAAGCTGCTGGTTATCACCTAGAAAGCCCTTAACGGCTTGGGACCTGGATACCTAAAGGAACGTTTTCTTCCATATTTGCCCTCCCGCCCCCTGAGATCGGCAGCAGAGGCCCTCCTTCAGGAGCCCTCCGTGAGAGACATCAGGAGGCAAAGTACCCGGAGGAGGGCCTTCTCTGTGGTGGCGCCCCATCTGTGGAATGCGCTCCCCAGAGAGGTCTGCCTGGTGCCGTCATTATATGTTTTTTGGCGCCAGGCTAAGACCTTTTTATTTCAACAATATTTTAATAACTTTCAACATCGGCTTATAGGTTTAAATCTGCAGCCAGGGTGGATCTGGATTTTATTTGTATTATGTCTGATACTATTTTATGTAAGCCGTTCGCAGACTATGTGATGGGACGGCATACCAATACTCCAAATAAATAAATAGATCTAATTAACTGCATGGTGGCGACTTTTACCAGTGCAGCTAAACAGAAGCGTTCTAAAGACGACATTTGGTAGATCATGTATTAATAAGCTGGATTGCGTTGGTCCCGGTGAGATCACACGCTTTCCATCCCTGCCTTGGGAGAGTCCATCATTTACTCATGCCGAAATGGACCCCCTCCTGCTCCAGTTTGCACCGAAGCCTTGAGTGAACGACTTCGGGTTTTTCTGCAGGAGGCCTTCTGGATTATTTGCAGTATGAAGCCACCTTCAGATAATCTGAAGTATGGAAACATGCTCCTTTGAACCCGTTTTCCTCTTTCCCCCCGTTTATTTCTTTGCTTTTATATATGTTCCACCACAGAACCACTAGGTGGCAGTATTCCCGACCCCTTTGTATGAACGTGATAGCTGGAGAGAAGAAAGTGGACAGGAAAAAGGACGGATGCATTCAAAATATGATGCTGTGTGAATACCCTGGACCTGCAGGAAGATAAACATGGGGGTCCTTGGTCAGAGCAAGCCAGAGCTTTTGCCCTAGAAGCGAAAATGCCAAAATGGAGGCTGCCCTACTTTGGACACATCATGAGAAGGCAAGACTCCCTGGAATATGAGTGAGGAATCATGACTATCCAGTGAAGTCCCCATGTAGAAAAGCTCCCTGTGGAAGTGTTTTTTGTATGGGCTTCATTTCTAGGTATGCATGCATTCCCCTGCAGCCTGCGGGTTGGCTCACTTTCTTGAGTTACCTGCGCCAAACACTTTTGTGATCTCAGACTTAGTTTCTCCCCAGAAAGCAGTCTCAGCGTTCGCCTTCTCTAAAATGAGGAAATGCTTTCTGGATGCTTAAGCCATCGATCTTTTCCTGGCCCCGTATGACTTGATCTATAGTGGTTCTGTCCAACTCGGTTCTCCGCCAGAGTTGTTGGACTACAATTCCCATTATCCACCACTCCGGCTGGTGAAAGTGGTGAATATGTGGAAGAAAACCAGTTTGGGAAAACCAATCTAGAATCTATACCTTGGCTTACACTGGGGAGAGATCTGCCCCATGTTTTGTATTACTTCCCGCTTTTCTGATTGTGGCCCTGTTGTGGTCTGAATTGCCATTCCCCTTCTTTTAAAGTGCAATCCTATGCATGTTTAGTTGGGAAAAAGGCCTCTCATTCCTTATATGCCCTCACGCCCCTTAAGATCTGGGGAGAGGCCCTGCTCTGAGAACCCTCCCTGAAGGAGGTAAAACGGACATCTACTCAGAGGAGGGCCTTCTCTGTGGTGGCACCCGGATCGTGGAATGTGCTCCCCGGAGAGGTTCACCTGGCGCCAAGTTTATATTCTTTTCGGCACCAGGTTAAAACCTTTTTATTTAACTGTTATCTTAAAAACTAATTTTAATGTTCAACAGTCACTTTTATTTAACTTACTTAACTTGTATTTTTTGGTTAATAGTTATTCATTATATTGAGATGATGTTTTATTGTGTTTGTTTTAATAATTGTAAGCTGTCCTGAGATGCTGTGCATAAGGGATGGCATATAAAAGTTTTAAATGAATAAATTTATTTATTAAAAACAATAAAAACAACAACAGACTCCATAAAATATTATATCAAAACAAAAAACAAAAAAGTGACTGTTAATGATAAAATATTTATTTTTAAAATAGCAATTAAATAAAAAGGCTTTAACATTTAAACAAAATGATGGGTGTTGTAGGCCTTCTTCTGTTGACACATGCACAAACGGTGCCCTTTCTGTTACTTCCAGAGAAGGTACTCTTGTTCCGTATGATTTGCTACTGCGATGTAAATGTTTCTGATTTAATACTGAGTTGTATTTCATTACTCCTTTGTTTATTCAACACATCTATGCATTCTGCATTTATTAACTGACGATGCTGAAGGTCTGAACTGAAAGTTATTTATGAGTCTATTGCAGGATTTTGATTGTGAGACTCTTTTTCATGGAGTTGTCTTCTGATATTATTGGATTATTTGGTGTTGCTGTTAAGCATTTTGGGCTTTATATAGTGACAGAGCCATCCTGGGGAAGGATTTCTGCGCTATGGACAGTTTCTCCGATAATGCTGCAATAAAACTTTTTCAGAGCCCCTCTGACATAGACATCACTAACCACCCCGCTGATCAGTCCCACTTCCCCTGCTGATAGGAGTGGTAGTCCACTGGAGTGGCTGAGCGGGTCTCCTGCTTCTTGGAGTATCAGTACAGTGAGATTTCCCTTAGAATATGCAGACTGGCCTCCTTTCTTAGCACAGAGAAGTAGCTAGTCCTCATGAGTGCAAAATGCAGATTGCAGAGCAAAGCTCTCCAGTCAAGATCCAGCCAAGCCTGAGCTTCTTCTGCTTTCTCATTCAGCCATTAGCTCTGAGGAGTATCAGCCCATTCTCAATCCTCTGCACAAGAACGAGGCCACTGAACATGTATTGTTTCTTGAAGGCAACTCGAACAATTAAAATGAACCTTCTGGGTAGTTGTGCATCAACAAATGTTTTGCCATCCTTGAGACAGAGGTGATGCATGTATCAGGCCACCTGGGAGAATCAGAGTCCAGCAGATTTGGATGGAGAGTGTCATCTCGAATACCAAGACCTAGTTCAAATTAATCTCTGTAAAAGCTCAGAGAAAGTGCTCTTGCAGGGACAATGCCATAAGTAGCCACCAGAGGGCAGCAGTCCCCCATGAATCCTGGCAGATGGGTATGATGGGATGCACACAACACTGAACACAGGTTGGATTAATGGGTCGGAATAGATTGCACCGTTGCCGATGATGGACATGGTTGCTGGCACCTTCCATGGGGCACCCCATAGCTCCCTGAGGGGAGGGAGGGACGGCGCTGTCTAGCCCATTCCCCCAAGGGGAGCTGCCCCACAGCAGTGGGAAGGGGGCGGGTCCTTTGGTTTGTAATCCCTCAGGCTACAACCCTCAGAGACTTGAAAGCTATGGGTTGGCCAGGGAGATCTGCCTCCTAGTGGCTGAAGCTATTACTGCAAGCTTCGAAAACATGGACACCTTTGGTTACGGTTAATTAATGCAGTTTAAAAACGAAGTGACTTCAGAGTGCATGCATACTTAGTTTTGAATGTCCACGTTTTATGGAGTTGGCACAGCGAATAGAGATCCTCATTTATTCTGATTCAAGCAGTTTGTTTTTTACAAAGTGGCCTTGAATAAGCACCACCTCCACATGCCCCCTCTGGATAGGAATAGTAGGAATGTTTTCTCTGGATATTTTCTAGGTGTTTTATGATATGAACACTGTCCTCTATTTCTGGAAGATACTGCAGCTAGAATTCACCCCCCACCCCATTAAATTTTATTGCTTTTAACAGGACAAAATTAAGCACAGGCTGAATTCCATCGTGGAAACTGGTTTTTTACCTGTGGCTGGATTGTGCCCAAACAGTATTGATGTAGCTGCTTTGGTGATCTGGTTCCACGACTCTGAATAGTCATTTTGGCCGTGGCATCCTTCCCTTTATGTTCATGAGAACCTACTCTCAGGTTATTCCCAAGAGTCCACTTAATGTTTGGGTTTGCACCTTGTCAGTTGTGCTGCTAAGAGCCAAAGGCAGCTTTTCAGGAGCATCAGATCATAGGCTTTGCTTTGTACGTAACTGTTTTTGAACTTCAGGAGAAGGTGCCCACTACGGCGTGGCAAAAAGTCAGAGAGTCTTAAAATGTGCCGGACGCCAGAAAACGTAAAGGGGGGAAATGAAAGTGGGAAGTCCAAAAAAGGGAACTCGGCTGCCCTGGAATGTTGGATGAAAGCAGGTTCCGGGTGGAGGCCGTGGGAAATGGTTAGGAAGAGAAATGCAAGGGATTGTGTGGCGCCATGGAGGGAAGAGGCGGGAACGGGATGGGCGGCCGAAGAAATGGAATTGAGGGGATGGGCGAGGAGGAGGGAGGAAGAGAGAGATAGAGATAAAAAGGTTAGAGAGAACCATCTCATTGTCTGGATAGGTCATCTCCCGGTTCGCACTGAGAGGCTATGTTCCCAGGTGAAGATCAGAACTGACCAAAGATGTCAGTCGAGAAATCGAAGGAAATGCATCTGTGATTGGACACGTGTGTGTCCACCCACCAGAAAAACAACATGGAGGGGACAATGAAGCAGCTGGAGCCCTGAGCAGAAGTACTTTATTAGGGTGACATTAGTCTAGCAGTGCACCCAAACGATGAGTTTTGATGTAGCCCAGTCAAGACTACTGAGAAAGAAGAGGGAAGCTGCAGTGTGCTTCATTAGCAGTGGGATTAATTTTAGTTGGGATAACTTGGATGAGAAGTTAATTGGCTTTCCTTGCCTTCTGTGAAATTCAGACTCTAGCAATAATGTCTAAATTTGCCTATAGATAGCTCTAAATTAGCATATGGAAATGTTATGCAGATTTGCATCCCATTGGCTTAGGCTCCCAAACACTGGAAGTGCCCAGCAGTGCCTCCTAAGCTTTGCAGCCTCAGGAGGAAAAGTCAACACTCAAAAAGAGCACTTTATACCAGAACATTTTGTCTCCTGTCCAGCTAGTTTTGCTAAAGTGGCCAACAGCATTTTGGTTCTCTAGAGATGGAAGAGTTCTGAGTGGAACAAAAAACAAAAAGTTACCAGAAAATTTCTAACACGGAAGCCAGATGATGTTTCTTTCATCCCCACTGCTTGCTGCTTGAATGTCACTCCAAAACTTTTTGGAAACCCACAGGCACTATGAATTTTAATGCAAGTTGTCACCATCTCTGTGCTTTTCAGAGTAGTACTGGGACCCCCCCCCCCCGCGCCCCAGCTTTCTGGCTGTTATTTTCACAGATTTTCCTTTGCTTGAATGGATTATAACAGGATTAAGAGCTTTTCACATAGTGGTCAACTATTTATGAGCTTGGAAATGCAGAGAATAGATTTCTTTACAAGTTGGTGCAAATGCCTTTCAAAATTTAATTTGACAAATCTCGGGAGTCGGGCAGGAGAAAGACACCACTGGCATCGTGTTCATCTGAAAAGGAAGAGCTCAACACTTCAGAAGGTAATCCTGGGAGATGAATTCTTACAGGAATGTTCCCTGTTAGGTGTTGTTTCCTTCTTATGGTCCAATGCAGTTGACATATGTTAAAATGGTGGTTTTGAGACATAACCCAGGTGGGTCGGACTACAATTCCTTCAACTTTTAGCCAGTAGCCATGCCGGTTGAAAATTATGGGAGCTGGAGTGCAACACGTCTGGAGGCCTCCAGATGGGAGAAACCTCTTCTGTGTGGACAGATGTCTTGCCCGCTCTGCCTACTTGCTCTGCAAACATTATGGGAAGATTAAGAATCTCACCTTGATGCAGGATAAATCATTCCATTCTGTGGTTTGATTGGTGGGTTATCATTGGGACAGGTTGGAAGGAAGAAAGGTGGTCTCACATGGAGGTGGGTAGAGACCTGTTCTCCCTGCAGAGGAAGGCAGGACGCGCTCCAATGGAGCAAAGCTCAGGGAGCCAAGGCTCCATTTGGATGCCAGGAAGCACTTCCTGACAGTGAGGACCCCGAGGGTGTGGAATGGGCTTCCAGGGGAGGTGGCTGAGGCCCCATCGGTGCGGGTGTTCAAGGATAGGCTAGACATGCACACGGTGGGCATGTCATGAGTGAAGCTGGCTGGAGCTGGGAGTCAGACTAGATGGCTCAGGAGACCCCTTCTGACTCGCTCTGTTTCTGTGTTTCTATGTCTCAGGCCAGGGTGGGAAACGCATCTACTGATGGTGGATTGCAACTCCCATGAGTCCAAGGGTATGGGATGTGGGACTTGCAGTCCAACATCAGGAGGGCTACATGTTCACCATCCCTGATCTACAGCCAAAGGACATGATATCAGCCTTATATCAGCTCCACCTAGGTCAATACTGTCCAATCTGGCAGGCATTAGCTCTCCAGGATCTCAGAGTATAATTTCTTGTATTCCCTGCCAATGGAGCCTCTGATGTGAAGAAGCCGGAGACTTGCTCTTGGAGCCTTCAGCATGCCAAGCACCCACAGTACCACTGAGAAATGGTTTCTCTCCGTGGGAAGAGCAGAGTCCCCACCCAGACGCTTCTGCATAGACCGTCTGATACCTCAGAACAGTTTGGGGACTGTGGGACAGGGCTATAAGGGTCACGGGAACCCAAACAGAACACGTCCCTCTCAGTAGCACAGAACACTGAAATATATATGAGTTGCTTCCTTGGGAGCCGCTGGCAATGGTCCTAGCTATACATGAACTTTGCATGAAAAAGCTGAACTCACCACAGGGGGAAGATTGCCTTCAGGTGCCCTCAGTGGCTCAGTCTGTTGGCGACCTGCTGTGCATGGGCGACTTCCAGTCCTGCCTTCTGATGGTTTTTGATCTTGACTGGACAGTCCCTCAAACAGAAGATGCCTTCAGACCGAGAGAATGCCTCCTGTAAGCCGAGAACATCCGCATCGTCCTCCCATGGTACCTCCTTCGGGAAGTTCGAGCCAATTTATTTGATTGCACAGTGGCACAATCATATCAAAGACCCATCTCGTCCTGCACCTTGTGATGAACCTTGTTTTCCCCGTGTTGCTCTGGCCTCCCACAACACAGAAATGTGGCCACCGCAAGCTTCTCCAAAACTGAATCTGGCCCTTGGGCTGAAAGCAGTTCAGCACCTGTGTGCCAATTCTTTTAATTTCTGAAGTGTGGCTCTTTGATGCAGAGAGAATCTGTGCATCACAGGAAAAATGTTTTTCAACATCAACAGTCTTTTAAAAGTCATTCGACAAAGTCCTGGCCCCTCTACCATGGTAGAAAGTGTCTTGGAGGAGCACCAGACAAAATAAATGGTAGACAAAACAGTCCGAGGTTGTCTATTTACGTAGTGTATCTCTTGCCTTTTGCACAATGCAGCAGAAAAAAATGGGTTTGTTTGTGCAATGCCAGGTTCGTGAACATGTGCCTGAAATTTTGCGGGTATGTCTGCCAGGACCCACCCGCCTTCATAAAAACAGTTGCTCTTCCACCTTACAGTCGCCGTGGTTTACCTTAGCAGCACTTGCGAAAGTGAGAACAACTTCTTTTTCGTAGCTATTTCCTGAGCCATTTCTAGCTGTTCATAGCACTTTCTCAAGTGTAATAAATGCATTTCCAAACCTCCTTATATACAAAATGGAGGTTTTCGCCTTACTAATGGACCATCCGGAGACAAGACCAAAAGGAAGACCCTTTATCAGATCCTGCCGGCCTGAAATGTGGCATTGGCATAGTTCAAGGTGAAGAACATTTGGCTCTCCTGGTCTTGTTGGATTGCAACTCCCATTGACTGTGTTGGTTAGGGCTGATGGGAGTTGTAGTTCAAGACCATATGCATAGCCACATGTCCCCTCCATCAGGCGTAATGTAATGCACCCCCCCCTCCTTTGGTGCCCTTGGGGATTTGAGAAAGTGCTCTGGGTCCCACCGTGAAGTGGATCCCATGGTGTCTGAAGCATTGCCCAGATGGCTTAGCTCTTCCTCTCATGTCAGCTAAGAAGCTAAATCTTGGCATTTTGTAGGATGGGACACCTTGGAAAGCAACATCTGGACTCTGCCCCTTCCAACCATGAAACTCCCTGGGTGACTTTGGACCAGTCATAGTTTCTCACAGGGTTTTGAGGATAAAATGGAGAAGAAGAGAACCTTGAAAGCCACCTTGGGTTCACTGAAAGAGGAAGAAAAGTGGGATATGAATATAATTTAAGGAATCTCATGAAATAGTATACATACCATAATTGTACATCTATACTTCAAAATGAAGGAATGGAGCGTATCAATAAATAGACACCCCAGGCCCCCAAGAAAACCTTACGGTATGTGTGTTGCATTTGGACATCTGTCCTTCAGGATGGAAGGCCATTCTGAACTACTTCAGACTGGCTTGGAAGTCCTCAGCCTCTCCTGAACTCCTAGAAATTCGAGACACAACCTGGAGTGGTTCCAGGCCTCATCCTCCTACACCAGAGGGGGCTGAGAACACGCACAAGGGCTAGGAATTTATGGAGTCCCCTGACTTTATCAAAATGGTTGAATTCTATGCTTAGCACCTCACCCTGCATCTTGCCCCCAGCTGCGTTTGGGCATGAGTGTAACAGACGTTCAGCTCGGTCTAAATGGCACAGGCTGTTTGGTGTGTAGCTGGTTCTAACTTTCTGAAAGTTCAGCTTAAGTGCAGGGAGCCCTGGACCGAGCTGGGGCAGGTGCATGTGGGGACAAGAGCCACACAGCTTGCCTCTGCCTCTGCCCTTCCCATGCCAGGGACTAAAGGGAAAACAATCGGGGTGTATTGCAGCAAGAGAACGTGCTGAGTGTGAATGTTTTAACTCTTGCCCTGCATGGTACCTAGCGGTACAGACCCGGGAACAAGCTCTGTGCACTAAAAACCAAACCAAACCCTGAAGGTTCGGATCTGCTACTCACTGTGCATTTAATGCAGTGCATAGCTTAGCCCCAAGGAAGCAGTGTTGATGCAACTTTTATTTTAAATGTTTATTGATTTTTCAGGCTGGAAAGGATCTCTGAAGGAAGCTTAAATGGAGCACGAATTGGAGGCATGTGCCCGCCCTTGTGTGCCCCAGTTCCCTTTCCTCGTTAGGGCACAATGATTCCGGAGTTAATGGCATTTTCAATCTCCCATTTGCAAAGCACGGCTAATCGCTGACTTCTATTTGCTCTGGGGAATGAAAAAAGCACCCCAGGCTAATGTGATTCATAGAGCCGTCTTCTGATCTTCTCGATAGGGGCCGTTCGCCATTGATCTGGCAGGGCCTATCAGAAGCATTGCAGAAGAGTTAATTTATAATAACAAGGAGTGAAAGAAGGGATGCAATGTCTCTGGCACAAATGGCAGGCAGCAGGAGGGCCTGGCATGGACCGCTCTGCTAATCAGCAAGCCAGAGGTCCTCATTTCGTGAAAACTGACGGCTGGGGAAAGGAGGCATCGCCTTTCAGGGGTTGTGGCTCAGTGGCAGCTTGGGACAGAGCAGGTCTTGGCCTGGGGTTCATTGTGGGCATCTCCCCTTAAAAGAATTGAGGAGCAGCTGATGCCTTTTGGTGCTGTCCATGGGGTTTTCATGGCAAAGAGACTGGAGTGGGTTGCTATTTCCTTCTCCAGCACATTCCTCCACTGGAGGAAGGTTGTCCATGGGGTCGCGATGGGTCGGACATGACTTCGCGATTACCAACAGCAGCAGCTGATGGGAAGTCTCTGGACTCGAGATGCTTGAAAGCTCTGGAGATGCAACACAAGAGAAAGCGATTCAGTAGAGACACAGCAGAGGTGTGCAAAATCATGCATGGTATGGGCAAGGTAGAGGGAGAGACATTTTCCCTCATGATGTCATTATTTTGTTGCATTGCATTTATATCCCACTTTTTTTGTCTCTTGTGAGGAGTCTGGGTGGCTTGCACAGCCCCATTTGGACTGGGAGTCTGTGAGTGGCCCAAAGTCACCCAGCAAGCTTCATGGCCGACTGCAGAACCAGATTCTCCCAGTTCACCTCTCCACATGCTCAAACCACCACACCGTATTGGTTCGAATACTAGAACCCACTGGAGGCATCCCATGAGGCTGATTGGTGGAGGATTCAGCACAGATCAAAGGAAGGCCTTCTGCATGCAGTGGGATGCAGTGGTTAGAGTACGGTCTGGGAGAGCCGGGTTCTAGCCCCACTTGCCCATGAAGTTCACTGGATGACTTGGGGCCAGTCGATGATTCTCAGCCCAAGACGGAGATGAGCGGGAGGATTCTGTAAGCTGCCGCGGATTCCTAGGAAGAGGAAACATGCATCCTCCCCACTGTTGCAGTTAAACCATAGACCTCCGTTCTGCAATGTGCAGTGAGAGCCACCAGGAGGAGTGGGACCAACCCCTGGAGGAGAAAGCTCTCCACGACCACTGGCCCCGGTGCCATGTGGTCCCTGCAGGCGCAGTGCCTGTGCAGACCAGTTCCTGGGGAACACGGCTGGGAGGCCGCTGTTGCACTTCTGCTCTGCTTGCGGGGGTCCCCTGTGGCCTCAAGTGCTCCAGTGTGCTGAATTTCCCACGATGCATCTTCATGCGATGATCCCTGGCTCTGGTCTTACGGGAAAGGAAACTCCTCAGAGGAAAACTCCCCACCTTCTCTCCAAGATGCGTCCTCTGGACCTGCTCTTCACACTTCCTCCCTGTTCCGTGCCACTCCGCTCAGCTAAATAGCCCCACATGGTAATCTTTCCACACAAGGGAGTGGCTTCTCCTTCTTGATGATTTGGGTGGCCAGTCCAGGCCGGACAACGCTGGAGCAGATGGATGCTTAGCCAGCCCTGGCAGAGGCCTCCCAGTGCTCTGACAGGAACGTTCCCTCAATGCTTTGCTCGGCCCTCTCTAGTCGGGAGAATCCTGCCTGCCCTTCTCGGATGTTAGGCTTGACATGCAAGCTGAGAGAGCAGGGTACTAAACTTCGGATCTGTGGACCAGGTCCCAGCCCAGCCCTCCGGGTCCCTAGATTGCCAAGGTCTTTCCCAGTGACCCACCACCTTTTCAGCCAGACATCTGGCCTTGCCCCGCTTTCCCCCATTCTGAAACCTTTCCCAAGGCTTCGTTCATGGCAGTCAGAGGTGTAAGCCAAACTATGTGGGTCTTTTTTAAAATTTTTCTCCTGCCCAGCTTGCCTTCAGTTCTGTCCATCACTGGAACACTGCCACCCAGAGCATCTCTGCAACGGATGTCGGCCTCCAAGGTGAGCCAAGTTCCACTGCCCTAAGACAGACAGATGGGATGGGTTCAGCCAACACTCAAGGGTTGGGTGTGGGTGGATAGCTGTTGAAACATGGGTTGTCTTGTTATCAGAACCTAGCTCAGAGAACAAACCATGATGCACAACCCATAATTCACAACCCAGCAACAAATCATGGGTCTCCTTCCTGGGTTGTTTGTGGTTAAAAAGCCACGGCCTGTTAGCAACAGTGCAGGCCACATGGCCACTCACGGTTTGACAACAACCCAAGGTTCAGTGGCAACCAACCTCCAACCCATCAACCCTTGTGTGTGGGTTATCTGAACCCACATGGGGTCCTTACATCAGAATGCCAGGTATTTGCTAACCTTGATGAGCAATGCTCAAGCCCCACTATCGCCAGACGTTTGGGTGGTGAATTTGCAAGAAATGGCCTTCTTGGTAGCAGCACCCAGATTTGGAACTCCCTTCCCATTTGCCCCTTTCCCAGCTGGCTCTTGATGCCCCATGAAAACCCTTTTATTTCACTGGAGTCAGCAAAATATGGTCCTAGAAATGTAGATCTCTTTATGTGTGTATTTTATAATGTTCTCTTAATTATTTTCCTTTTTCGTAGATTAACATTAACATGAAAGAAGCAGTGGCTTATCGCAAAATTAATGGAAAATGAGGAGCAGAGAGATAAGCAACCTGACGGGTGAAATTCATTTTGAATCTTTGCCAGACAGCAAGTGCTAAAACCAGTCCCAAAATAGGGCCCCTTCTCTCCATCTTGCCCATCGTGACAAGTTGGCAGCATTAACTTCACGCACGGGGACCAGAGGGAGTCTGACTGCATCCCGCCCAGTCTGATTTCTTGAAGGAGTTTTGCTTCTTTAAAATTTAGCCATGGCTGTGAGTCATTTAGAAGGCACTGCCCACAAACACAACATCCTCATGGAGGCAAATTAGGCACCCATGTTTGTACCATCTGTTTTGTACCATCTCGAACCTAATCCAATTGGCCGAACTCCTATACATGTTTACCTACTGAATTCAGTGGGACTTACTTCTGAGAAAAACATGCGTAGCCGTGCTGAGAGAGACTAGTCGCCTAGGCATGCTTTTCTAGCAGATGGCTTGAACGTGATGGGGTTTGCTCCTCGGCAGACTCGCTCAGGATGCATTGCAAGCTATAGTTTATCATAGAGTCGTAGAATAGTAGAGTTAGAAGGGGCCCAAGTTCCTCGCTGTCTGCACAGTGGAACCAGCTGCCTGGAGAGGCGGTGGGCTCTCCCACACTGGAGACATTCAAGGAGAACCTGGACAGCCCTCTGAGTGGGATGGTGTAATGTGGTGTCCTGCAACAGCAGGGGGTTGGACTAGAGGGCCTTCATGGCCCCTTCCAGCTCTCCTATGATTCTGTGATTCTATGATCCCACTCAGATGGCTGTCCAATTTCTCCTTGAATGTCTCCAGTGTGGGAGAGCCCCCGCCACCTCTCCAGGCAGCTGGGTCCACTGTCGTATCGCTCTGACAGTGAGGAAGCTCTCCCTAATGTCCAGCCTGAATCT
This sequence comes from Varanus komodoensis, assembly GCF_004798865.1. Lineage (NCBI taxonomy): Eukaryota > Metazoa > Chordata > Lepidosauria > Squamata > Varanidae > Varanus > Varanus komodoensis. The sequence goes on along the minus strand of NW_025335941.1, from coordinate 60,989,191 downwards.
GGGTTGTTGCAACTTCAATTGATTCTTCCGTGTCCTACCCTCTGGCACCAGCAAGAAGAGATCTTGACCTTCCTCTTTCTGACAGCCCTGGAGGTACTGCTAGAGACATATTCGGAAGACCTTGGTGTGAATCTTGCCTCTGCCAGGATCTTCTGGGTCGCTTCCTTCCAAAGGCAATGCATCCCTGCCTGCCGCAGTCTTACCACCTGCAGTACGAGGGATTATAATGCAGGTTTGTTGCAAGGACTGCAAAGGGCTCCACGCCAAGGCATTTAATGGCTTTTAGAGCAAAGCACGAGCCCCATGTTCAAAAGCAGCTTGCCTCTTATTATCTGTTACTGACATGCAATAGCAGGACATTGCACTTGCCTGGTGCTCCGATGGGAACTTCCTGGCAGGCATCCCCTCAGCAGGATCCTGGCACAGAGGGGTTTTCCTGTCACTCTCCGATCCAGTGGGGCTTTTTGTGTCACCTTCAGATCATTGTCTCCAGGCCTGAGAATCTGGGAATATTCCTGATCATACAGACTTCTAAATAGTGTCATTAATTATCCCCAGAGTTAGCTGAAATGATACAACAAAAACACTGCTTAAATCTTATACATGCAGAGCAATTTCTCTGCGTCAGGAGCATGAGTGAGCATCTGCATGGTTTCAGTAAGGGACTAATGGAAATTCCACTTTCTTTTCAGTAGGATAATAGACCTCCTGCTTAATCAATAAGGAATTATTCCATTCTTCCCTTATGTCGTTAAATAGAGAAAGAAGGACTTCCTTTGAGGAAGGTGTTTTGCCTTCTCTTGATTGCTATGGGGGCATTACAAGGATATCTGAGTTTTATATCTGGCCTGAAATTAATCCCAATTCCCTTTCTAGCTCTTTTAGGGATCCTGCTTATGTTCAGCTGCAGCTCTCTCAACATCCCATAACAAATTTGAGAGTGGTGCCGTAGATTCTGAGCACAGAAGGTAGGTAGCTGAGCGCCCCTCCTTGCAGCGGCTTTGCTGGAAAACAGCAGGAAGAATGGAGCGCAAGCTGGTTTTGTCATGACTCGGCTCGCTGACAATTTCTCAGTATACAAAGGGGCCTGGGTTCGCACATGCATGTTCATCACTAGATGCCTGCAACATTAAGGGGTGTTTCTTAATTCAATTTCAATCCTCCATCCTTATCCAAAATGTCATCATATCTTATAATCCCTTCAAAAATTCAATGCATTTGGATACACAAAAGCTTCCCTGGGTGAAAGCCATCTTGGTAATTTATTATACAGTTTTATCTTTAACTTTTCCCACACCGACATTAATGATTTTCTAATATAGTAACTTAAAAAAGAACCATGTGACTTAGCTTTCTCATACCACAAACATTAAGGGGTGATGTACAGGGGTGATCAGGGTTTATTTGGTACACAACACTATGGATGTTAATTTAGACAGAAAAAGTCAACAACTACCGCATGACCCAGTGAGGCCGCTGGACTTTCTGTTGTCCACACATGGATAGGTTTGTGTCCTTATTTATTTTTGGCTTTGCTCTGCTTTGCTTCAGTGCCTTTCAAGCGTGCAATTTTCCCGGGGCTGCACAGGCTAGGAAGCCATTGAGATTAGTGACTGGGGAGAAGTGGTCCAGCGTTCCCCCAATGCACATGCTCAGCCAGTCCAGTCGGATTTGGAGCATGGGGTATACAGGGTTGGACGGGGATGGTTTGGCAGCCGGCTCTTGAAAGGGCCACGTTAACAAGCAAGACTATAATGGAATGTGCTCCCCAGAGAGCTTCGCCTGGCACCGACTTCATACTCTTTTCGGCGCCAGGTAAAGACCTTTTTATCCAGCCATCATTTTAATAATTAAGGGTTTTAAATGTTTTAAGATCTGACCAAAGTCCCATTCTCTTTTCTTTTTTCCTTCCTTCCTTTCTTTTCTTTAGTTTTATGTTTGTTTTATGTTGGCCTATTATCTATTGCTTTAATTATTGCATTATTGCATTATTATTTTCCATTTTAATCACTGTAAGCCATCCTGAGCCGTTCATTGGAAAGGATGGGATGAAAATGTTTTAAATAAATAAATAGTCAGGCGGCAGCTGAGAACCAAAGCTTGTTGGCACATGGGGAGACACTAGAACGGAAGAACAGAAGAGAACATAACACGCTGGATCAGACTTGCAAGGTCCATCCAGTCCAGCACTGCGTACACACGGAGGCAAACCAGCTGCCCACAGGGTCCCTCCAGCAGGGTGGGCGCAAGGCCTCCTCCTGGCCAAGCTCCTCAGCAACTGCTGTGTGCAGGCAGGCCACCTGTGGGAAGGAAGGGGGCACATGGCCAGCAGGGCTAGTAGCTACAGATAGCCTCCTCTTCCTCCATGAACCTGTCAATTGCTTTTTAATGTGTTCCAGACTGGCAGCCATCACCACTTCCTGTAGCGGCAATTCCATAATTTATATGTTGTGTGAAGGACTTCCTTTGATCTATCCTAAACCTCCCGGCAATCAGCTTCATGGGATGACCTCATTGGGGTCTAGTATTATGGGGGAGGGAGATAAATCTCTCCCTCTTCTCTTCTCCACACCCTGCGTTCTTTTAAAAACCGCTCTCTTATCTCCCCTTACCCTTTTCCTAGGCTGAGCAGTCCCAGGTGTTGTGGCTGCTCCTCACAGGAGAGCTGCTCCGGCCCCCTGGTCATTTGGGCTGCCTTTCTCGGTAGAACAGCAGGGAGCGGGGAGCATTTCAGTCTGGAATCAAGGTGTTTTGCGCACGGCCCCCTCCTTTTCTTCCCCAGCAGATCAAAACAAGAAGCTTATAAAATACACTTCTTTATCAGAGCGTTAACCGGCTTAGCTGCAACACGGGGAGTTTTCTTTAAGAGTTGACAAATCCAAGGAAAGATTTGCCTCTGCCCATGTGAAGAGTTGATTCTAACCTGGAACGGCCCCTCCTCCTTGCGTATGGACCCTACTCTCAGGGTGGCTAGCACTGCTTGTGGCCCGACGGGGCCACCTGCCATTGCATAAGTGGTCCATCTCTTTGACCTGGGGCTCCGCACTGGGTCAAGGTGTCCCTTCCGATAAGTGTCTCCTCCATGCCCAAGGAGGCTTGGTTCTCGGTTGGTTCAGAGCCACCTGCCAGATCTCCCCCTTTCCCCCTTTCTGTCTCACCTCCTGAATCTGGACTCTGCCTGGGTGTGCTATATGGGGAGAAAACGGGGCCCCATCTCCCCAGAGGCCTCCAGAGAATGCTCCCCCAGGCAAGTCTCAACTTCCATAGTACAATACAGAAACAATCAGCAATTAAGGCACAACCTGAGCATTATCCACTGAGCTCAGGGTTCACACACCTGCATTGTGGAGCAGGAGGGATGGGAGGGAGCTGAACCTCTTGCTCCTTCCAGGATGCATCTTCACGGGATGACCACTTTCAGCCATCTAGGAGTGTCTCAAAGTGGGTGGGAAGGAGGATGGAGGGACTTCAGGAAATAGCCTGGTCACAAGCACTTCCTCCTCCTGCAGAGGTCCAGAGTAGGTCCAGAGCATGTTCTGAAGGCACTCAGATCTGCCATGTTGAAGCTAAGCAGGTCTGGGGCTGGGTTGATCTGGGAGGGGAGACTACCTGAGAAGCACCTGTAACCACCTTGAGATCCACAATGGGGAAAGGTGGGATAGAAATACAATTCATAGATAAGTAAAGTAAGTGTTGGTTCATGTAAGTAGGCAAACCTTAGACCTTCCCTGTCTACAGTGGCTGCCAATTGAAGTCCAGGCCTAATTTAAGGTGCTGGTAATGACCTATAAGACCTTAAACGGCTTGGGTCCTTGGTACCTGAAGGAGCGTCTTCTCCCCTATGTGCCTGCCCGCCCCTTGAGAACTGAGGTAATGGTCCTGCCCTGGGATCCCTCTTTGAAGGAAGTTAGGAGGGTAGCTACTTGGAGAAGGGCCTTTTCAGTGGTGGCACCCCAACTTTGGAACACGCTCCCCAGGGAGGTTTGCTTGACGCCACCACTTTATTCTTTTAGGCATCAGGCAGAACCCTTTTTTATTTTCCTAACATTTAAATATTTAATTGGTTTTATCCTTGATTTTATCATCATTTATTGGATGCAGTGTGTTGTATGTTGTCTCTTGTATATGGTTGCTTTGTTTTTTGTTTTTTGTAAGCTGTCCAGGCACTTTTAGTATTGAATGGCATATAAAAACTTTAAACCAACCAACCAGCCAACAAATTGTATGAGCTGGTTCATATGACATGGCAGCCCAGCATGGATTGATTGACCCATAGGGTTGCTGGGGCTTGTTGTGTCATGCAAACCCAGCCTACGAGGGTTATTTTGAGGCATAAGCAACCCTCAAAAAAAGCCACAGTCTATTTGGGTTCCTGTGAGGGCTGTTTATTCCCAAAATAACCGCTGCTGGCTGGGTTTCCGCAACGGGATAACCCTCTAGGTAGGGCATGCGTATTCATAATGGCAACTGGAACTCTCTGCTACCCCTCAGGCTTCATGTGGCTGCACGAGGCCCATCTTCTCTCCAGGATGGTCCCCTTCCAGGCAGGCCTTTGCCTAGTGCATGGCGAACTATCAGGATAGAAAGCAGAGCCAAGGAGACAGACTGCCATTGTTTTGAGCATTTACCAAAGGAAGTGTAGTTTGCCATGGGCTGGCTTTTTGAACAAAACGTGTAAAAAATAAACCCTCTGCAAAATCATTAGGATTTTGAATTATTAATACTTAATTAATTGAATAATAATTAGGATGGAGAAGGCGAAGTCAGAGAGTTGGGCTTGGACCTGAATGGCGGAGAACAGCAACCTTAACCTGGTCCCATCAATATCTTGTCAATAATGCGGAAATCTCTGCTTCTTGGACAGTGCGTCATGGTGTTAGAAATCATTAATTTGAATTAATTTCTAAAATGTGGACAATTCTAGACAAATGTGGAAAATCCTACACAAAAGAGTCCAGCCCTTTGGGAACTTCTGCCAAGGCACGTAACAGCTGATGCTGCCTTCAATCTCCTACACCTTGAACAATTTGTAGGAAGTGGTGGTCTGGTTAAAATACGTCACATTTCATCAATCCAACTCTTTTATGCTCTGCATGCATTTAATTCTTGATATGGCTGAAAAGTCCCTTTGGGGCTTCAGGTGTTGTGTTGTTGTTTTAGTTTTTGTTTGGATGTTGAATTATAACGGCAAATTTGATAGCCAGAGGATTAAGGCAAAGGGATGCTTCATCCATTTCTCATGCTGCATAATGTCACTCGTCTGTAAACAAACCTCTTGTCTTTGGACCAAAGTGGGCTGCATGCAGAAGGCAGACTGGCACTTAGGGAAGTCTGTCGTTTGCTTTCTCTCTGTTTCACATAATGAGCAGTCCCAGATCACTGCTTCAAAGACTGGGAAAGTGCAGCGCACAGAGAAGTCGCTTGTATTCTTCTCCCTGTGCCTTTCCGTACGGTAAGTTGCCCACAGCCATTCACACCCGCTGCTCGCTCTGTGAGGGAAGGCAAAAAGAGACTGGAGCAGCCTCTGTGGCTGGCTTTCCCTCCCCTCACAACAACCCTACGAGGTAGGCTAGGTTGAAACTCAGGGACTGGCCCAGAGTGGGCCAGTGAGCTACATGGGTGAGTGGGGACTAGAACCAGACCTTCTGGGTCCCAGTCCAACAGCCGGACCACTACACTCTGCTGGTAGGTGCATCAGGCCACCCTCCCTTTGGAGTGTGCCTCACTGGATCCAGTGTGCTAAATCTGAGCGCATGCATGCAGGACCTCACGGCTGGAGAGCCAGAGCCAAACCCACACGCCACCAGGGGGCGGCCTGGGGCGGCCTTGGGCAGCCGCTCAGCCTAGCCAGCCCTCGGGTGAGAAGGGGTCCACGTCCATTGCCTTAAGCTGCTTGGAGGAACGGTAAATGCCACAAATGAAAATAATATTATAAGTCAAGAAGGGCATTTAGATGGGGCAAATGACAGGGAGCACTCAAAGAATCATAGAATAGCAGGATTGGGAGGGGCCAAGAAGGCCGTTGGGTGCAGCCCCTGCTGTTGCCGGACACCAAGTCACACCACCGTTTCCTTGAACCTTGCGTGTCTGCAAATCAAGCCCCCAGAAACGGCGTGCCATCTTGATCCATCTCTCCTTGTGCAGAGTAGGCACATCACCTGAGAGGCAAATGGGTCTTACTTGCCCATTCAGGACCAACTCACCCAAAATACTCAGCATTGCAGCAGACGTTGCTTGGACAGGGCTGAGAGGACTCATTTCCCTGACGCGACGGCAAGGTTGGCACCTATGCTGAACGAGGGCCGAGACGTTTAACCGGTGGCAGATGAGGGGACCCTCCCTGCTCGTCAGAAAGCCCTGGTGCATTCACCCGGCAAGCCCTGGATCCGCTGCACCCCCGACATTCCCACAATGCAGATGGATTCCAGCCTGTTGTGGCCTTAACTTCCAGAAGTGGGACATGAAATCAGAATTTTCAGAGGCTCCAGCCACTTGGATAACCCCCTGCTCACCTCACTCTACCACAAGAAGTTATGGTGCACTCAGTCCCTGTTCAGATGTATTGAGATGGAACCAATGCTCTAAAATCCACAGAGACTGGCAAATGTCAAATCTGTAACCTAAATTTTAAGGGCAGTTCTTGAATAATTGAATGCCAGAGGATCTCGTGGTCCCAAGTCTCTCTCTCTCTCTCTCTCTCTCTCTCTCTCTCTCACACACACACACACACACACACATCAAGTAAGACAAGATAGCACAAAATCCAAGTCTGGTAGAAGTAGCTGCCCCTCTGTTCATGTCAATAATTTAAAGACCTTGAATGTTCTTTGTGATATAACTTTTTCAGCTTAATGTCTTCTCCTGGAATGAGAGCCAATAAGTCAAAAGAATTAGGGGGAAAGAAACCCGTGGAGAGCTGGTGTGGTGCAGTGGCTAAAACCCCAGAGTTGAGAGAAGACCCTGGTTCAAGTCGCATCGTAGCTACTCTTGATCTTTCAAAGCCCCCCTCTCCTTACCTGCAGGGTAAGAACAAGGATGGACAGAACCACGGGGAAGTCCAGCTGGCCGATTCCTCCTCGGGCACTGAGCACTGGCTGCAGTCGAGGACGCTCCAGCGGTGACGGTGGGGGTGGCACAGCGTGTCCAGGCTTGCTGAATCAGACGGAAGGCCAGTCTGATCCCAAATGCAGTTCGAGTGGCCGGTCAGTGGCCCATGTCCTCTCCAAAGGGAGGCCCTGTGCCATCGTCATGGCCAGCAGACACAGACGTGGCGTGGGCAGCCCGTCCGTGGAGCAACCTCCCCACCGTGGGCCGGCTGGCCCCAGGTTTGGGCGCCAGGTTAAGAGCGCCCTCTTCCCCGAGGCCGTGAAAGACTCACTTGAGATTACGCATCCCAGGTGTTTTGTGGAGTCGTGCTTTGCTTTGGTCTGCTTTAGCTGTTTTAAACTTGGTTCCTTTTTCTGATTTTATGGTATTGCATTGCATTTGCATTGCGTTCTTATTGTCTGTTTTATGGAGTGTTGTAAACTGCTCAGAGGTCTTTGGCTGCCGGGCATGTAGAAATGAAATAAACAAGAACAAGAAGAACAACACAACCCTCTGCAGGCCTACGGGGAAGCAATTCTGTGTTGATAGAGTTTATTTCTGAGTGGGTTTGTTTAGGATTGCCATCTCAGTGCCAGACAACACGTGATCTTAGCCATCTTTGAGGGTGTTCAAAGATAGGCTGGGCAGGCACATGGTGGGCATGTCGTGAGTGGAGCCAGCTGGAGCCGGGGGTCAGACTAGATGGCCCAGGAGACCCCTTCTGACTCGCTCTGTTTCTATGTTTCTATGTGTTCCAACAAGTGTACTTGATATGGCCACTTTTCTTTTGCTTGAAGAACAGTTGCAGGGGCAAAATTGGGAAGGCACATCTGATTTGCATGGGGTCCCAGACTCAGTTCTGCAGAAAATTACTCCTTTCTAGCTGTTTATTGCCACCAAAGTGCTATTTACTCCAAAAGGTCTTTTGAGGGGCAACTAGGAGCCCCAAAGGGGACAGGCTGGACATGCACACGGTGGGCATGTCGTGAGTGGAGCTGGCTGGAGCCGGGGGTCAGACTAGATGGCCCCCTTCTGACTCTGTTTCTATGTTTCTTTTCAGTAGAAAACTGCCATGGAACCCAGTCAGGAATAAAAAAGTTTTTCTCAGAACTAAAAGTAGACAAGTTTGGGAGGCTTGTTCAGATCCATGGCTAATAGAACATGTAGTTTGTCCCTGAATGTCCATGATCTACTCCACTAGGCCCCCTTTAAAGTCATTTGGTCAGTGGCTGCCACATTCCACCAATGAAGGAGGTGTTGGGTGAAGGGTGACGTTTACCTGTCCTAAATCTCTCGACATTCATCAGTTTCACTGGCTCACCTTGGGATCCTGACAATGTGTGAGAACCCCTGAGATGATACAATGGGATCTCCAGGGAGCTTATTTATTTTTTATTTTTTGCATGTTCTTCTTCAAATCTATAATTGCACAGAGCTAGCTCTTTTGCACGCTCATCTGGAATTACATAAATGCAAGAGCTCCTTCAGTTCTCGAAGTCAGCTTGCCATGGTGGTTCTGCGGCTCTTAAAATACGCCTGTGGCTGAAAGCTGCCCGGTTTGTTCTGCTCATCTCCAGAGTGGTTGTTCTAAACACAGACTTTCACCCGAAGGTCTCACCCACTCTGTTCTGACAGAGATTCCTCCCAGTCACACGCTTCACTCCGTTGTCTGATCCACAAACTTCCTACCCATTAAATGTGGCCTCTGCCCATTGACCCCGTAGCTAGCGTGTCAGAAGCAAAATTTTGGTGAAATGCTGACTTAAAGAAACCTCGCCTTCTGTTTTCTCAGCAGCTATAGTTCTCCCTGCACCCTCAGGTTCCTGCAAGTGGCCGAGATCCTGGAATGCTGCCTTTGCAGGTCAGCAGTAGGAGAGCAACACAGCCCAAGAAAGCGTTTTAAAATCCCATTGAGTTCAAGGGGACAGGGAAGGACCACAGCTCTGTGCAGCAGAGGGTGGAAGCCAGGGTTTCTGCACAAACCTGGACCAACTGGGACTTGGAACTGACTCTCTGCACTCCCTCCGATCCCCTTTTCCAACCTCCTGCAGTTGCTGCTAATATTGTTATGCATTCCATGCATAGTCCACCTGTTTTTCCACTAAGTACCCAAGGAGGTTTCTGGATTCCTCCTTGTGAGCCGAGTGTTGGAGAGAGGCTTTGGAGATCAGGGTTCGAGTCCCCACTCAGCCCTGAATCTCAGTGGGTGACTGTGGGCCAGTCACTGACTCGCAGACTAGCCTACTTTGCAAGGTTGTTGTGAGGTTAAAACAGGGTGGAGGAGGTTTGTGCTGGCGGATACCTTGCAGGAAGAGATGGCAGGCTGTCATGCAATAACAAAAGAAAACAGTCCTCTGATCACTGGATAAAACAGACTCGGAGGATCAGCAGAAGGGGTGCAACCCAAGCAAACTCAGTGGCTGTTGGGTGAACCTTCTCTCTGTAATTATCTGGCCGCTCTGTAGCCTTTCCTGCTTCCTTGCCAGTGTTAGAGTGACTGCAGGGAACTGTCTTGATTCCAGATCACGCCACCTCCTTGTTGCCACTGTCCCCATCATCCCCGGGACCCAATGCTCTCCATTGCCTGGAATGATCTGGCATAGGATGGGCGCATGCAAACCACCAAAAGAGAGGAAGCGCACCACCCAAGAAAGGGACAGGAGAAGGCAGCAATGTTCAGTTCCCCTGCACACGTCCCTTTATAGCTACCCATGCAAATTTATAATGCACTTACCTGTTATTCTGTTTAGAGCGCACCTGTATTTCTTTTTGCAAGGAGCCCAAGGCGGCTTACATAGTCCATCTCTGCCCCATTCGATCCTCACTAGGCTAGCCTGAGGGTCAGTGACCGGCCCAAAGGCACTCAATGAGCTTTGTGGCCAGGTGCGGACTAGAAACGGTGTTAGGTCCTTTGAGCTGGCTTACAAGAATCAGGAGGGGGAAACAGAATTTTTAAAAAGTATATCTTTTGAAAATATGCAAACAAGAAATAGTTGGCTGCGATGTCCAACTTTTTCTGGACCACTGGCAAGGCCCCAATCCAGAGCGTCACTTGGTTTGTGATTCCATGACATATCATACATAACTTGGAAGGTGCAGAGAAGGGACTGTGTCGGGGTTCCATGATCTAGAAAATTCCTTGTGTGGCAGATGCTGGGTTTTTGCGTGGGGGAGTACGGGGGATCCCTTTTAGCTCTCCAAGCTTCTGTTTGCATGCGGCGCAGGAGAAGCTATTATTGTGCCAAGGTGACGCCTTCTCTCTAGCAGAACCACAAATTTGGGGAGTGGGCAGTTATTTGGGGACTGCAGTGTAGGGGGAAAGGCTGACTCAGTGTAAATTAATATGCAAAGTAAAACTAGGAAGTAGGAAGAGACTGCTGGGAGTCTAGCTGTATGATGTTCTTAGGTTCCATTAGTCTTCAACATGCCATTCTTCTTCCGCAAGAGAAAATTTCAGAAATCAGCTGTATGAAAAACTGTAACCTGACTATATGAAACATTCAACCGGCAATTAACAACGCCCTTCCACCCATCCCACCTCCCGCCTCATCGTATTTATTAAAATAGGGTCATTTCCGTCACAGTTAATGCTTTCAAAAGTCATCTCTTACCTAATTCACTTGTGAGCGTCTGTAATTATTTTTTTTAATATTCTCCTTTAATTTTATTAGCAAAGAGGAACATATTAACAAGCAGATCACCACAGGCATAAATGGCTTATTTTGTTAAAATCTGAAAAACAATGGGGGCAGAACAGCTTTTTACACGGTTGATAAGTATGTTCCACAGGGTCTGATTAATCTGTGTACATCCCGATGGTACTTTTCTGCTTCTTACTTTTCCCATTTTTAAGAGCATCTTAGGCTTCAGTCTACTGAAAGGGAAAGCAATATAAATGGTTGTTTTTGTAGCCTTCTTGAGATTATGGTTCAGAATTCTCCAGAAGATCTTCAAAATAAACACAAGCCTTTCCAGACATTCTGACTACAGAAATAGCAATGTGATGGCTTTGCTGCCATGGGGCAACCCCTGGACTCAGGCTTGGACACTTGAGAAGAATCACAAGGTCTGCCTTTTCATGGATTTTGCCAAAGCAACATGGCGACATGGATGGAGAAGCTCTTCTGGAATATGCTGAAATAGTCTCTCTCAAGCAGTTGTGGAAGCAACTGAAAAGTCTTGGATGCCTTCATGAGCAGTTCAGCAGACGAGAAGACTGGGCATCGGCTCTCCTTCAGTGGAGGTATTGAAGCAGTCTATCCATGCAGATGTGTATTTGGACCCTGCATTGATCAGAAAACTGGATTGCATTGGGCTTCCCCAGTTGTTTTGGAATGCAATCCCAGGAGTCTCGGAGAGTTTGGCCAATAGCCAAGCATGTTGTGGGTTCTGGTGCAAAGCAGCTGAAGTGCATCTTGGGGAAAGTAGGACTAGATAAATTCCAAGATTTCATCCATCTGATTCTTTGAATATCTTATGACTTTGATCCTACTTCTTAAGATTTGCTTTTCCCACCATGATCTGCAAGATGGCTTTCTCCATCTTTCCTATATTCTTGGTCAATGCCACAAATGGTATAGGGCATTGGTTGATTAAAATGTTGCCATGACAAATCACATTGTTTAAAAAGATGGATAGAACTCAAGTGTGACAGAAATTAAAAATCTATGTTACAAACTCTGCCAGGTTGAATCTCAGATGATATAAAACAAAGCCAAGTATTATGTTAAAAGAATGTGCCTTTGGACTTCTATGCAAGTGATGTTCTCATATTACACCTTGCAGAAAGAGGAATTGATATGTGGAAACATCTGCTAAAAGTTGAGCTGGGACCCCTCGGCTATGGAATCCAGAGAATCCATCGTCCGGAGCCAAAAAATGCTGAGCTGAAAGCAGAAAAGCTGAAGGTTGCACTGTCAAGGAACCAGGAGGACTGGAAGGTGATGGCTGTATTGCCGAGCTGGCTTAAGCAGAACAGTGCAGGCAAAGTTATTTGGAGATACTCCCCCTGCCAAGGTTGCTTTCAGAAATGCTGGTTAACTGCTAACCCTGCTTGAAAATTGGTTTATCCCCATGTAATAGTGCATGCTGTGACATAGACACAGTGTTGAGAAAGATGCACACTTACCCAGGAGTTCATGTCATTGAGATTATTCCAGCCTACCTTTGAGTAGACATGTAGAGCGTGGCACTTTAGTTACTTGAAAAAGGCAACGTGGCCAACAGTTCAGGAGGGTTTCGGCAACCACAACCCAATCTACGTTCATCATTACCATGCCTGGGAGAGTAGAAACATCTTCACCCCTCTCCAAAATGATAGCAGGTGCAAGGCGAGTCTTCCTGGGAAGAGCCCGGTACAGAGGAGGTGCCACCACCAAGGAGTCCCTCTCCCCAGTTGCTACCTGCCCTATCTCCCAGCAAAAAGAGGACCTGAAGGTGACCCTCTAAAGACGTTCTCAGTGTGCAAGATCTAATCTTGTAATTGAAGATCTGATCCTGCTAAATTCACAGCATGGTTTCAGGCAAGTAACAACTGTTATAGCCAGTCCAGTCATGAGTAAACATAAAGACAGAAGATGCAGCTTTCACAGTGGGAAGTTTTTCTTGGCCAAGTTGCTTTGGTTACTTGAGGTAAAGCGGAGGTTATCAAAGGACGGTGTTGCAGCAGGGAAAGAAAACAGCTTACACGGGTGTTACTGACCACAAGAGGTTTTTCGCGTCTGGAAAGAGCTGTAAAAAAGAAATAAATCAGGCCATAACTCCAGAGGGAGAGCTACCGAAACGGAAAATCAGATTGTGTGTTAAAATCCAAGTGCTTTCCTTCTGTTCTAGTAGTAAGGATATTTGGTGCAGATATATCTCACAAGCTTTGCCTGTAAAACATTAATGTTAATTCATGTTTCATTTGTCAGCAAGGAAAACTTGCGCTTCAGTCAGGAACAAATATCAGAAGCAATATTTTAGTATCATTTCTGGAGAGAATTGGGCTGACTCTTGCTGTTAGACACAACAAAAATTGCTTTCTTTGTCATGGTAGGAGCTCTGAGGTTGGAGCCATTATATAACTGACAGTGCCAGAAAAATGGGGTTTTCCTCCCCTCCCCACATCCTCCAAAATCTCTTCTGGAGGACCCCATAACACTCCAGATTTGGAGCACAGGAGGGGAGCTGCAGGGAGGAGGAGATGCTGGAGGTCCCAGGTTTAAAACAAAGGTGTACAATATTAGGGTTCCCAGGGAATATTTTGACCTGTCCTCCCAGCTATATTCAATAAGGGTGCCATGCAGTCTGCAGGGCAGCCCTCAAATCAGAAAGAAAAAAAAATAGGAGGGTTGTTGCTGATTTCATTCAAAATTGGGCAGCAAAATGCTCCACAGGTTCACAAAGTGGACTGCGATGAATCTGCAGCAGCTACAGGTGTCTCCCGCATTTGGCTTGGGGGGGAGTTGTGAGGAGGGGTATTCTAGGAAGAACTTCATGGGTAGGGATAGCCGTCGGATCCTCAGGATCAAGGGGTGGGGTCCTGCTCTTCCTTTGCCCAGGTCCCAGCTCTGAGCATGGCCAAATCCTGATACGGCAACTTATCAATTTATTCAAATGACTTCAGCCCACTTGCTACTAAAAGACACCAAGGGCACGAATGAAAGGAATAAAATGTGATACAAGAATCAAAACATACTTTAGAAATCCTGCGTGGTTAATTTTTAATAACCATGCCCATCAGAACCACGAGCTTTTGGTAAAAGGAAAAAGGAAATCGGGCAGCCCCAGAAGTCCTTGGGGAACCTCTTCCAAAACCTTGGCTTGGCCTTTGAAGCAAAACAGCTCAAATGGAAATGATGTGCCGACACCCAAAGTGAGGTGCTTTCTGTACTGCTGCAGAAAGTAAATTCAAAACAGGATTAAAGAGCAAGAGACACAACCGAAGAGCCCCAAGGATATCAGACGGAAGTCCTCTTAGAGTCCTCCCAGTCCAAAGGCCAGCTTTGGTTCATGGAGTCAGTCCAGGGTTGGAGCACAGAACATGGAGGAGTTGTTATTCCCACGTCTGTGGGAAAGCTGCCACTGGTACACAGAGCGCTCTTTAGGGGGTGAAACCCAAAGCCCTAAAGGCACGTCTTTTCAAGGCAGAACTTCGGTTCAAACTTTTTTCTTCAATCATCATTTTAAGAATTAGGGATTTTAGTAATCAAGTTAACAGTCGCTTTTTGTCATGTGATTTATTTATTTTAATTTTGACTATATGTATTATCATTGATTGTATTTTTATGATTATTTATTACTGTGCACTGTTTGACTGATCATTTTTATTGTTGTTGCTTGTTTTATATTTGTAAGCCGTCCTGAGATGTTGCTGTGAAGGACAGGATGCAAATGTTTTATGAAATTAAATTAAAATTAAATATTGTGGCTGGATAGCCACCCAAAAACCAACAAAAGTGGACACATGGTAAATAAATAACCCAGACCAACAGGCAAATCTCGTGTTCTTCGCATCTCATTGCCTGCAGGATCATGTGTAAATGGGGCAATGCAGTCTGCTGTGGCTTCCACATTCCTCTTTCTTTGTTTGAAAGGGGACAAATAGAAGCAATAGTTTTTGAGCTGCTTCCAAGAAAGGGAAAACTAGCCTGAATCCAAATAATGTTATATGAGACAAGGAGGCCTGGAATCACTATTTCTCGATTTTATTTGTTTTTATCACCTCAGTTCAGAAATACAAATATTAACAAAGAAAACCTATCAATGCAAGCAAACTTATTCCAAGTAAATAGCCTCTAATAGTAAACAAGTTTGCATTGATTCCTGAACTTAATAAAAAGTAGTATTTGTTTTTCGGCAAAATAGTTATTTCCTCTTTGTCTTTCTCAGACGTTAATCATGTTAGTTAGTTTAACCAGACAAGGTGTGTCCCAAATCTTATGCACCAGTTGTCCATTATTGGAGGGTTAATTCTTTCCCCCTGTAGCCATCAGTAATTGAATAATTACTTATGTAGCATAAACTGGGATTATATCTTTCATATAGCTGAAGAATAATAACATCAAAAGATCTAGAAAGAGCTCAACACCTAATTTTCTTCATCGTATCCTTTACTATCCTCCAAAAATGTACCATTTCGGGGCAGGATCAATTAGTATCAGAATTTCTGTTTGCTCCATTGGAAGGAACAGATCACATCTGTATTTGTTTTCCATTGCGCATATGGATGCATTTCCTTTATTAATAAACAGTGGATGAGGAATTCAGTTCAAGCACTCACATTGAAGCAAAGCTATTAAGCCATGCTTGCTTTGGAGAAGGTTGCTAAATATTTCTTGTCACCAAGACATCTGTGGCAATACCGATAAAATGTTTGTTTGTCTCTAATTTCTTGGCTAGCCCAGTGCATTTGAAGTTAATGGAACGGAACATAACTTTTCTCTAGAGAGAGATGTCAGCTTGCCATTTTGCTCATGCATTTCTCCATAGAGTGAAAATGTGGCTGAGAAAAGAAATGTTAGACCCCCGAGAGGTTGTATCCTCAACAAAACCAATGAATATTTTCTTGTGTTCTACCTAGGAGCTACCCTGCATTACGATCATGGGCTAGGACTTTGAGTCACCCCATGCAGGCATCTCTCAGCCCTTGGTCCTTAAAAAGTGCTTCAGGGACACAAAGAAAAACTGGTCTCAGAAAGTCCCTGTTTCTTTAGAAAGATTCAGAGAAGTTTGCATTGCTGTTGTGTTACCGTCATGTGCTTTCCCAGTGCTAATCTGAACAACATCTATTGGGAGTTTGATATGTGTGCAAATTGAGTTTTGTCTTATGGACAGAAGTCTGCTAAAAAAAGCTCAAGTTAGCCCACTTCTGATCCCTCATTACAGGAAGGATATAGCCAGGTTAGAGTCAGTGCAGCGTAGGGCCACAAGGTTGGTGGCCAGTTTGCAGGGGATGCCGTATGCTGAAGAGTGATGCAGGGGATGCTGAAGAGTGAGGGAACTGGGTCTCTTCAGCCTGGAGAAGAGGAGACTCTGAGGGGATCTGTTGGCGACATACAGGTATGTGAAGGGGTGTCACACGGAGGTGGATAGACCTGTTCTCCCCTGCAGAGGAAGGCAGGACGTGCTCCAACGGAGCCAAGCTCAGGGAGCCAAGGTTCCATTTAGATGCCAGGAAGCACTTCCTGACTGTTAGGACCCCGAGGGTGTGGAATGGGCTTCCCCGGGAGGTCATTGAGGCCCCATCGGTGCGGGTGTTCAAAGATAGGCTGGACATGCACATGGTGGGCATGTCATGAGTGGAGCCGTCTGGAGCCGGGGGTCAGACTAGATGGCCCAGGAGACCCCTTCTGACTCGCTCTGTTTCTATGTTTCTCTCAGGCTGGAAGCAGGGCAGTAAATCAGGCACGCTCAAACAAGCCAGATTTCCTTGCTTTGGTGCATCCATATTCTGAAATCCACCAAGCTGCAGGCCATAAATGCAAAGTACAAAGTATTTCCACATCTTGTGCCCTGCTTCAAAACAGCATGTCTAAAATCAGGTGCCTTGGCGTTCTATCGTCCTCAGTGGATGACAAAACAGCCTGTAATGCACAGTCGTTTTAAAGAAAAGTGAAGCTGCACTGAGCAGGGTTTTTTTTTAATAAATAGCCCAAGAGATTTCCAACTGGCACCTGACAAGTGTTCAGCCTGGCAGCATAGTAATTTCCTCTTTGTGAGGAACATAAATTAATGGGAAGAGCTCTGAAAACAGACAGGCCACAGCAGCTTGCCAAAAACACCTGGGCAGAGAATAAGCAGCGTACAGGTGGAGGTGATATGCGGAAGGGGAAGGTGGGCATTTTTCCTGCTGGTACTTTGCCAGCCTCATCAGACACTCACTGGAAAGATCATGGGACCTGCTGGGCATCCTGGACCACATCGCCATGGCAAAGGAGCAATTATTTGCTCGTTCTTCCTCTCTGTTCTGTGGGGAGAGGTTTTAAAGATGCTCGTTACTTTAAAAACATGGCTCTCCATCATAATCTCCAGGATGGATCTGGAACAGGGATGCAAAGAGCAGGACAGAATTTGGCCCTCTTGCAATGATGGCCAGGAAGTGAGGAGAGCTAAGATAGAGTCCACGGATGCTCAGGAATGCTACCGGCCTCTTTGGGCAAAGCTTGCAAAGCACAGACTTCTTTGCAGAAAACACAAACCACATTAATACTTTGCACAAAATATGCAAGGTGTGCAATTCTTTGTGCAAAATATGTGAATAACATAATTCGTTCCTCAAAATGTCAAGGCCCACGAGTCCTGTGTTTGGAAGCAGCACTCTGCTTGGACTCAGTTTCTGCTGGATGCTCATGGGGATGCTTGGTGTAGGGTGGACATGAGGTCTGGGAGCTGAGGTGGGGGAATCAGAAGACTCCCATGCCCAAACCAGATTCCTTGCACATCACTAATCTAGAGCTCAGCTCTTCTGGGGAACCATAAATGTGCATCTGAGCTAAAACCACGAGGACACTGTTATGTCCCACAGTTTTACAGATGAGACCAGAGACCAGTTGGTATTTTTAAGAGGAGTTTTTTTATTACCTGCACAGGGACCAGCACTATCACACAAGGATGGGATGAGTGCAGGCCCCCAGTAGAGGGACAGTGGAGTTTTTATACCTTGTTGCAAACAAATGGAAAATTGTTATTGGCATCCTAAGCGAGCTGGCATGATACAGAAGCGAGAGGGTTTGCGGTTAGTCTATATTTTGATACAGAAGCGAAGCGGTTTGCAGTTAGCCTATCCTTTTAAGTTTTTCGCCTTTGATAAACCTTGCCCATTTTCTGATAACACTCTGTGTATACCTTGGGGCAGCTGATAAACCTCCTGTTATACTTATTTAAAACACAAAGCCTCCTATTATGCTAACTCAATACACAAAGCCTCCTATTAGGCTAACTTTAGTACACAGCTGATAACATTCTGTTATACTAGCTTTAGCATCAGGTGGGTCCAGCCTAACAGACACGAAAGCCTTTCCTTTTCACTTTGAGCTTAAACGCCAATTCTTTTCTGAGACAACCCATTTTATCCTCACCACAACAGGCCTGTAAGAGGGGTTAGGCCGAGTCCGTGACTGGCCTTAAGTCCCCCAGTGAGCGTCATGGCTGAGTGGGACTCAAACCTGCATTTCTCGAGTCCTCGGTCCTACACTCTCCCCGCCATGCCACATGGAAATCCTAAAAAGGCAGTCCTCTCAGTCACAGTTGCTGTCTCAAGTAGCAGGAAAGTGACACTGACAAAGCCTACATGATCTGAGGGTCGGGTCTATTAATGAAAGGATGGCTGGGGGAGCAGGAAGTATTTAGCCTGGAGAAGAGAAGACTAAGGAGAAAGAGGACATCCGTCTTCAAGAATCTGAAAGATGGAGAAGAAAGACTTGCGCTCTGAACTGGACCAGATGGGTGGAAATTGCAGGGAAGTAGATTTCTGGCTAAATCTTAGGAGAATCTTGAGAATGGTGATGTCTGATCCATGGAGGCACAGATGGCTTGGGAGACGGTAGGATTCCCTTTCCTGTAGATGGGAGTTTAACAGCGGCTGGATGGCCATCTTCCAGACAGTGGGTTTCCTGCATTGGCCAGACTAGACGACCTTTGAGGTCCCTTCCAAGTCTATGATCCTACAAATGTCATCTCACAGTGACCAGCTGTCACATCAAGAGGAACGTGTGCCTTTGAGATGCTCTTTGGAGGGTTGTTGGGGTGAGACCCAGTCTTTCCCCCCATCAAGTTCCCTTTTTATTTATAATTTTTATTTGATACTCAGACAAAGAGACGTCATTAAGAGCTCTGCCTCACCTGTAGTCTAATGATGAAGAGCTCACTTGTCAGACTTGGCGATGTGGTTTCCTGCTTTCTTTTGGAAGAGGCCCCCTGCAGAAGAGAATGCGGGGAGCATGGGTCTGCTGGGTGGAGCGCCATGACCTCAGTGAGGCCCTCGTCACTGCCTCAAGGCTGCAGATGCCACAGCACGGCTCCCTTTGAGGTAGCAGGTTCCCAGCACCGCTTGTGCAAAAAGCATCTGCCCCTCGCAGTGAAAGAAGAAACCAGTAATTTTCTTTTAAGTGATGGAACACATTTTTTTTTTTTTTTTAAGATCACCGTGTTCTGAAGATGTAGGAATGGATCCAGGATCTGAGAAGAAGGGGCTTTGCGGGAGACGACCTCCCTGATTTCATGGCTTCAAGTTATTTAGGGCTTTATAGGATATAACCCACACATTGACTTAGGCACAGAAGTTAAGCAGAAGCCATTTTGGTTGGTTCCAGCTGGAGAATATGATTTCTAAGGTGCCCGCAATACATTTTTCAGGGTTCATTACAGTAGTCTAATTAAGAGGTAAATTAAAGCATGGATTACTGTGGACACAGCTGACTTTAGCTTAATCAGCCTTTAGCTGACTTTAGCTTAATTCGGCTTAATCCTCCCAACAACCCTGCAATGTCTGTTAGGCTGTTTTCTTTGGAGAATGCCATCCAGATATCACTGTGGATTAATAATAATAATAATAATAATAATAATAATAATAATAATAATAATAATAATAATACATTTTATACTGCCCATAGCCAAAGCTCTCTGGGCAGTTTACAGCCCTAATCATAGAATCCTACACTCAAGTCACCCATCCCACTTCTGACAAGGGCTGACCCTGCTTAACTTCCAAGATTAGGCAGGATCAGGCACTTCAGTCTACATGGAAGCTACAGGATTTGTCTCCTGGAGTTTTCCCAACACTTTATGGCTTCTATATGATCCAGTGCGCCCGCAACTGGAGTATTGTGTTCAATTCTGGGCCCCTCATTACAAGAGGGACACAGCCAGGTTGGAATCAGTGCAGCGAAGGGCCACAAGGATGGTGGCTGGTTTGCAGGGGAAGCCATATGAGGAGTGACTGAGGGAACTGGGTCTCTTCAGCCTTGAGAGGAGGAGACCCAGAGGGGAACTGTTAGCCACATACAGGTACGTGAGGGGATGCCATGCAGAGGTGGGTCATGACCTACAGTGGAGGGCAGGATGTGCTCCAATGGAGCCAAACTCAAGGAACCAAGGTTCAGGTTGGATGACAGGAAGTACTTCCTTACAGTTAAGACCCTGAGGGTATAGGATGGACTTCCACAGGAGGTGGTTGAGGCCCCATTGGTGCGGGTGTTCAAGGATAGGCTGGACATGCACATGGTGAGCATGCCATGAGTGGAGCCAGCTGGAGCTGGGGGTCAGACTAGATGGCCCAGGAGACCCCCTTCTGACTCACTCTGTTTCTATGTTTATGGAATGACACTTAGTGATGATTGGATTGGATGATTTCTGATGGATAATTTGCACTTGCCATTTCAGAGCAATCTGGACTGCTTCCATGAAAAGAGTGCCCAGTCTTAGTATGGATGGTTGAGAAACTGGTTTCAGCTTGTTCTGGACCAACAGTTATTCAGTTTGCATCACCTGGAACGGAACACAGACTTGAACGCAGTCTGCAATCAAAGTTCATGCATTTCCAAGCTTGTGATGTCATTTGCAAAACCTCAACAAAAATGGGATGCATTAGAAATGCATATACAATGCATCCCATTCGAAATGCAAACTTGAAAAATGCATACAAACATTCTTTAAGCAATGGAAGAAAAGGTCACATGGTGGAAAAAAATGGAAAAAATGTGTTTTATGTGAGAAGGAAAAGCAAAACAAACAAAGCCTGCAATCTGTGAAGAACATCAATCAAAGCAAGCTTTGAGCCAGAGTTTTGGGAACCTCAGCAAGCTCAGTTTTTGCTGATTCACACATTCTTACTTCGTGACCCTCGGAAGTGAATTCGTATTTTCTTTCGGAGTTCATTCTCAGACCTGCTTGTCACCATTGCTTGGAAATAGTTCTTCCTGACATTAATTGTAGCTGGCCTGAAAGGAAATGCTTTGTGCTGAAGAACTAGGTCACCTCTCATGCTAGGTTCTTATGGGAACAAATGAGCAAATGATTAATAACCCTTCCGATGTAGATGGGAGAGGCTGGCAGGAAAACTCTTAGCCATTAAGGGTGTTGCCAAGGCCCAACCTTCAACTGAATGTGAGTCTTGAGAAGTTTATGCAACCAAAAGATAAGAAAGGAGAAGCAAAAAACTGGAGCATTCAAGAGTAAGTGCTTCGGCTCACCACTTCAATGGGGAAGTTGAGCTCAGAGTTGTATTGCCCCCTTCCTGGTGAGACAGCCCTGGAACTCAAAGAGAGCCTAAGGAGGAAGACCTGGTCATAGGTCCTTGGGGTCAGAAGAAGCTTCTAGGCCTCCTGAAACCACCACCATGACTGATTCAGGGAGGCTGCCATCCTGGAAGAATGAAGATCCTGGACTGGTCTCGTCCTCCTGAGCCAAGCCCACCAGAACGCCAGGAAGAAAGATAGTGGACTGTCCAGGCAGAAGCCCACAGCTGAAGGTGCCTTGCCCACCTGGGAGGACATCAGCGATGCTTGAGCACCATCATAAGGAGAAAGCACGCTCTGGAACAGGGTCCCAGCTACAAGCCAGGAAGGGCAGGGTATCGGCATCCCCATTAAACCAGCTGGTTAGAGGGCAGATCTTGTTGAAGCGACAGTCTGTTATGGCTTGCACTGCTGGAGAACTTCCTTGTGAGCCTGGCCGTCCTGATTCTTGAATCACAGATGTGCCTCTGATCAGGCAAGGAGTGGCCTTTGTCCCAGGGGTTACAGGAACCAGACACTAGCAAAGACATCACTAACCAGTCCAAATTCAAGCTTGAACGTCACCCAGCAGAATCCCCCATTGGCATGGCCAAGGGAGCAGCTCTTGCCCTGCTGTTCTGATAGCATGGGGCCTCCAGAGATTATGAAGGGCAAACCTTTCTCTGCTTCTTATCAAACCGAAGTATCACCATTCCACTTCATTGAATGGCCCACTGAAAACCCTGCAAGACAAGGGTAATTGCAGAAGGAGTATACACGCCACTGCAAGCCAGAAACCTGTCAGGATTGGAACAAGGGAATCGCACCTTTCCTGTCCTTCTAAAGAACCATCCCATTATTTTCCGTTCAGTGCTCCAGGAAACATGCAACTGGCCCAGGAAATTCCTGGATTTCCCAGAGTCCTTTTCCTGCAAGCTGCCTTGAAGGCTTGGTTGTCCTTCTTAACCTTCCCCCTCCCCTACTCCAAAATTCCTGAGCCCTGTTCCCAAGTTCCTGGTCGGGTATCCATCCTTTGTAACTATCCATCGCCTCCTTTCTCTGGTTTAACAGATAACTTGAAAGGAAGGATAAAGAAACAGGAAGGTGCTCAGAGCCAGCAGGGTCCTTTGATAAAGGAATCAAAGATTTGTTATCTGTGTGCTTTTCACAGATCAGTTAGATCAGGAATGAAGAAACTGTAGCCTTCCATATGTTGCTGGATTACCACATGCCTGGCCATTGGGGATGCTGCGTTGGGCTGATAGAAGCTGGAGATCAGCAACAAGAGAGGTATTGCTACCACTCTATACGACTCTGGTGCACCCGCAACTGGAGTATTGTGCTCAGTTCTGGGTTCCTCATTACAGGAAGGATACAGCCAGGTTGGAGTCAGTGCAGTGTCGGGCCACAAGGTTGGTGGCCGGTTTGCAGGGGATGCCGTATGAGGCAAGAGTGAGGGAACTGGGTCTTTTCAGCCTGGCAAAGAGGAGATAGGTACATGAGGGGGTATCACACGGAGGTGGGTAGAGACCTGTTCTCCCCTGCAGAGAAGGGCAGGACGTGCTTCAGTGGAGCAAAGCTCAGGGAACCAAGGTTCAATTTGGACGCCAGGAAGTATTTCCTGACAGTCAGAACCTGGAGAGTGTGGAATGGGCTTCCTCGGGAGGTCGTTGAGGCCCCACTGGTGAGGGCGTTCAAAGATAGGCTGGACATGCACTTGGTGGGCATGTCGTGAGCAGAGCCGGCTGGAGCCAGGGGTCAGACTAGATGGCCCGGGAGCCCCTTCTAATGTGTACTTTGTTTCTATGTTTTTGTGTAACAATTGGGACACTGAATCATCATCTCTGGATTAAGTATTTCCACTGTCACACCATAGTTTAACCTTTGTCATCCTGAGGACAGAATTCCATTTTCGATAAGCTCATAGATGTCCAGATGTGAGAATAAAAAATGCAAAAATAACCAACATATTACTAATTAATAATCTACAACAGCACAAAAGCCAGGAAACCACTGAATGACTGGTGGTCTAGGAAACAGAGAGGGAGCCCAGAGGGCTAGATTTTAAGTCAGACTTGATAAGGCTTAGTTTAACATTTTTAAAAATATATTTAGTGACCTGAGTTTCTAGGGTTTTTTCTATTTTGTTGTGATGTGTATGATGAACTTCTCCTTTTTATGGGTATTCTTTTATAAAGTTCAGTGGTTTTATTGTTTAAAACATTGCTGCAAGACATCTCAGAATTTGGAACATAGAAAAAATAGATGCCGTTGGATACCTAACTTCTGTTGAGTGTTGTTGCTGTTGTTTTTACCAAAAACAAAACAAAAAAAGGTACAAAGGACAAAAAAACCAAACACCTGAACTCACACAAGGCAAGAAAAGGAAAACTTTGTGGGGTTAATGCATGCAAAAAATCAAAGTTCTCTTTACCTGTCTTGCTCGGGTTGAAAATACATCAAAACCCAGGAAATACAGCAGAAAGTCCCTGAAGGCAAATAGCAGAATGAAAATGTCAAATAGCATTTTGTTTGGCCTTTAACATCAAACAATATTTTTCTCCGTGTTTGTATACTGCGGTCTTTCTTTTTCTTGCTTCTTCTGGTTTGATGTTTGCACTTTCAGGAGAGGAACATCATCTGCTGGATGTTTGCATGAAATCTTGCCAATATTTTGAAAGGTTTGGATGTAGAGCTGAGAATGCTTGTGCCTTCATGCACATTCCAAGAGCAATCGTTGGACCAGCGTCCTGTTACCCAGTAAATGACTGACCAGATGCCTCTGGGAAGCAATGAGATGGACCTAGCGATAGTAGCACACATTCGTACATTATTATTATTATTATTATTATTATTATTATTATTAGAACATTTCTATGCCGCCCCTTGCCGAAGCCTCGGGGCGGCTTACAAC
>NW_025335941.1:60816689-60964896 GCF_004798865.1 Varanus komodoensis | reverse complement strand
ATTTCTATGCCGCCCCTTGCCGAAGCCTCGGGGCGGCTTACAACACCATAAAATACAATACAAAAATAACAATATAAAATTAAAATTAATAATATAAAATAAATAAAAAAATATAAACGATATAAAAGAAGTTATAAAAGAAAAGTTATAAAAGAAAAGAAAAGAAGTCGCCCTGGCCAGATAAATAAGTAAATATTGCTGACAATTAAAATGACGTTTAAATAAAAAGGTAAAAAGGTAAACATTACTGATCGGTGTGCATGGACATACTGTGTGTAATGCAGGAGGAGGTATGTAGCCATCAGGACTGGTAGCCATGGGTAGCCTTCTTTTTCATGGGTTTGTCCAGCTCAGTGCTGAAGCCATCTATGAGCAACAGGACATCTAGCTGAGCATTTCACAATTTAATGAAGCACGGTGGAAAGTCCTTCCTTCGGCTTCTGCAGAATCTCCTGACTTTTTGCATAAGAAAGAGGCAGGTAAATTAGAAAGGGTCCCGCAGAGGGCAACAAAAATGATCCGAGGTTTGGAAACGGTGCCCTGTGAGGAGAGACTGAGAGAAGTGGGCATGTTCAGCCTTGAGAAGAGAAGACTGAGGGGGGACATGGTATCCCTCTTGAAGTCCCTCAAAGGCTGTCACAAAGAGGAAGGCCAAGATCGCTTCTTGCTGATGTCAGAGTGTATGACATGGAAAAATCAAGTCAAGTTGCAACAACCCAGATTCAGGCTGGACATCAGGAAGAGCTTCCTCACTGTCAGAACAATACAACAGTGGAACCAGCTGCCTGGAGAGGTGGGGGGCTCTCCCACACTGGGGGCATTCAAGGTGAAACTGGACAGCCAGTTACACTGGGATGGTGTCATGTGGTGTCCTGCAACAGCAGGGGTTGGACCTGATGACCTTCCTGGCCCCTTCCAACTCTACTATTCTATGATTCTATGATTCCCAGAATGCCCCAGAGTTCGTTTTACTGGTGTTACATTTATATCCCACCTTCTTTCCCTCTTGCAAGGAAGCCAAGGTGACTTCATGGTCCTCTTCCTCTCCATTTTATCCTCACAACAACCTTGGTTAGATTGAGAATCACTGACTGGCCCAAAGTCACTCCAGGAAACATCATGGCTGGAGAAGACTAAAGCCCAGCTCTCCCATGCACCGCGACACCCTTCCTGCTTGCTAATCTTCCAAGAGAGGAAAAACCTCTCTTAACCACTTTCTGCAAATCAGACTTAGGTTTTTAGCATGTCTCAATATAGATGGATACCCTCCTCTATTTTTCTGTATAAAGCCAGCCAGTGCAGTGCAGTGCAGTGGTCAAGATGTGGGCCTGGGACTCAGGCGATCTGGCTTCTAGTCCCCCCTTGGCCATGGAGCCAACTGGGTGACTTTGCACCAGCCACCGAGTCTCAGCCCAACCTGCCTCACAGGGTTGTTGATGCTGTGGGGATAAGACTGAGAGCAGCAGGAGAATGACATAAGCCCTTTGAGTTCTTTGTAAGAAAAAGGCAAGATAGAAATTTAATAAATCAGTCAATGATACCCCCAAAATTTGATTTCCTGCTTTGTGTTTTATTCAGTAGCTTATTTATTAGGCTGCAGCTTCTGGGTTTCTGTGCAATTCCTCATAGAAGTTGTCCTCTAATGGACAAAGAAGAACACAACAGTAAACACGTTAAGTAGATGACGAATGCAACTCAAAGTGTATGTCTTTCTTTGTATCTCTTGCTCTTGTTTTGCAAAATGGCTGCAACATGTTCAGATTCTTGATCATAAGGAAGCAATACAAAGTTAAAAGTTAAAAAAAAGGGGGAAAGTTTTCCCCATGACATTAAGTCCAGTTGTGGACAACACCATGGGTGGTGCCATCTCCGTTTCCTGGCCGAGGAAGCCAGCGTTTGTCTGCAGACAGTCTCCGTGGGCATGTGGCCGGCATGACTAAACACCGAGGTGCACGGAATGCTGTTACCTGCCCACCGAAGAGGCACCTTTTCATCTACTTGCATTTGCATGCTTTCGAACTGCAAGGCTGGCAGGAGCTGGGACGGAGCAACGGGAGCTCACCCCCTTGTGCAGATTCGAACCGGCGACCTTTCGATCAACCAGCCCAGCAGTTTAAACCACTGTGCCACCTGCGTCCCTTTATTTAACATGGGTAACTCTCCACTCTCAGGAGCTACATGTGTGAAATATGGGAATATAACATTATTTTCATTGCAGAAAACGGCCTGGGCAAGCCACCCTGCCCAAGTAAGGGAGGCATGCCTAGAGTTTTCTGACCACAGCAGAGGAAGACCTGGCTGCCTCAACGTTACCAGAGCAGTTTTGGCCCACCTTCTTGGCTTTCTGGATGGCACTGGAAGGTTTTCTGTTTGTTTTAAAAACATATTGCAGTGGAATTAATTAGAATTCTGCAATGGCACATTGAGCTGCTTTGGCATCAAAACACCAAGGGGAACTTCCTGGTTCTCTTTTCAGTCTTTGTAACTGTAGCATTTTTGAAGGGAGAAAGTGAAGAATTCTTTAGGGTGTGGACATCCTGGAGTGCTGAACTTAGACCTGTACGCACGTTGCGAAGAAATGCATGTATCAAGTGGACATTTTGTGGTTTCACACTAAATTTGGGAATTGGAAGTTTACATTCCAAAATCCAGTAGATGCTAACTTACCTTTCTCCATGCAGCTCAGGACGGCTGAGACATCTCCCCTAAAGTAATCCTCACAAATATTCCGTGAGGTCGGTTGGGTTGAGAGATGCATGGCATACACTTCACCTAGGAGATTCTTCTTCGGAATGAACATCTATCGGCAGTAGTCAAAAGAAAAGGTCAAGTATCTCCAAATGACAGATTGAAGAGTCATTGGCCCTTAGGGTGTTTAAGTAGGTTGGCTCCCTTGAGCTTTCATGCAGCTTTCACAGTTCTAAGAGAAGGAGACAGTTAAAAGATTCCTCCGCGAGAAGCATTTCATGTCTACTTTCGTCTGCTGACTGCGCTTCTTCCGGAAAACAAATTGCCTGGTTACATTTCCACAATTTGTGCATGTTTGCCAATCCAGTCTATGCCAAAATGACAGTTTGCCTTCTGCCTTCTGTGTCAGGAGCAGATGTCTGCCGATCAGCAGGATTTCATGTCTTGTTCTAAGAAGCAGATACTTTCTGGACGGCTTGCAGCTTGCACGTGCCCTTCCTGACAGAGGTGACGCAAATTTTGCCCAAAGGCAACTGATTCACTAGATTCTGCGCCTGCCCTGGGCTCGGCTTTCCCATTCGAGGCGACGACAGACCATTATTCACCAAAGGATACCCAGAAAATGAAATCCCCGCAGAAGGGGTCTCTGAGCATGCACAGAGCAGTGCACTAAACTCAATCTGAACAATTATTTCGGGAAACTCTCCTTTCGAGCATGGCTGGGCCTGCTCCCTTTGGGAGAACTCTTTCGGAAGTGAGCCAGTCTTTTCTCTGTACCCTGACCCTCTAGTAGGCCAGCTATCTTCTCCCAATGCTGGTCATGGGGTCAAAAGTCATCCCAGCTTCATCTGACTCATCTCACAGCTCCCCACCCAACAGTCGTACATTTTGGCTATTCTCAGAGCCAGCCTGAGCAGTTGGGGGAGATGCCCTTGAGATAAGCACCTCCACTGTTCTCATCTCAGAGTCTGGGGTCCCACTTCCCCAGCCCCCCTCCACCTCCTGCTCTGCATTCTCTGATGCAGAGTCCAGGTTGGCATGACCTGGGAGTGTGTGAAAAGAACCGCTCCTCTCCTTCCAAACAGTGCCTGACCATGTGGAATATCTGAGCACAGGTGTGTCGCATAGGGTTCACTAGGAGAAAATCAGAAAGGAGCCAGAAGAGATGTATCAGGTTGCTTCCTCAGCAGCCAATCACTCTGAAATTCCCAGCCTGTGTTTACTTCCTGACATGCAGCAGCATCCTGCAACAATCCAGCTTTTTGCGTATTTCTCCCTGTTTTGTCACATCCAATTTGCAGTGATTTTCGGTTAGTTGGATGCTAATAAAATGCAATTGATGCATCCACCAGTCTAGTGCAGCAAAGTTTGATTGCAGCTCTGAAGGGCTTCTTGACTTTATCAAATTACTTCTGCTTTGCAGGTTCAGCTCATCTGATGTGTTCCAGTGGAGCAAAGTTCAGGGAACCAAGATTCCACTTAGATGCCAGGAAGTACATCCTGACAGTCAGGACCCCGAGGGTGTGGAACGGGCTTCCACGGGAGGTCGTTGAGGCCCCATCATTCAGGGTGTTCGAGGACAGGCTGGACATGCACATGGTGGGCATGTCATGAGTGGAGCCAGCTGGACCCGGGGGTCAGACTAGATGGCCCAGAAGACCCCTTCTGACTTGCTCCGTTTCTATGTTTCTATCTTATTGTTTGTTCAAGAAGCCAGTTAGTTGATCCAATGTTAGTTTCTGTTCTCTCTGTGAAAGTTTTAATTTCTAGAAGACTATAATGATGATGATTTCATTATTATTGCATTTCTTCTTTCATTTCTCATTTATTTGATTGCAAAGCAGCACTATTCAGTTATAAAAGATGGAAAGACAAATGCCAGTAATGAAAAGCTCTCCCACCCCTGTGGGAACAAAAACTGTCACCGAGAAACTGGGCATCATCCATGTGCTTCCGCAGCCCTTCTCCGATGGGAGATGCGTGCGGAGAAGGCGGCTTTTGCTTGCCATTCTCAGTCAGACATAATTAGTTTGTTTCTAGTCTCCTTGTTCGACACCCTCACTTCCAGATGTTTTGGTCTTCAATTCCCATCAGCCCCAGTCAGCATGGTCAGGAATCTTGGTTGCCGTCTGGTTGGGCAACGTTGTCCCAGTGCTCATGTTCATTTTGGTAACTCTTCTGACAAACGGAGCATATGAATATCCTAAATATGTATCTCGGTGAGTCTCATTAAAGGATTTCTTCGTGCTGTGATGACTCCAGTATAGAAAGCCTGATACCCTTGGCATGTCTGATGGGTTTGTAAGACACCTTCCCCCGTATATTTAAATTTTAGTGGAGACTCCCCATTCTCATAGTTACACGATCTGCGTTTTTATGCCTGTACACATTTGCCAGATTGCTTTTGCTATAGCATCACCGGGTGATCTCACCGACTTGTCATCACCACCTTTTTGAACTATGCCCAATAGAAAATTAATTTGTCTTTCCTCTGCTTACCTGGCCTGCAGGTGGGTGCCCCCTCCCGCTTCTCCGCCACTGCTTTATTCCAAAGGATTACTTTGGAGTCTACAGCTTTGGCAAGCTTTTTTTTAAATTACATTTTCACATAGATGAGCGAACTTATGCATCAACAGTGATTTTCTTTCAGCCCCAGAATGCCTCCTCCTCCTCACTCTGTGCCCACGGTCTACTCACCCTCTTTCATAGCTACCTTTCACAAACAATAATACCACCCACTTCGTTGCAGTCACTATAAAATGAAGCCCTGGGGCTATGCGGAGTCAGAGCTAATCAGGATCCTAATGCATCGCCGGTGTATGATTGCCTGACCTAAAGGCACTCTGTTAGCGACTTTGCAGTGATGTGGGGTCTGCAGAGACATCCACCTGAACCCCTGGAGGTGGCAATTGTGCTGAGCAAGTTTTATCTCCACTGTGGCTGGATGAAATTGCAAGGCTGTAAATGTTTTGCAAATGCCTGCTGATGATCAGCAGGCAATGTTTGCAAGGGTAACGACGGCATGCAAAATTCTGTAGCACAGGGACCCGCTTTGTGCAACCAGACGTTTGCAAATGAACCACCTGCACAAAATGAAGTGCCCTGTGGTGGGAAAACGGGGGTGCATTTCACATAACGCTTTCTCCTTCTGAAGCCTGGTAGAGATACTGAATGGTGTCATGGACAACATCTCCACACGATGTCTTTACTCTGTGGCAAGGAAATGCCCCCCATTTTCCTGTCATGTGGGACAACTCCATGTCATCTCTTAACATTCTTGGAGAGAAAGAGTTCAGTCCTGGAGATGTGCAAGGTAGGGAAGAGAGTAGAACGAGCTTCCATACTTGAGTTGCACAACAAGTTTCAAGTAATGCATTACGAGTCAAGAAATTTCCAACTTCAAGCATTCACTGATGGAATCTGAGTTAGTGGTGAGGGACCAAGAGAGGAAACTTGGGGTGGTGGTGGACGGCTTGATGAAAGTGTCAGGCCAGGGCACTGATGCTGGCAAAAGCAAACTCCATGCTAGACATAATTAGGAAGGGGCTGAAATTAAAGCTGCCGATTTCATAGTGCCTGTCTGTAAAGCTATGGCACAACTCCGCTTGGGACACCGTATCATTTTAAGCAGCTCACCTAAGGAAGGATACTGTGCAGTTGCAAACGTGTAGGAAAGGCAAGTGAAATGAGCAAGAGAACGGAGCAGATTTTCTGAGGAAACATTACAACCGCTGGACTTGTTTGGTTTAGAAGAAAAGGGGGAATTGTGCTAGAGGTGAACAAAATTATGCCCGACATGGAGCAAATAGACTGTTGGTTTGGGGGAATGCCGGCTTTCATGCTGAGGGAACCTGGTTTGGAAGACTTGGGGCTTCCATGACGATCGTGGGGCTGTCCCAACATGGACCAGCTCAACACATGTAGCATGGCAGACTCTAAACTGGTTTTTTCCTCATAACTGGACATGGTGAGTGTTCTGAAGGAGGGCGAGTTTGATTTAACTGCTCCGACTGGGTCGGACCACAGCCTACTGAGATTTAGACTGATGGCAGCTTTCCCCCTCTGCAAGGTTTGGGGACCCATCAAGACAGATCCGCCCTGGACACGATGGAGCCAGACAATTTCCAGGGAGCTCTAGGGGGGCTTCTGGCTGGAGCCACAGTCAAGCGGTGGAATGCAGGGATGACCTGGGCAATTGTCAGGGCTGCTCCTGAGTAGCCCCTCTGTAACAGCTTGTATGACTCTGGCCTACTGCAGAACTGGGAGCAATCAAACCAGATAGACAGCGTGACAGAGAACAAGTCTCGGTGGATGCTGTTGCACGCTGGTATGTGCCTACTCAGTCTTCCTGGGGCTGTGAGAACATAGTGACATGTTTCTTCAACGTCTCACTGCATCTATTCAGGTGTCTTTGTAGGGCTGCCAGGACCTGGGCAAATCTATTTCCTGGACAAAATCTCTTTCATTCACTGGGACATAAACTCAAGCGTTACATAGCATGTGAATCATGTGAGGGACCCAAAGCACAGCCTGATTCAGCTTTATTGGATTGGTATCAGTTGGACATGGTCAAGCTGCATGGGCACAGACAAAGAGCCCTTTACCATGACCTGAAAGAGTAAGGGGAGAAATCCTTTCTGGACCTGAAAGATCTTCATAACCACAGGACAGCAGCAAAGTTACTTTCTTGGGCAAGGTACTTGACTAGGTTGTGGACAACCAGCTCCAGGCACCTTCTTTTCTTTTCCAGCAGAATCAGCTGAGATTTTATAAGCACAGTCCTTTTATTAAAACGTAGCAGGTTGCAAAACAGTCTAAATCAAAGCTCTGTTTTGCCTGAGATGCGGGAAAAGCATCTCTCCATGTGAAGAGTTTTACATCCAAGCCGAAAGTTCCCCTCCTTTCTGCTCCTCAAGACCCCATCCTCAGGATGGCTTGTGTTGCTTGAGGACTGGATGAGAATGCCAGAACCTTCATGACTGGTCCACTCACTTCTCCCGTTGTCTCTGGGGTCAAGGAACTTCTTCTCCATCACCTCCTCCCCCAGCTCTGAAATGTCTCCCTTCTTTTCCAGTGTGGGCCGCTTCCCATGCTCTGCCAGAGAACCTTCACTAGGTCATCTTGAAATTGCAAAGCCACCTGCCCACCTCTGCCCTCTGCCCTCTCCTCGGAACTGGACTCAGAATCTATCTGAGCAGGAACTTAAGAAGAGCCTTCAGGTTGCACTACCTTCTCTACCTCCAGGATCCTTCCTTTCTTGTCTTGCAATTTGGTAATTATGGGAAAATGTTAGAATGCAAGAAGAGGGAAACAGGCATTGAAAACCATGAGCCGCAAGTTCTGGGGTGTGAGTCAAAGTAGATCCTTGTATCATTCCTCCAGAAAGAGGTACCCTCTGGATGCTTTGGATTATGACTCCTATCATACCCAATTATTGGCCTGAGCGGCCAAAGCTGATGGAAGTTGCAGCCCCAAATATCTGCAGGGGGCCACTTTGGGGAAGGCGTCCCTACCTGGCTTAAGACCAGTATAAATGAAGGACTGCTTTTGCCCATATGAGCCCTTTCATTACGATCATCTGCAGAAGATCTCTGGCCTTATTGGCCATGGCTGCCATGTTGGGTTGGGACTATGGAGAAGATCCTTGTATCACTGTACCCACATTGTGCAACTCACCTGGGGAAGCCTTCATTGTCCCCTTCCTGGTTGATATTCCATCATAACATTAAGCAAGACCCTCCCATTCTGTATGGCTTCTGGCCTTGGAAGACTTCCCTATATTACTTTGCCTTATTTTGCTTGAATTGATCCCACTGGATCTCCATCTCCATCTCGCAGATACACACACACACACGGCTCTTTTTTACCTGCTGATTTTGCTTCTGATGGTTAGGGTTTGTTTCTTTTTTATTATATCTTCTTATTCTTGTGTCAACTGTCATGAACTGTAAATGGAAAGGTTCTCTCTCTCTCTCTCTCTCTCTCTCTCTCTCTCTCTCTCTCTCTCTGTCTGCAAGGTTTTGTGCAGGCTGGATCCAGGCTGAGACGTACATCACTGGGACTTAAGTTACCTAAAAGGTAAAGGTTTCCCCGTGACATTAAAGTCCAGTCATGCCTGACTCTCAGGGGCGGTTCTCATCTCCGTTTCCTGGCCGAGGGAGCCAGCGTTTGTCCGCAGACAGTCTCCGTGGGCATGTGGCTGCCATGACTAAACACCGAAGTGCACGGAACACTGTTACCTGCCCACCAAAGTGGTACCTTTTCATCTACTTGCATTTGCACGCTTTTGAACTGCAAGGTTGGCAGGAGCTGGGACAGAGCAACGGGAACTCACCCCGTTGTGCAGATTCGAACCGGCGATCTTTCGATCAACCAGCCCAGCAGCACAGCGGTTTAACCCACTACGCCACCGCATCCCTTTAAGTTACCTACAAGTAGGCTAAGTCTGGCTGCTTTTGGTGGGTCTGTTTGGGGCATAACTAAGGCTGGATCCAATCCCATAAACACAGAGAGTGGGAAAACAGCTTTCACCTTGGCTTTATTCTCCACATAATAATTGAGAATGTTTGGGAAATAACAGGCACAGTTTCTGAAAAAGTCTACACAGAGCCTTCTTATACCTTCAGATGTAGCATCAGTTTAACTTCTGTGCTGCAGAAATATTTGTGGACATTCTGG
The DNA here is from genome assembly GCF_004798865.1 of Varanus komodoensis. NCBI lineage: Eukaryota > Metazoa > Chordata > Lepidosauria > Squamata > Varanidae > Varanus > Varanus komodoensis. The sequence continues at coordinate 60,955,530 of NW_025335941.1, read as the reverse complement.
TTTGATCCCATCTCATTTTCTAGCCCATTTCAGAATGATCTGGGTTTTGTTTTGTTATGCTCCTGTCAAGTTAAGCTACTTCCAGACTGACAACCCAAATTACCCAGAGAGTAGGAAGGGAACGTGTTGACAGAGTGCTCTCCCAAGCGGCATCTAGCGTGACAACCCGTCTATTTTTAGTTGACTAGGGATTTTATTTTGTTTAAAAAAATAAAAAAAGAATGCTTCTACCAGCAAGTCTGTCCACTCGGACTTGTCATGGGTCTGCCAGGGGATAAAGTAAACATATCGTCACTTCATTTTCTGCATTCCCACGTGTGTGTGAACGGGGTGGAATGCACTCCCCAAATTGCGAGCTTTTGGCTTAATCACCAGCATGAAGAAGGAACAGAACTGTCATTGTTTGTTTGTTTACATAGAACTTGGTTTGCACATTATGAAGTAAAAGTTATATGTGCTCTTCAGTAAAGCCCCCCCTGCCCAATTATTCTTTTTTTAAAAAATTATCATTGAAATAAGGAGATAAGGGTTTGCAGAAAGCCTCACCATGCCAGAAGTTCTACAGAAAGAAGGGGAATTTAATTAATTAATGCATGTTACCAAGCCAAACTATATCTTGAAGGAGAAAAAATAAACTTAATTGAAATTTTGAAGTTGTTTCTAGAAGCAGAGGAAATAGGGAATTGGGCTGGAAGTTAGGAGAAGGACCCAGGGTTGGACTTTAGGGCAAAGTTATCCTCCTGACTGGTTGGAGAGGCGAACGTACAAGGTTCCTTTTAATATATAATGGCCTGAGGCAGAGGGACAGAGTTTTTGGGAAAAAAGAGAAAAATTGCTGGAAAAAGACTCAGATTTCTGGAGGGAAAAAAAGAGCTGCTTGATCTGGACAACTGGAAGAAATTGCTGAATTTCAGATAGGAAGATATTGATCAGTAGAAACTTGAAGGAAATAGGGGCACACTCTTATTAGGTTTACCTGGATATGCTTATCCCTTGTTATTTTATTATTCTATCATGTGTTTTTGTGCAAGAGTTGAATATGTATAGCTATTCAGAGTTAAAAGCTTTTGTTCTGTTAGCACTTTCCCCACCCTAGTAAAGGTGGAACTTTATCTGGCATTAGTCTGCCTTAACACCAACAGCTGGATTCGGCGGCATCTTGAAAGATGAACAAGTTTATTCTTGCACTAGCTTTTCCATGCTGTCTTTTTCTTGGGGAGGACCATGTGAAGGCTTTGTTTGGTATTTAAGGGCAGAGCTGTAGCCAATGAAATGGATGTTGACTACAAAAGCTCACAGTATACTGAGTTTATTAGCCTTGATTCTTGATGTTGTGATTCTTTTATCATTGCCTGGAACTTGTGAAAGGCGTGGGGAAGTGCGTCAGCATGGTGGACTGGAGTTCATTTAGTCAAATGCATTGGCTCTGGTAATCAGTGCCTGATATTATGCATGCTGGTGGGACCAGGCTAGAATCAGGAAACGATCATATGAGCCCAAGGTTGAAAAAGGATTTTTTTCTACATGAGCCTCTTTATTGAGGCTTCTACTGCTGGATTCTTGACATGATTAAGAAATAATAAAATAATAATAAGAAAAGGATTGGCTCCTTTCAACATGTTCTTTCCCAGGGTTTTTCTTTCTCTGCCTTGGAGAACCACTAGGTGGCACTCTGATATGGAATGCAAGAGGGTTTCATCCCACCATTCACAGATAATACCAGAATTTCCTCAATTTGAAAAATGCCCCAGAAATGACTGTAAAGAATGATTGGTTAGTGATAGTGTGTGAATTGTGAAGTCACTGTAAAGTGCCATGAATGTGAAGTCACAAATGCCTCATATAAAAATTCTCCAGATAAGCAAAGGCACAATTGGTATGAAACATACACAATAGCTTTTTTCTTTCCTTCTCATCGTGTGTGCTTTATTTTTATTTTTTATTTTTTTACACAAATGGAATGGATGAGTATTTACACTTAACAGGAGTGAATGCTGTCTAGTGTATTTGTAAACTCCAGTTCCAATTCAGAGTAAGTCCCACCCCACAAAATTACATCTGAGTTAAGAAACATCCCATTGAAGAGAAGCATGTGGAAAAGAAATGTGTCGAAACCAGCAGGCAGCCGATTGCGTCCTGGTTCTTGAGTCGGCCAATTTCAGTTCAGAAAGGCAACCATTAAAACAGCAAACCCCAAGAGAGATTATGATCGGTCCACACTGTCTTCAAACGTGTATGGCTGAGCCAGAAGTAACCCTCCTAGACTTCCCTGCACACAGAAACACGGAAAGCTGCCTCTTCCTAACTCAGGTGCTCCATCCATCCAGCCCAGTAACTTGTCCACTCTGCACTACAACATACAGAAACATATTTGAAATTGTCCCCTTCAAAATGTAGCATTTTGCAACCAGTTGAGAATTTCAGGAATGATTCTTGGGGTAGTATGTCTTAAAACATGGAACCTGAATCCATCTAACATCCATCTACCCATAAATCTATGGGTATTTTCAGATGAAGGCTCCAACCTGGCCCATTGAAAGATATTATGCAGCTATTACAACTTCCACTCCTGCATGGATTTCTTTTTGTTAAAAAAATTGATGGAAGAAGCATTTAGAAGTCCTGTAACATTCCAAAGTGAAGACGACATTATCTGGACCCCTGTACAATTCTGTGAATAAAACAGAGCGACTGCATGATAAAAACTTTTCTTGGAATTACCCTACAAGCAGAATCTGGTTTTTAACCCTGCTTAGGTAAAACATTGATGTTCAGACGCTCCTTGGAAATCAGGCAGTAGCCCGGAATGCTGGAGAAATTTGGGGTGGGGTGGTCTGATGGAGTTGGGGAGTTGTACCTAATATGTATAGAATTAATTCTATTACTTGTTCGGGATCGGTTGGGTAAATTGCCTGGAGATTAACTTTAAAGGAAAACTGAAGACTCAGTGAGCGGTCTGAACCATCTTTGAATGACATTTGCTTTGGCTTTCTTCCTTTGGCCCTGTTGCTCAAAGAGATAATCATGGTGGATGAGCTTTCATGAAGGAAAACACTGATCTTCTCCAGAACTGCAGATTCTCAAGAGAGTTTAGGGGTTTTGAAGGGCAGCCCCTCAGTTCATGCATGGCAATCATGAGGTCCAACTCAAGTGGGGGACACACCGTCTTTCGAAGCTTCCCAGCCGTTTTGTGGGCAGAGACTTTCTCCAGGGATGGGATAAATTCTGCAACAGTTTCTAGGAGTTGGGCTCCCCATGGCTAGCTCTGGGGCAGCTTCTTTCTTTCTTTTGCTGGTGCTACAAGTAGCTATAGGAGCAACAGCTGTGTTGGCAACATGGCCGCCATTTTGCATCCTTCACCCATCCCAGAGCTCGCCTTGTTCCAGGGCAGTGTGTGCAATGGGGGAAAAAATAGTGGAGCGTATTTAGAGAACATATTGCAGTGCCTTCCTGTTCAAGAAGGAAGAGAGAAAAACACGTATCACCCCCCCACCCCAAATGCCTTCTGAGAAAATCACTGTGTTCAGCTCAACAGAGTGCCATCTACCCTTCCAAACCTACAGAGAGACCTGGGGATGTGGCTAATACCAGGTTGGACTATTTGTCTTTCTAGCCCAGAACAGATTGAAAGCAACTCTTCAGGGAAGGAGACTATCCTGACACCTTCTGTCTACCAGCATTTTAACAGAAAATGCTGGGGACTGAAGTAGGGAACTGCAAAAAAGCATATACTTTGCCACTCAGTAGGAAGAAACAAGATCCAGAATTTGCAGGAAACAAAGTCTGTTGTATTCCTAGACGGATTGTTCCACAGCTGAGCTGTGTTTCTTAACCCTTGCTTTCTGCTCTTCCTTTTCATTAAAACTAAACACATTTCAACAGGATCATTTGAATATTTTTTAATTTGTTGTTTTGTACTTGTTTGGAGTTTTGGGGATGCTCAACATTCATTTTGTGGCACCAGCTCTGCACAAATTGTAGTCTAGGGTTCATCACCTTCCTCCCCCCTCCCCCCACTGTACCCGCATGAATTCTTCCAAAAGCCAATAACTGGATGCAAAATACCATATGTGAAGTGACTTTTAGTATGAATTTCCTTTGAATATATCCATATCTTTTACATTAGTATTTTTTAAGTTTTCTGACTGCTTAAATTCTCTTTTCAGTTTAAGAAATGTAGTTTGACGGGGAAAAAGCTGCTAAACTCAGAGGCTTAATGGTCCCTCACCTCTTACAGTCCAAATCAATCTTTATGAAAAGTCAGAGTCAAAGACAGTACTTCTCCATCCATCTTCCCCCATCACCACCCCATGCTGATATTCTAGTCAAATATGGATCACAATTTGCCAATATTTTCCCCATCTCTAGAATTATTATGAAGGTGTTCTAGGAGAAAAGAACTTCATTGTCTGGTCACTCCATGTACCACTGGAGGTTCTTCAGTGTAACAGACTCTTCATTGAGAGAGGTGACCAGTGGAATGCAGAGGGTTCCCTTAGGGTGTATGGGAGAAAGAGAGAAAGGAAGAGGAAATTATTGAAAGGTGGGAATTAGAAAGTCGGAGGAGAGGGTGGGCAGAGAAGTGCTTTGGGGATCATGGGGAAAAATCCAGCACTGCTGCAACGTAGGCAGAAATTAATGCTAGTGGAACATGGGATTGGCCCAAATTCGTGCTCTCAGGATGGAAGTGATGGGGTCACTCTGTGCCTTACTTTCACGATTCTAGCCACAACCAAAAGGGCTCCCCCACACGAGAGACATTCAAGGCAAAACTGGACAGTCATCTGAGTAGGATGGTATCAGTTGGTGACCTGCAACAGCAATTGGTTGGACTTGATGCCCAAATGATGAGGTCATCACTGAAGGGCTTATTCTATGTTTTTCTACCATAGTAATAAACATAGAATTTCACTGTTTTGGTCATCCAGGTTGATCTCACGCTTAATGCAGGAATCTTACAGATACAGCATTGCTCATAGAGAGCTATTTAACTTCTGCTGAAATGCTTCCAGTGAGGAGCTCCCATCACCTCCCAAGGTATTTTATTCCTCTGCCAAACTCTTACAGTTTGGAAGTTTCTCCAGATGTTTAGCTCAAACCTCCCACGAGCTCTAGGCCATGCCTCCTCGGACTTGGGTTCCAGGCCTCTCACCCTTGTCTGCTCTAGTTTGCCAGTTAGCTTCTGAAAAGTGGATACACTATTCTAGATGTTCACCATCTTTTAGGCTGTTGCCTAAAAGGGAAAGAGCAATCTTTCAAGATTATGGGATGGCTTCCCAATAAAGGTCCACTTGACTGCATCTCTGCTCACCTTTTAAGCTGACTAGGAGTACAAACTCATTTCTTCCAGTGTGCTTTTAGATGTACTTTCACCTTTATTTAAAACATTTCTATGCTACACCAAATTGGCCTAATGCTAACCCTGACTGATTTGTGATGGTTTTGCTATTGATACTGTCTCTTCTTTTGTAATTGTAGTGCCAAAGAAGCATAAAAACGTAGGATTCTTTTCCTGCCTACCTGAAGATAACAGATACTAAACTGGGACCTTCTGCATTCAAAATATGTGCTCTACCACACACCCATGACCCTTTTGTACATTTTTATGTTGTCAGTATTCTTATTGGTGTCATGTGTTTTAAATTTGTAAAAACACAATCTAGTCCAGATGATTGTAGCCCTTGAAATTAATTGGCTTACAGGCATTTTATGCAAGCCAGGAGGGGGTGTGGAACTGAGACTTCCTTCATACTTCAAAACATGTAAATGCCCAATTTCAGCTGTCCAGGTGTCACACCTCAGAGTTTGAGGGAAGGAGGCTGAAACATGGCCAGGAAACCTCCTCCTGTGGCAGTGCTGGTCTCCAGTGCCCTTCCCCCAGAATGCTCGCCCGTCTCTGAGGTCGCGCTTGTGACTTCGGAGGAGCAGACAGAGTGGCTCTTTCTATGCTGGCTGCAGGAGGGTGGCCAGGCACTCTGAGGTGAGAGTCCCACCTTCAACTCAGAGCAAGTTTAGCTTCTGAGGTTAGAGCTGGGACTCCATATAATCCTGAAATGATCTAGACAGTATTTAGTGGCCAAAAGATTCCACCAAAAGCCATTCTGGAAGGTATTTTTTACATGGAGAAGTGTTGGGTGAGGGTGAGAGTGAGAAACCAGAAGACAATAGCCTGTAAGATCAATGCACACCCAAGCACGTGGACAAAGGCACATTCCATGTCCAGCACACCTGCACTAAAGTCTAATCCCAGTTACCAAGGCAGGGTACTCCAGGACTGGTCAAGACGGGGAGAGGGGGGGAATAAGCTATCAATATTGGTTTAATTCTTGATCATGGTTTCCCTGCAGAAATGGGTTCCAGGTCAGCCAGCAGGTGGGACCACAGTGGGCTTCTCTTCTCCACTTGCAATATACAGGTCACTGCAGATTTACCTCTGGGGAAACCCTAGAATTGATGTGGTCGGAAATCCACCTGAAAAGTAGTCCGTGTTTCTCATCAGCTGCTATCAGGCTGTATTTGGAGTCCTACAGCCTGTTAAATACACATGACATACCTTTGCGCTAAGAAAAGATGCACTTTTAGGAGAAGGTTGAGCAACTCCTGACCTTCCTCATGTTTGGCCTACAGTTCCCATTAGCCTTAGCCACCAGAACCAACGATGAAGGCCAATGGGAATTACAACCCAGCAACTTCTGGAGGGCCGCAAGTTGCCCGACCCTGCACTAAAAGTACAAATCCTATATATACACCTACTTGAAAGTATATCACTCATTGACCACAGGAAGCATTGCATCTGAGTGGACCTGCAGAGGCTGGTGGTGGGATAAGGATTTAAAGTGGCATTTTCTTAAGAGTAGAACATTTCCAGGTTTCAAAGATCAGGAAGTGTTCCTCAGAGATCATCAGGTCTAATTTCCAATTCTTATTATGTTTGAAACTGATAATTTTTGGCAAATCAAGGTAAGCATGGAAGAAACAGAATCACCTGAAAAGAGAAACACTCTAAGTTTCTTGGCTTGGTTCACTGATCTCCGTGCATTCTTGTTTTAAAGAGAGACTTAAAGCTGATACCTAAATGGCACCTTGAAAGGGATTTTAGGTGTGTTGGGGGGGGGGGGGAATCCAGCCATCAGTATTGGGATAACTTTAATGCTATACACACAGTTCCTTTCCTACATGCAGATCTTCTTGGGAAACCTTAGCACACAATTTATGCTAAGAAATCCATCTGAAAGTAGTCAGTTTTTCTTATCAGCTCCACCAGTTTCCTATGAAAAATCCCCATAAAGAAAAGAATGGCCCCATTGGAAAGGCACGCAGGCCATGTGTGTGTGGGTAAAATGGCTTGTTGACTGAAAAAGAAGCAAATAAAATGCTCTGCTTGCACATGCATGACAAGACGTTGGGGCAGGTGGGCTTAAAGCCACGATGGGATTTGTTTTGGTTCCATCTGGACCACCGATGGTGCTACAAATTTGCCAGAAGAACTACGAAATAGCACCAGGGTTGTGATCTGGCACACTCCCCTAAGGGTCCAGTATTGCCTTTCTGCCAACCCCTTCCTCAGAGCCCTTCTTGAGGGTGTCCTTACAGGATTTCTGAGGCTGTTAGCACCAATGTTGTCTGAGGGTCCAAAGCTCAGCTACTGTAGGTTGCCTCCCCTCAATGATCCGCCCACAGATCTCTCCAGTGATGCTTGCTGTAAAGATCTCTCTACATCTGCTTGCAGCATTTCATGGTTTCTGGCTAGTCTCATCGGACTCTGTCAAGTCCCACATTTGACTCCTGCATCAGTTAGTGAAGAAAGACCAAAAGGCATGCCTCAAAATTGCCCAGGTTCAAATGACTGAGAACTGGGCTCCTCAGGTTGAGCCTAAATATGTCTGTGAAGCCACCTTGGTGGCACTGAACTCTCTGTCTCTCTTGACTTATAAAGTTCCCAGGCAAGTTATGCATCTTTAGCCTCCCCCTTTGCCTTCTGAGATAGGGTTGTTTTCTAAGACATTTTGTGACTAGGAGGCCCGTACCCAAAGCAGCCATTTTGTGTAACCACCAAAACGACTCTCAAAACTACTCAGATGTGCCATTGGCCCAAAATGTTTTGCAACTCCTGTCTTGGAAAGACACTAATTTTGACTCCTTTGGATCCCATCACATCCTTCTGCAGGGGATGTAAGCCTAAGGGCTAGATTTACCCCAGTCCAGAGCCCCACATGTGGAGAGGCACAAAAATCGGTTTGCCCTCTTCATCTACCTTCATCTACCTCACACTCCAGCCCTGTATGGACATCCTGGGACACCCACATTCCTGAATATACAGCCCTGGTGTGTACAAAGTCCAAAGCACAGAGGACAAGAAGTTTTCAATGTGTCGTCGATGGGCCCAGCTTTTTCTTTGGACTCTTTACCTAAACCAGGTTTTATTCATTTATTTGATTTGCAGCCACCCTTTCTATCAAGAAGGACACTCGAGGTTGCTAATTTGGATAGCAGAGCTTTTCAAATGAAGGATGTCCTATATAAAAAGGGACACATGGCCACCCTAATTCACACGCAGGCTTCATTTATTTTATTTAGTGTTGAGTTTTTTTATTTGAACTTTCAGGTTCCACAAGGATGTCCAGGGACACTGGAGGCAGGGGAAGGAATGTCGGTTTTCACATATGGGGTGGATTTGGGGCTGAAGTTCCATCCGATCTAGCCCTGAGCAAAGTGTGAAACGGAAACTGGGCATGGTCGTGGAGGATGTCCTGCACAGCCAGCACCTCGTCTTCTCTCTAAGCATCAGCCTGGGAGAACAAGCCTTCTCTTGGAGATATTACCTCACTTCAAATTATATGCTTTCCTTTTCTTTGTTTGCTTTTTAAAAAGTGCAAGGGCAACTGCACGCACACACGCACGCACACACAGACACAAGGGAAACAAAGAAAAAGTTACTACGGTAACCAAGGATGGATGGAGAAATTGATTGTACTCGGACACAGTGGTACTGCTAAACTGGAAAGCACGGCACATGACAGAACAAAACATTTACCAGTAGGATAGTTCTCTTGAACGGTTGCATGCTTAACAGAGAGGCAAAAGAAACCATAATGCATGTTGAAAACAGAGTTGAATATATGATGGAAAGATTTTGCTTCAGGCTGTTCAGGTGGCATCCTGACCCAGAGTTTCACCAACATAAACATGAACAATTGTTCCAGTAACTCTGGGGTTTGCCTACGGGTTCCTGAAGAGCGTTCCCCAAAGATCACTTTTCCTACACTGATTAGTTTTAGCTTTTTTAAGAAAAAAGTTTCTAGCCCTTTTGATTTGGAAAACAATATTTTGATAAGTCGAACCAGAGATTTTTTTTTTGGCATGTCTCTAGCTATAGCTGGCCTGATTGAAGCAAAAAATATTATTAATACTTTCCCTAACAACCCATTTAGGATACACATGGGGAAAGACTAACCCTTTTATTCAGTGAGGTCCAGTGATCAGCAAAGCAAGCAATGAATACAGTGTGAATTTATGTTCTCATCAGCTGCTCTTGATAACTCTAAACACCTTTATAGTCGTTTCTTTTTCCCTCCTACCCGGCTTTATGAAATGGAGACAAATAAAGAGGTTGTCTTATTTTACTGTAGGACAAGTCAGTTTTGAAGCTATAAATTACAACTTGCATCTTTAAGAAGTGCTACATAAAAGATTAGCAAGCCCGACCTATGTAATTCTCAGCCCGGTTCTACCCTTTCAAGCCAGTGCCTCACCTACATCACAGGGATGCTCTGAGGATAAAATGGGGAGAAGCAGAATCTTGTAAGCTGCCCTGGATTCGTTCAAGCCTCTAACTGCAATGCAATAGTCATGCAATAAAATTCCACGATATTTTTATCTGACCAGTAAGTGATTTCAGGGGAATACGAAGCTTGCTTAGATAGAGAAAACTGTCAGCATGTTCCCTGCCCCAATTAGCAGAGGCTAGAAGTTTTAGGGTTTTTTCTGCCTCAACAAGCATAGGATTGCCCCCAAAGTCCTTATCTAGCTGTTCCATGCAGTTATAGGTGCTACAACCCACAAATGGAGCTTCCCAGCTCAGGAGGACATTCCCCAGGACTGCCCTGTCCATCAAAATAAATGGGGAAGCCATCGACTTCTATTTCAGGAGCTTAATTTCCAATCCAGGTATGGAAACTAGTGGGATTTAAAGGCATGGTGAATCTGTACTTTCCCCATGGGTCAGCAATGCTGACTTTTCTCTGGATCGTATCATTCGAAGCCTGAACCGTTGTTTGCAAAAAGAGGTTTTATCAAGAGTTGAGGTGTGTAGTGGGGAAATAAGATGTTTTTGCAACTGCAGTTACAAATGGAAGCCATTATATAGAGAGGTTGAATTTGCCAAAGAAAAGCTGTAAGGTGACTGATCTGAAAGGGCCACTTTTTCTCCCCACTAAAAAATAGCCTAGCAGAGAAAGATAGCTTAGAGATCACTGGCCTGGAAAGCTTATACAACAAAGAAGATGAGAATGCCCTATTCTCCAGGCAGTGGCTTAATTGTTTGAGTGGCTGCTTGCGACAGTCAAAACTCCTGAAACCTTGGAAGGTTCTTCCTGCAAAGCTTGTGCTCACTGAACTGGGTGTAAGCCCTGTTGAACTCAGTGGAATTTACTTCTGAGTGTATATGTATAGGATCGCACTGCTAGTGTCTCTGTACAGTAGAGCGAGCAATCCTGTACACGACGTCTCAGAAGTCAGTCCTATTCTAGTCAATGGGAGTTACTCCTGGGCAAAGTGGGTTTAGGACCGCAGCTGAAGCTGATTCTCAGCTTTCTGTGATCAGACGAGAGAGCTGCTGGACTTCTACAGAGCCATAATGTTGGACATGAAAAATAAAATTAACCACACACTGTGGATCCATGTAGCCCAAAATTAACTTTTGCAGACTGACACCCACCATCTACTCTCAGAAATGGGAAGCTTCCACTTGCAGCTTTACCAGCTACTGGTGGCTGCGAAACAAACATTTTTGGTTGGATTCAGGATTTCCTTTCTGCAAAATAAGAGGAAGGAGTCTACTTGCTGAGAGTTTGTCTAACAGATTTGGGGATCACCTGTCCCCCCAGGACACAGCTCACCCCAGCCGGCAAAGTTTTCTGAGTCTCCGGGTGGCATTTTCAGGGAGCTGTGGGAGGGAAGGTTGGGGAAGCCAATGCACATCAGGGCAGCTGATCCAAGGATTTCTTGGACCCATTCTTATCAGCGGCTTGCCAGCAAAACTGCACTGTTGCTTTTGGCAGTTTCAGTAACACGGTTTGGGAAAAGCTTGGAAGAGAGTTTGCAATGTTGGCTTTCTTCCTATACCTATATATCTCTGAAAATGAAAATCGCATTCAAGCCACTGATATTGTATTTGTTGGGTGGGGGAATCTATTTTAATTAAGAAATACATTTCTTTCGTCCTAAGTATATTTTAAGAGTGCTTCACATAGGAGCTGAAATGACAAAAGTAAACAAGAAGAAGAGATGAGAACTAGGCCCAGGAAAGGAAAAAGAACATCTAGAATGCAAAGAAATAATATTATCAGGAATCCTCTAAAAATAACAATATTGGGATAGTGCAACTTGAAACCCCCACTTTGCATTTTACAGCCAGCCAAGGGTGAAAAATAGTTCACCTTTCAATTACTTAATCTTTACAAAATATCTCACAAAATATTTTGTCGCCTATAGAAATTAGCGCCTATACATCAATATAGATTCTTTAATAAATTATTCCATCTTTAAGTGCCTTTCTATCTTTATATAAATGATAATATAGACAATTAAAATAAAATGTAAAGCTTTTCCCCAGTTGTACCCCTTTTCGTCAAGTTTAAGTACCCTGGACTCCCACGGTTTGACGTGTGTTTGGCATGAATGCTTCACTTCCCACCGCATCTCATTGTCATTGTGAACCAAGTGAAATGGTGGGTCTGAAGTGGTAGGAAAGATAATGCTCCAGAACAGTTTCAGGAAGAAAGAGACTGGGGGAGGGAGGGAGGGAGGGAGGGGGGGAGGGAGGGAGAGATGTGCATAGTTATATGAAAGTTAAGGTGTAGCAAATAGAAATGTGCTATGAGCAAAACCAGCCCCAACTTCCAGAAAAAAGCATTCAAGGTCTTTGTGGAGTTCAGCAGATAATGGATCGGGTTATGTAGGATACTATCCTGCAAGGTGCAAGGTACTTTGCTTCTCGTCTAGAGAACCAGCTAAGAACAAGTTTCCTCCATCTTTGCTTCAAACTCCCATCTTACCGATTGGAAGCCAGAGCTCCTTGCAGGACCAAGAGTGCTGGGGACTTCTTCTTCAAAGCAATCAATAAAAACACACCGAACTGAGCCAAGAATACAGATTTGGGATGTAGGCAGAGATGCCGGCCAGCTCTCTTGGACAGTGGGCCTCTGCGCCATATATCTGTCCCTGTGAAGGTGTGGTGAGCACACAGTGACCGTTTTTGTTTTGTTTATATGGCAAAAGTCGTCTTCTTGTTTAGGCTTTTCTTTTTCTCTACCCTTTATGACCAAACCAGTGTTTGTCCATGGCTTCGAACACTTCGTGTTGTACATTCAGAAAAAATTCACATTGACTGCAAGAAACATAAAAGTAACTCCCTTCCCTCCCCCCAAAAAATCACCCCTCCCCAAAAGCGTCCAAATAAGATAGGATTATGTTTTCTTCTAAATACTCTTCTGCCATGATCAGAGGTGAATTGGCTAATTTATAGCTTTTCCTTGGAAGGAATCCAGATGAAAGGCCCAGATTGTTCTTCGATTACAAGCTTGCATTGGTTATATATATCTTCTAAGGTTTCTCCTTGGACAATAGCTGTAGGAAAGAAATAGATGTAATTTTTCTTTTTGGTAAAGCTTCTGAATATTTGTATTGCCAGTGATGTATGATAATAGTAGTTCTCCCAAATTCTGGATGCCCAGCCAGACTCCTAGCCTGAGCTGAACATTCTCATGCCTTTCCCACTCTTCTGGGAAATAGAAGCATCACTTCCAAATCAAGTGAGGTACTGTTTTGTCTCTCCTCGGCACTAGATAGGGCCCATCTTGAGTATTGTGTCTAGTTCTGGGCACCACACTTCAAGAAGGATGTAGACAAGCTGGAGGATGAACAGAGGAGGGGCAGTAAGGGTGATCAGGGTTCTGGCATCAAAACCATTGGAGTAGGGATTGAAAAAACTGGGAACATTTAACCTGGAGGAGAGAAGACGGAGTGGAGAGTGGATAGCACTTGAAAGGCTATCAGGCGGAGGAGGGCCAGGATCTCTTCTCCATCATTTGTTTATATTTATTTATTGGGTTGATAAACGGTGCCCGATAGTCCCAGACGGGACTCCCTGGGTGGTGAGCAAACTCTACTGTTGTTGTTGTTGTTGTTGTTATTCGCATATTACATTTCTATGCCCCTCTGTAGTCAAAGCTCTCTGGGCATTTCACAACATTATGGCCACCCATCCAGATTTCAGCCAGGCCCAACCCTGTTTAGCTTCTAAGATTAGGCAGGATCATGCACTTCAGACAATATGGAAGAGTATAGAGCAGTGATGGTGAACCTTTTAGAGCCTGAGTGCCCAAACTGCAATCCAAAACTCATTTATTGCAAAGTGCCAACACTGGAATAAAACCTAAATACTGAGGTTTTAGTTTAGAAAAAAACAACTAAATATGATGCTGCAGATTCAAATATGCCAGGGGGACAGCACAACATCAAAAGGATCTCAGTCTCTTAATTAGAACATCTCTTTGCTAAATCTTAGATATTAAATTTTAATTTTTCATAAGAAAACTCAAAGCTAAAACCTTGTGTTAATAAAAACAAATATATTAAAACTCAAAGCCAGTCCAAGCAAATGTGTATATATCCTTGGCAGCGCACTGACCGGCCATGTGAAAGCTTGGATGAGTCATGGGTAACGAGTCGCAGCTCGTGACATCATCGCCTGGTGCCGCTACTGCTTTCCAAGCATGGGCATGGCCCCTATGCAGGCTGTTATCTGATGCTCGGCTGGTGGGGCGATGCTGGGGTGACTTGGCTCACGTGCCGACAGAGAGGGCTCTGTGTTTCCGCTGCGGCTCGCGTGCCATAGGTTCGCCACCACCGCTAGACAGTGCATGTGTCACCAAGAGTGTAGGACACAGAATGACGGGCCGATGTTCCAGGAAGCCAGATTTCAGCTGGTTGTCAGGAAAATCTTCCTGACTGTTAGAGCAGCACAGCAATGGAACCAATGAGCTAGGGAGGTGGGGGGCTCCCCCACACTGGAGGTTTTCAAGAAACCATCTGGCAGGGATGCTGTAGCATGCTTTGCATTGAGCAGGGGGATGGACTTGATGGCCTTATAAGCCCCTTCCAACTCCACTATTCTGATTCCCCTGCCCCAATGCTCCATTGCCTCGCCTCGCCTTGCCTTCTTAGCCTCGCCTTCTTAGCCTCGCCTTACCTTGCCTTCTTAGCCCTGCCCTGCCCTGCCCTGCTTTCCTTTCTGCACTGTAGCCAACACATTCTGGATAGCCTGCAGCATCTCCGGGGCAATGGTTACCATTTGCACGGAGGGCACAAGCGGATGCAAAACCAGGTGGTGGGTTTGGGGGTCCGACCCCCAGGCAGCTCCAAGGGTTGATCCTTGCTGCTCTGCAGAGATCGGGGGTGCATCCAAAAGTTTCAGAGAGCTCCAGAGTGGTGGCTGGGGGTGCTTAGCAATTGCCCGTTGATTAAAAAGTTGCCCAAAAGTTGCCCAAAAAGACTTTTTTCTGGAGAAAGCAAACTGGAGATTTTTTTAAAAAGTTCTTGCGGAAGATTCTAACTACAAGGGAGAGATGAGTTGTGAGAAATCAAAATGACTCTCAGGAACTGAAATAAAGATGGCACAGGAAGAAAGCACTTTGCTTCCAGGTTCCATTTAAAACAAGAACTAACACACATAGCATAAATAAAATAAAATGATATAAAAGTGAGGAGAGGCAGGGAGCCCGGTGGATACAAAAGATGTGGCCACACTAAGGCCCCATATCAAGGTATTTATTGTTTATTGTATTTTTATCCCACTTTTCCCCATTCTGGACCCCAAGGTGGCTACACATGGTTCCCAGGGGGTCTCCCTTCCAAGCTCAGGCCAGCCCTAAATCTGCTTAGCTTCCACTTGGTGGACGCTTTATGTGTCTTCAGACCATGCTCATAATAGGCGGAAAGGTGTACTGCATCTCACTGGTTTAGCCAAAAGAGGCAACTGGCTGGCCTGATGATACTTCCTTTGGTCCTGTACTTAAAGCAAGCGAAGTTTTTTAAATCCATATTTGTTCTTCTCCACCTTACTCCTTGTTTGGCCTTATATCACAGCAGCTGCCTCTTGAACTTTGGACTTAACGGTGGCTGCCTTTGGATTTCCTCTCCTGCTTGTCTTGGTCTGTGCTTCCCTGTCTCTGGAAAATTGACCCTTGTCAACCGTGGACTAGAGATGAGAAGACTGAGAGCAACTCCAGAAGATCTGGCGGCGTTTCCAGCCCTGCGTGGAGATGCTGGGAATTCGAGACCTTCCACATGGGAAGTCCATTCTATGATCAGATTGGCTCTCATCCTCATTGCCTGGTGGGATATGCTTTTGTTCATCCCCCCCTGCAAAACAGATGACCTTTCCCACCATGCATCACGAAGACAGCTAAACCCTTCCCAAATGCTGCATACCTGTAAAATATTCTCCAAATTCTTGTTCTAATTTCATTGCTCGATCATATGTTTTTTTGGCTTGCTCCTCTGTGAAGCGTTTATTCATTTCCCTAGAAAAATAGTTTGGGGAAAAAAAGAAACAAGTAAGAATGAAACCTCAGTTGGCTTTTCATTAGCCTTTAGTGGCAGCAAAACTCAGATGCAATAAATTGCTATGTTTAGAGGCCCTAATTTAGTCAGGAAACTGTAGCTTCATTTAGAAAATATTGGGCAAAAGAGAACCACAATGAGTCAGGCCTTTTCAGTAGGAACAGTTGTTAGTGGTCACAGAAAGTCATTCTGCACATGCTCTGGGGAACTCTCTTATAAAACCTGAGCACTAAAATATATTCAAATTAAAAATTTTTCATGATACAAATTAGGGACGGATCTCTCCCCTTCTTTACAAGTAAAAATGGGGGAGATCTTTTTTGAGTCTACACCACCAGGGCTTAATTTGTTCTATTAATATTATTATTTTAATTTCTATACTGTCCCACAGTTGAAACTCATTGGGCAGTGTGGAGATGAAATAAATAGGTCGGGGTGCTTTTAGGTTAGGGGCTCCAGATGGGCCAGATGCCCAAGCCCAAAGGCCTCCCCACAACTCCTGGGATGTCATGAATTATGTTTAGAACCTGGTGCTGCTTCAGTACTCACACTTTTCTTGATGTTGCATGCGGTTTTCAAAAAATGTGCACAAAAATGAACACAGGGAAAAGTATACATAAAATGCATACATTTATGAATGTCACTTAGAAGAGTATGTTCTAGGACAGGAGGCTGTTTGCAAAGGAAGAGCGTATATTAGAATTAACTGCAAAGAAGCCTCTATCAGGAGAGGTGTATGTAAAAATATGTGCAGACTTTTTAAAAAGCAAGAAACAGGGTGAAAAAATATTAAGGTTGGAGAAATGAGAAAAAGTGAAACTAAAATGGGCAGATTTGTCCCTTCCTCTGGAGGATGTGGCTTGTCTTCCTGGCACTGGTTAGTTTTAGAAAATCAACCGTGGAGTATGGGCAAGTGAGGCAGACGTACAAAACCCCAACCAAAGCTCTGGATTAAATCACAGAAGCGTGCCAAAATGGACAGTACAGTGTAAGCCACATGTGACGCATGGAGAAAATTATGTGCACGACGATGCATGACGAATGTGCTGAGAAGTAGATGCCAGCACGCATTTGCTTCGGCTGACCTGGCTCTTGGAAAGGAGAATCTGGCTGCTGGGGGAACTGTGCATGTATGAAATGGGTTTTCATGCTACAGAAGTTTGCAAAACAAGGAGAAACATCTACGGCCGACCCAAACATTTCTTACAGGGCTTCTGTGGAATTTCTCTGCAAAGTTCTGCACACAAGACAGACCAGAGGACTACTGTGCTGCCCCACAACAGGGAGAATCATGTGGTACAGCCCTTGCTGGGCTATACTGCCTCTGCTGGTGGAGGTAGCAGAGGCCGGTGGGGACTGAGTGTCTGAATGCTTATATGAAAAACACCCTGGATGTGGACGGAAAACGAGCATGCCAGACACAAGGATAGAACCTTTTCCTAGACAGGCTAGATTTCTAAACTCAGGCTGTTTTTGCTTGTCTTTCTTCCATCTGTGAATACATTTCCACACAGAATTGTTGCGCGTTCAGGATGAAGCGGTACAAGTGAGTTAGGGATGCAGTGTGCAGTTGTACTCTTTGGTAGCACAATGATGAGGCCGCATTAGCACAGAGCACTGACATGTGTGATTATTTTCTCTGGCCGACATGGACACTCCTGCGTTCCTTCCGGGATCAGAAGCACAGATCAGGCGGCAGTGTGAGCACATGTGGCCTGGCTGTTAGCAGGACTGCACATTCACGTGGCTTTTTGCACAGAGCCCACGCACATGTTGTGAAAGAGCTCCAAGGAAGGCAGGATGAGGCCCGGCGAGTGTGACCCATTGCTTGCTTCCCGCGATGGCCACCCACGATGTGCTGCTTCGAGAGGATGGAGCCGCACCTGAAGGTTGGCCCGGCTCCTCCTCTAAGCTTGCCACCTGTGGCTCCCAACACGCCAGGTAAGTGGATGGAAGTCTCTGTGCCACGGCCTGGCCACTATTTCACCTGGACAGAGTAAGGGCTTCCGTGCTCGTCCTGAAGCACTGCCACGCAAGGCAAGATTGCAGCCCTGAAGTGTTGGCCTTGCTCAGCAGTGGGGAAAGGGACCTATGGAGCCGTAGTCTCATGGTTTGGCCAGTGACCAGGGGAGGCCAGTGAGTTCTCTTTCAGTGGGGTTTCTTATCCATGGCAGCTTTTATTCTGAGCTCTGTGGGAGCAATTTGTGGTGCTCTGTGGTAGTGACTGCATATTGGGGCTGGAATTAAGCACCATGGATAGGTGCAGGGGAGAAGAAGCCCCAAGGGTGTGGGAGTCCCCAGCTGCCCCTGAGATCCAGCCTGTGCAGCCGTGCAAATGTGCACCCGTCCATATTCATGCGTATGCAGACAGACTGGGACATCATGCTCAAGGCTGGCATGCAGTCAGCTGGCTGACACTCGGTTTTCAAGCTGCGTTTGGGGAAGGGCTGATCTGGAAGGAGTCTGAGCTTTAGTGGGGTTAATCCTTTTCCATTATGCCAGCATCTCCGTGAAAATCCCTGACCCCAAACTACTATTCATCCAGGAAGGGAAACCTTCCTGGATACCAGTGGTAATTTCCCTCTTGAGCCAAGCAGCAGGACTGGGGGCTGACTGTGAACCACAGGCCTGGTCCTGATTTCCTCCTCCCAGCTTCCCCACCCAAAACACACATGAAATACATAATTTCCAGAGAGCTTGCTATGCAAGTCTGTTGCAGCCAAAAAATAATCAACTGATCAATGAAACAAAGAGACAAAAGACTTCTGGCACCCTAAAGATTAACACACCTTGTCTTTGGCACGCTAGTTTTCTCATGCAGGGTGCTTTTCACAGAAGCATTCGATGCACATGTAAGCTGGCCTTGTCTAGCTTATCAGATGCACTAGATCTTGGGTTCCCCAAGCCGTCATGCACCAGGTTCCTCGCCCCTCCTGATTTTTAAGCCTCTTGCAAAAAGTTGCATTTCTTCTATCCTCCCTGGCTTGCCTTCTGGGAAATGGATACTTTTTTACCGGTCCCCTCCATCACACACGAGTGCCCACAAAACTTTCTCAAAATGCCAAAGGTGCCATTGGTCCCACAAAGTTGGGGACCCCAGAATCAAATCCATAGATGTGTATCGCATGATTCAACCTTCGCAGGTGGAGCAAGGACTCCTGCATTTCTCCAGCTGGGAAATGTAACATGGGGAGGGGCCATCTGCCCTGCTGCCATTGCATGGTGGGCATGTTATGAGTGCAGCCAGCTGGAGACAGGGGTCAGACTAGATGGCCCCAGGAGGGCCCTTCTGACGCACTCTGTTTCTGTGTTTCTATAATTACAGATGCCCAAAGGCAAGGAAGTGTGAACCCAGCGTTATGAAGATACCAGCATCTTGCAACTGAGAGAATTGTATTCTGAGAAGCTTAGAAGGTGTTCCAGGAGACAATACTCACATCAACGGCTCCCACGATTTAGGCTTAATGAAGATAGCAATGGGGTAAAGCTGGGCCGCTTGTAGTCGTTTTATGGCATTTCCCGATACGTCGAGTATACAGTGCTTGCCCTGTTGGAAACAGATCAAGAGGGCTTGATTCCTAGGGTGTTTACTGCATCAAAAAGAGAGAGCTACGTCTTCCAGGACGGGGCGGCCTAGAGAACAATAATCGGTGGCAAAAGACCAGGAAGGCACAATTTCCCTGGAAGTTACTCTCTGTGTGGGCCACTGAACTGAGCCAGTGTGATGTCTCCATGTTCGCACAGCTCACATTCCTTTGCTTGTGGGGCTTCATCAGGAGAACCTCTTGCCCTTGGTCTCGGGACTATGCCCAGATCTGGTCTAACTTAGTCTTCGGACTAGGCTCCACTTCCTCATGCCTCTCGCAATCTTCCATAGCCTCTTGCTACAGGCATGGCAGTGCAAGGGAACTAACTGGAGATGCAGAGGACTCAGCACTGATTAGGGATAGAGGAGGCCATTTTATGCTTCCTTTCCCCCTGATTGCTAGCCATTTGCAGGTTTTGCACCCCCTGCATATTCTAAGAGCTGGAAATGCCTCCTGGTTACTGACAGCAGTGGCTTTATGTTGAAATACACAGATTCGGGCCTTTCTACTGTTGATAGCATTCACCCTGTCCTTCTGATCTCAGCCCGGCTCCTGGACTGAAGGAAGTCTCACAACAACCTGGCAGTCTCTCCTCGGGGTCTGAGACAGCACCCTTCCCAGCCCTACCAGGCGATGCTGGGACAGGACTGGCTGGAGCATGCAGGGACTTGTAGACTTTATGTATAAACTTGCATAGGATTGCACCCTTAATAAGTATATGTTGCTTTGGAACAGGATCCAGCTTTTCGATGACTAAGAGAATAGAACCAGGATAGATACATGGATAAAATGGACAGTAATCAGGCTGAAAGGGGGGCTTTATTTCTGGGGGGATCTTACTGTCTGTCTGCAGGAAATGCTGATGCAGGAATGGAACATATTGTGCATTTTCCTGGCACGGATACTGAGAAGAAGCAGGCAGACCTGGCCTTTGGGCCGTGCACCCCTTCAGCCTGCAGGTGTGTCTGGGTGTGTGCCCGTGAGGAGCACCGGGGGGATTTATTTATTTATTAGAATACTTCTGTACTCGTTACTATATTGAAATCCTTCAGTGGCTCACAATGAATGCAACATGACCATGCGAAAGCAAGCTAAAATAATACATACTGCAAAACATTAAAACATTGCAGTACCATGAACAATAAAGGAGGGGAGTAGCGGAGAAGCCCGGGGAAGATTGTGTGGGAAAATGTGTTTTCAGCAGGGCTTTTTGACTCTCAAAATCAGACCCAAGGTCCATCCAGTCCAGCACTCCGTTCGCAGGTGGTGAAGCAGCTGCCCACAGGGTCCCTCCAGCAGGATGGGTGCAAGACCTTCTCCTGCCCAAGCTTCTCAGCAACTGCTGTGTGCAGGCAGGCCACCTCTGGGGAAGGAGCAAGCATGTAGCCAACAAGGCTATCTGTCCATCCGTCCATCCATCCGTCCGTCCATCCATCCATCCATCATCTCAAACATTTATATCCCATCCTTCCAACAAGCGCTCAGGGCATCATGGAAGGACCTCAGGTTCTAGTGTTAAGGCACAGTGTTCTTTCTCCACATCATGCATTGTTTCTAAACACCTCTATCACGTTCCCCCTCTCTTACTGGCCTTTTTATCCCAGCTAAACTGTTGCAGCTCCTCCACATAGGTAGGCAAATGCTTCAAAGGCTTGCTTACATGTTGCTACCTGGAGACATTTCCCTGGATGCAGATCAACCAATTAAGTCTCTCAGGGGTCAGCTGGGTATACAGAGGGGAACATGAACACTTCCCCTTGTTAAAAAAATCCCTTGCACATGGAATGTAATTGCAGCAAAGGTCTTGGGCCAACCCTCACCCAGATAAGCTTCAGCACGGGTTTTCTGAAAAGAACCACCCTGGTTCTGCTAAAATCCTCAAAACCATCATCACCTGAAGTGCAGTTTAATATGCTGCAATGCAGCGTTAACACAACTGCATTATATCCTCTGTCGCACTTACCCTTTCTGCCACAAATCTCACGGATTGCACGCTGGTTCCATAGAGATTATCATTGTACTGTCCGGCCTCTATGAATTTGTGCTCTTGGATGTCCTTTTCCATTTGTTCTCTCGAGATGACAAAATGGTAATCTCTCCCATCCACTTCATAATCACGCTTTGGCCGAGTTGTATCTTTGGGGAACAACGAAGGAGGGAAACAGAATCAGCTGGTGCTCATTCTCATGTTGCACTGATTCATCACAGAAAGGAGGTATTTGCAAGCGTTGAGGGGCCACTGGGTCCTGGGTGAAATGGCGAACCCAAGGACCAAATGATCAACCCCCCTGGCTTTGCTTCTGGACAGACAACGGAAACGGTGTGATTCTGTAGCAAGGGAAATGGACACAGCACATGTGCAGAGGCACTGTTTCTGCTGGGTGGTTTCAGCCTTGGTGGAGCAGTAAGCTCCACTTTGCACCAAAGGTCCTCTGGGAAGCACCCTGTACCTTCATCAGTAGCAGAATATCAAGATTTTGGGCAGTGACTAAAACTTCCATGGGCAGCCACTGAACCTGGGAGTTTCACATTCCCAGGTCTATATTCAATATGCAGCACAAGCTCCAGAGCTGAGCCACTGAGTATAGCCTGAAGTGCTTGATCCTGCCTAATCTTGGAAGCTAAGCAGACACAGTCCTGGTTAGAATCTGGAAGGGAGACCTGAGTCCTGCACTGAGCAGGGCCTTCTGGGCCTCTTCCAGCTGTGGATTCTATAACTGAAGAAGCAGGAGCATAGAAAACAGCCTAGGGCTGATAGGAGTTGTAGTCCAAGATCCCTGGAAGGCACCAGGTTGGGCACCTGGAAGGCATTTGTTCTGTCCTGCCCGACAACAGTTCTCCATGGAATCATAGAACAGTAGAGTTGAAACAGGCCATGAAGGCCATCAGGTCCAACCCCCTGCTGTTGCGGGACAGCACATTACACCATCCCACTCAGATGGCTGTCCAGTTTCTTTCTGAATGTCTCTAGTGTGGGAGAGCCCCCGACCTCTCCAGGCAGCTGGTTCCACTGTTGTATCACTCTGACAGTGAGGAAGCTTTTCCTGATGTCCAGCCTGAATCTGGGTTGTTGCAACTTGAACTGATTATTCCGCACAATAGTATCAGTGAGAAGAGATCTTAACCTTCCTCTTTGTGACAGCTTTTGAGCTACTTCTAGAGGGATATCATGTCCCCTCTCAGTCTTCTCTTCTCAAGGCTGAACTTGCCCAGTTTTCTCAGTCTCTCTTCATAGGGCAGTTTCCAAACCCTGGGTCATTTTTGTTGCCCTCTGCTGGACCCTTTCTAATTTACCTGCATCTTTCTTTAATCTTGGTGCCCAGAACTGGACACAGTATTCCAGGTGAGGTCTGACCAGTGAGGAGTATAGAGGAACTCCAGGGTTTCAGTCCTTCCTGGACTGAGGATCGATTTTGGGCACTTATTTATTTACTGAAAACTTTTATATACCATCTACTACTGAGGTCTCAGAACAGCCTAACTTCTGTGTTTATTGCAAATGCTCAGCTGCTGAGCTACTCCCGCTTCTTCCAAGCCTCGACTTCTGAGAGAGATGCTGGCATAAAAAAGTTCTGCAAATGTAGCAGCCAAGATGCAAATGCACACTGTAGCAGCTTTAAGCAAAGAAGAGTGAGCAAAGATGCCTCCAAAAATAGAATACTCACGTGGTACACAGGAGCCAAATTTGTCAGGAAATTCAGATATCAAATCATCATTGATCCGATCTTTCATTGGACCGAGGATAATAACTGGTCTGGTGTAATTTACTGAAATGCCAAAAGAAATGATGAAGATGACGAAGGGGTTGACTTTTAGCTCAGCGAGATGACCTAGGTCAACACCTAAAATTTCACTTTCAGCAGCACTGCATGAATTGCACGGATTTGTGGATTTTACAAGTGGGTGGCTAGCTGAAGGGCCAGTGCTGGGGAAGACACTTCCCAAGGGCCCACACACCAGCTCAGGTCCACCATCAGGAGCTCCCTGGAGTTCCCCTTCCACTTCATTGCCACCTGATTATTCACCTCCTTCTGGCTGTGTTCCAGAGCAGAGTGGAGGTGGGGAAGGGTATATGCCTTGCCCACTTCCTCACTGACTCTCTGCCATCAAGCAAGCAAGTGGTACCAATGATGAAGAGGAGCAGCACAAAAAGTTCTGGTGATGGAGGTTATTTCTCCAAGGGTCCCTGAAAACCTAGAGAGCTGGATGGGTCCATTCCACTGAAAACAAAACTGGGCTGAGAACAAGAGAATCAGGTCCTTGAGGATTATCGCCAAGGCTACCCACCAGGAAATTTAACATGGCACAGTGCAGCTGGGATTGACCCACATGATGTCTCTTCTGAATGCCCCCCGAGATTCCTCCACGCTTTCCTTCCTGCATTCAATCAGGCCCAGCCTGAGAGCCAGTAGATGTGCTGGGCACCACCAGCTCAGATGACTAGTAAGAGGGGGTGGTCATTATCCTCATGGGAGTTCCAAGGACATGATCTTGCTGGCTGTTACTGGGAGGAGGAGGCTGAAGCAGCTCCAGCAAGAGAGTCCTTTGGTAGGTAGATTGAGGCACCAAGTTTTGACAGAAAAACGGCTTGCGACTCCCAGCCCGCTCCAGCCAGAAGATGCGGGCCTTTTACCTGTCTAAACTTGCACAGGATTGCGGTTGGTATGTTCTTTCAAATGCCCTTTTGCTGACTGCTGTGTGCTCTTGTCAACAGAGAGACTCGGCTGCATTCATTCTGGCAAAACCTATCCTAAGGAAGCGCATGCCCGAGGCTTGGCCTGCTCGTGCGAAAGAATGAACACAGAACCCGGTGCTGGAAAAAATGGACCACTTCGGACTTGCAGGGGCACCAGATTTTTCAGAATAATCCCCGATTCATGTACCAGCAAGTAGGAAACATGCATGGTAGTGAGAGGGCCAGTTTGGAAGTTTTCATTGAAACTTGCATCTCCTACACGCAGTCTGGAATGGTCCGTTCCAATCTACCCTGTCAAGATTTCATCCCAAGATTTCAAGATGGACCAGATCATGGGCTGGGTCTACACCTTCAACACAATTAGGTGGCAGAAGCCTAAAGTAGAAACAGAGCGGGCTGTATGTGTGCAGAGTACAGCTGGGGCCCCACAAATTTTATTTATAATTAATTAAAAGCTTTTCTATCCCATCTCCTACAAACGTCTTGGGACGGCTTACAATAAATGAGTAGAATGAAACAAACCTTCCAGCATCTGACCATCAATATACTAAACCCCCAGTTAAAATCAATTGAACATTCAAATAGCAGG
Organism: Varanus komodoensis; assembly: GCF_004798865.1. NCBI lineage: Eukaryota > Metazoa > Chordata > Lepidosauria > Squamata > Varanidae > Varanus > Varanus komodoensis. Next base: position 60,930,815 of record NW_025335941.1, on the reverse strand, counting down.
AAAATAATAAGGTTTAATTTTTAATGCTCTTTGCAAGCAGAAAACAGACACAGTGGACTGAAGGTGAGTTAGAACCTCTCACCCTGCTATGAAGCTTTAATGTGAGTCTTGGCAGCTACCTTTTATCTGGGGGACCATGTACAAATGGCATGCAGTCCACTCTAACCCCCTCATTCAATAATAATAATAATAATAATAATAATAATAATAATAATAATAATAATAATTTTATATACTTTCCAATAGTTGACCTATATGGGAGTTTTCAGACAGTTCAAAAAACAGCACAGTAAAATACAAAAAAAATGCCATAACTGTTCTCAAAACCCCAAACCATTTAAAACAACAAGCAAAGCACAAACGAAGAACAGAATGAATGAGCCCAGCCAGCCTTCCCCAACCTGGTGCCCATGAGCTGTGTCGGCCTGCAGCTCCCGGCCTTTCTGGCCACTGGCCATGCCAGCTGGGAAAGCAGCAGGCTGGAGAGGGCTGGCCTTGGGTCCCTTCTGGCTCATCCAACCTTATTTAGCACTAAGGTGGCTGCTTACTTTCTTGCCTCGTTACAGGTTCGTAGGAGAGAATGCAGTCCTCTTGTCCCCCTGATAAAAGAAGCAGAGAAGAAAAATCAGTGCTGATAAGCAGAACACCCCCAGAGAACTCCCAAGGTCCTCAGTTTTGGTGGGTGTGCAAACAAACCCAGCTCATTCCTAGACACACTCAGAATTCCTACGTTTAAGTTGCCCAGTTATCCCCACTCATAATTCATGAGCTGTCCATTGAATTTACCTTGTTCATCGCTAGCAGCAGGGACAATGAGGAGAAAACAAATGCTCACGGCTTGCCTAGCAGCACCGCTTCAGCAGTGTACCTCCTCAATGCCAATTTTAAAAATGCTCAGCCGTGTCAAGGATCTCGTGCATCTTTGCACCATGATGTGCTTTGCATTGTACCCTCTTTTGCTTGGTGCTTTGATCTGAAGATCAGCACTAGACACGAATGGGAAGGAGGCAATGGGCCGAGACCTGGATCTCTGCTGAACAGCCCCAAAGCAGCGAGGAGGGTATGACCTGAAGGGGGCAGTTCTGCAGCGGGGCAGGGCTGGGGTTCTAGCACAGGAGCTCCATGCAAGCAACTGAAGTTCCTGCAGGTTCAGAGTGATTCTGGATTTGAACTGTGCCTCACTGAAGTCCCGTTTTGTATCCATGTGGAGATGGTTCTGATCAGGGCTTTTTTTGGCATAGAATGCACCGGAACGGTGTTCCGGCACCCTTTTTTGACGGGTTTTTCCAAGTGATTGTGAATCGCCCTGTCGGGCATAGCAGGTCAGCGGCAAAAATCATTAACCTAGTGCCTGTGGGCGGCTTGTGTGTCAGCGCTGATTGTGAGGGTGCTGCTCGGCTTGGGACGCTGCTCGGCTTGGGATCGGTCGTGTGGTCGCGCGCTGAGTGCTTACTGCCGGGGAGACCATTATGTTTGTGTGTGTGTGGAGTGACTGGCTACATGCAAAAGGTAAATAAGTTCTTTATTTCAAAAAAAGTTGGTGAATTGAAAATCTTTTTTAGTGTAAACGTGTGACCCCAAGAGGGTCACACGTTCTGGCACTTTTTTTTTTTTTTACAAAAAAAGCACTGATGCTGAAAACTGGTGTTGCTCAGAGGCCATGGAGACATTGGTAGGGTCACTGGTCAGGGAGATTCAGGACAGAACGGAGGAAGCTGCTTGGACTGTTGCGATGCTTTCCACATTGGGCTACCTTGGAAGATGGTCCTGAGGCGTCAATTGGTCCAGAAGAGGGCAGTGAGGACTGGCAGGTACGAACATATAATGCCAATCGTCTGCCAACTTCATTGGTTATCAGTTGAAATCTGGCCCAATTCAAAATGTTGACAGCTTGGGGCCAGTCTATCTAAAGAAGCACCTTTTCCCATACATGCCTACCCAGAACCTAAGATATACGTCCACGGTCCTTCTCAGGGAATCCCCTTTCAAGGAAACAAGGAGGCTGTCTATGAGGAGAAGGGCCTTTTCAGTAGCGGCACCCTGACTTTGGAACCAGCTCCTCAAAGAGGTTTGCCTGACACCTTCTTTATATTCACCCAACATTTTAATTGCTAAGATAATATTAAAAGTGTTTATGACTTTAACTACCTCCTTTGCTATTGTGCCTTTTAATTTTATTCTGCTGCTAAGAATGGTGGCTTTGTGTGGTTTTACTGCAGGTTTTTCTGTGTTGGGTCTTTATTGATGTACTATATTTGTTCATTTTATTATGCTTTTATTGCATATTGTTGTTCTTATATATGATATTCTGTAATGGGTGGGATAGGAATCAAGCATGCGGGTTGTGGGAGGCAGCTGGTAGGCCAGTGGTTCAGCATGGTGTTTCTTATGTTCTTAGCACCTTAAACTTGGGTTCAATATGTGGCCCTAAACTAAAGCACTATTCTGGTATCTATGACATGGGGATAGCTGTCAGCATTAGGCATATTCCCTGGCAACACACACCAACCACAGAATTTGCCTACTTTTTAGAACATTCCAACTTTTGTTTTGTTTTAAGCAGGTTTCTAGATCTCATGATTGCAAAGATGTGTTTGATGTGTAGAACATACTTGGTGGAACCAGATGCTTTGCTGCATGAAATTTTCAGTGATGAGACAGGAGAGATCAATTTTCTCACCCCACAGTGCACAGAAATCATTCAGTTATGCAAATGAATATAAACTATGCAATAAATTATGTTAAATACACAGAACACTGCAAATATGTTTAGTTTATATGGGCAGATGACTTCAGCTTTCATTGGTTCAAAGTTTGGATTTTGTTGAGTGCAAACATTACACTACCTAGCATTGAGTAGCAAAACAACTTTGGCCAGGATGCTGTTATGGAGATTAAAATATAAATAAAATTAAACTAAACTGGGGAAACTGCGGAGTGGGTAAAATAGTCCTCAGACTTCCAGAGGTTGTCCATGCTGGTTTTAAAACAAGGCAAATCAGCACTTATTTCCAGGCACAATGCCAAATTTCAGCAGCAATTTTTTGGACCACAGTTCTTTTTGCAATTGTGCCACCAAAGTTTGGTGGCAAATTCAGTGGTGGCTTCAAAACCAGGCCAAAACCATGCAGCCCCTAAGTCATGGTTTTCTGACCCTTGATGGATAGGGGCCATTTGAAATGTGTTACTGAGATGTTCTGAATTATCAGCAGCAGCCAAATTCAAATGAAATTTAAACGAATGTAAACAATTATGGAGACTCAGTACTGAATCAACTTACATTTGTAAGGAAATTTGCAGGTGGGGAAATTCTCAGAATCATCAGGAACATCAGAATTCGGAAACGTGCACACAGAAAAGGTGCATTTTCAGCAATATGGCCGTTTGATGCGGGTTGTTTGTTTTTATTTAAAGAGGCATGTCCCTTCCATACACATGCACAAGAAAAAAAATAAACTCCCGCTTCATTGCTGTCTATTTAGAACAATTGGACAATTATGTCCAATTGAGCAATTAGGCGAAACAGATGCGGGAACGAATGAGCAATTGATGTTAATTGCTTTATAAATTTAACTGAATGCCATTTACTCGAGGAAGTGTGTGAGTGTATAAGTGTAATGGCCCAATATTGCTACTTACAGTCCAGTGACACTGATAATCTAGGCCAGTGGTGGCGAACCTGTGGCACGTGAGCCCCAGTGGGCACGCAGAGCCCCGTCTGTTGGCACGCGAGCCAAGTTGCCCCAGCATCGCCCCAGCAGCCGAACATCAGTGCACATAGGGGCCATGCGCATGCTCGGAAAGAGTGACGGCGCCAGGCGACGAGGTCACTCATTAGCCGCGCCGCGCCGCGAGAGGCAGCATCGAACAGGTGGCCAGAGGCAGGCACAGCCGCCGCAGGGGGTGCGCCAGGCAGGGAGCGGGCGAGCAGCGGGCGGGGGTGCCGAGCGCTGGGGGTGGCGCCCTCCTCCTGCCTCCTCCTCCTCCTCCTGCTGCTGGACCTGCCAACCGTGCGCCCGCCTGCCTGTGCTCCTGCTCGTGGGCCAGGCTCCCTCATCAGTGGCCACGGGGCAGGGGGAAGCTGGGCGAAGGGAGAGAGCGATGGGGTCGAGGTGGCGGAGCAGTGGCAGAGCTAGAGTGAGGAGGAGGAGAGAGGGCGCCCGGGATCCATCGATATGCCGCTTCCCGGGGAGGGAGGCCAAAACGAGGAAAAGTGGAGGCTGGAACTGCTGCGAAGCGAGAGGGGTGGGCACGTGGCGGGGATCCCCTTTCCCACCCGATTCCATTTGCCAAGGCTTGGCAGCGCTGTGGGGCACCTCGAGGAAGATCCCAATGGAAGCCTGGAAGGGATCAGAGAGAGCCTCTCCTCACCTTTAGTTTAGGTCTCTCCCCCCCCCATTCCGCCCCTCCGGTAAACCTTCAAGCACTGCCAAATCTCCTGTGGCATTCCCGGTGGCTGGTTTGGGGGTGAGGAGGGAGGGAGGGAGGGAGGCAGGGAGGGAGGGTGCCCGGGCACAAGCAAGCCCCGTGTCCCCCGACCTGGGGGTGCTGAACGTGAACAGGACTCCCTCTCTCTGTTATTGTGTTTTTCTTTAAGACAATTATGTTAATGCATGAGTTGTTTTTTTTCGAAACGAAAACCTCAGTATTCAGGTTTTATTGCGGTGTTGGCACTTTGTGATAAATAAGTTCTGGGTTCTGGGTTGCAGTTTGGGCACTCGGTCTCTGAAAGGTTCACGTAACTGATCTAGACATTTGGGATGTGATATATCTATATTGGAATATTTTCTCTGACCAACTGAGTTTTCCAAATTAAAAACTTATGAGAGGAGCTGAGCCTGAGACCTTTTGAGTCCTCTGATGGAGGTGTGGTCTTAGCCAGGTGAGCTACATGGCCCAGGAGGCCCCTTCTGACTTGTTCTTTCTATGTTTCTGCACCCCTGGCCTTATCTGACCAAAATTGGTCCATAAATGGAGAAAACCCTTTGCCTTGGCCTGTGCCTCATCCCTGGCATCTTGAGAAATACCTCTGCTGGAAACCCTGGAGAGTCACTCCAGGACAATGTACACAGAGCTACACAGACCAATTCCTGATTTTGTCTGAGGAAGCTTCCCAAATCGTCCAACTCTATACCCATGGATTCTCCTACTAAAGCATCCCTGATACTGGAGCCCTGCAGATATGATGGAGTGCAACTTCGGAAACATTGCTGGGCATTGTGGGAGTTGTAGTCCAACACATCTGGGGAGTATCAGCTTGGGGAACACTGTTCTAAACTGACAGCTGTCCTCCATACCCTTTTTGGGTGCATGTGTTTTAACTTAGAAGGGTGAGTTAGCAGGTCTTTTGCTCAGCTAGGCCCCAGTCCTAGTGAAGGGGGAGAACTCCCCCTGCACATCGAAGGTGCCAGAGGTCTGAAGGACACAATCATATGCCCGAAAAGTAATACTGTGACTTACACTGAACACCACAAAAGGTGCATTACGCTGATATTATAGATAAAACGAGAATTTATTTTTCAGGCGTTAAGTTAAAAAAAAAGAAAATAAAACATGCTGGGGCTAGTAAGTTTAAAAATTATTGTGTTGGTGTTGGTGCAGAATTTAAAATAAGGGACTGCTCATCTTTCAGTTGTTTGGCTGGTCATAACTTGGGAGTTGTGAAAAGTGCACAGTGCAGCTGCCAATGGAAGATTTCGATTCTCATCTTAACAGGAAGAGGGAGCTTGTGTCCCCTGGAAGTTTTGGCCTACAACTCCCATCAGCCTAACCAGCATAGTCAGTGGGGAGAGAGGATGGGAAGTGTAAGCAGAAATACCTGATGGCTCAAACCACAGGTTTTAAACCTTCGTGATGTAGTACTTAACATGTTTTTTAAAAAAGAATCATAGGGAAGCCTCCATCGCCATAGCCCAGGAAAATAGAAGCGGCAGTGGATGGAGACAAGACACCTCCGGAGGGCACCAGATTAAACAGGCATGCTGAGCCACGGAGGAGGACTTTGCCATGGGCCTTCCAGAACCTGAAGGCAGCTCTCCATATAGAAAATGTGTGTGATTAATTTAGAGATGGAGCAGAGTTTTGCTTCAGTTAGTTTCTGACAAGGGTTTACGAGAAAGAAATCACAAGTATCTTCCTGTTCAGGTCAGGAAAAATTAAGATACAATTCAATCATTTAAGATTCCATTCCAGATTTTAAGGATTTACATTTGGGGATTTAAATTCTTGTTTAGAATAATTTAAATGTGGGTAAGGTGGAGACTTATGAATTACCCCCAGACAGAGGACAAAAGAGGGCCCGGATTTTCATAGATTTTGCTTATGCTGATATATATGCATAGATGCTAATTTTGAAAGGACTGCTGTAATTTAAATGGAAATACTATACATTGCTCCATAATGCAGAAGACTGTGAGCAGGTGCCTGTTGTCCAGGTGTTAGTTCTTAAGCAACTGTTCTTAGGTTCTTTATCCTTCAGCAAGACTCTTTAAACCCTGTCTTAAGCAGGACAGCTGTTCCAATAAAGGATACCTTCAAATCGAGGAAATGGCCATGCTACACTGGCACGGTCATCCATTCAGGCCCAAACCTGGCTTTAAAGTCTTTTGCATGCATCCATGTTTTAGCTGTTGAACTAGGTTTGCCGTGTCTTTTTTTCCTGCCTTGCTCCTCAACTTTAATCGCTATATCGTAGGCAGCTACAGCATTATCCTCTCCATGTTGAAAATAGCTCTACTTAAGGCACAATTTAATGTATGTTTAGGCAGGAAAAAGGGTCCTTCAGTGCTGCCGGCAGAAGCATTATTCTATCTAAACAAGCACGGCATTATGTCCTAGTTGAGTCTGGCTGGCACAAATAGCTGCAAATCTGTTTTTGTTTGATATAAGAATTCATCCAAATTCAAAAACTTCAATATGTTTGGAAGAGAAAGAACTTGAGATTCAAAAAGTTTGAATGCAGAAAAAAAAAGCCCAGAGAACCATAGCAATTGAATTTTTCTCAAGCTTCTAGCCACTACTTTCTGAGTAAACTTATGTCATTTCAAATGAGATAAATGAAACCTATCAAGAACATCTTGTTGAGCTGAAAGAAAGTAGTTTATTACCATTATGGCTATTAACAAAGGGTATCAAAAGCCTGTAGCCATGAGGAGCAAAACCCATGGTTACTTCAGCACAAGCAGTAACAAGTGTTTCTTCCATGCCTGGTGTGCACGCAGATCCCCTCATGCGCAGACACACACTCCACAAATGGCTTGAGAATGCTCTACAAACATTCGCTAACCTAATGCAGAAGCAAGTTTTCTCCATCAGTTTTGACAGAATTTTTAAAAGGATGTTAAGGATCTGTTCCAGTCCATGAATGCCTTGCTTCTAATTGATGGACCACCAATGATTACCATGATCTCAAAGGAGGTAATTTTGGAGGTTATCCAGAGGAGACAGGGGGCTCCAGTGACAGCAGGGCTCTAGCTCCACTAGTTCGGGCTAGTGTTCAGCACCGCGGACAGCTCCCTAGAAGTCAGCATTAAATCCAGTCTGGATGAATAGGCCTGGGGTGAGTTCCAATGGAGCAAAGCCAGGGAATCCAGGTTCCATTTGGATGCCAGGAAGTACTTCCTGACAGTTAGGATCCCGAGGGTGTGGAATGGGCTTCCACGGGAGGAGGTTGAGGCCCCATCGGTGCGGGTGTTCAAGGATAGGCTGGACTTGCACATGGTGGGCATGTCGTGAGTGGAGCTGGCTGGAGTCGGGGGTCAGACTAGATGGCCCGGGAGACCCCTTCTGACTCGCTCTGTTTCTATTTTTCTAATCCTCCCCACCAACACTGGAACAATCAGCCTCTACTGGTACCTGCCTACCCTGGCTGTGTCTCTGGCACCTCCAGTCCAATGGGCAGCTAGGAGGTGATGGGCCACGTCTCTTCCTGAGTACTGGCCAGCTGCTACCATTGTACTTGGGATACCTGAGCTAGCTGAATTTGGCTGTCTAGAAAGGGCAGTCACTTGTTAGTAGTGTAGTCATGGTAGATATTATTATCTACATCACTGCCATCATCTCAGAGAGGTGACTGTAGGTTTTTCAGCACTTCTCTCCTTTTGGTTCTAGACAAATCATGCCCCCTCCTCTAACTTGCTAAGGGAGCTGCCACTCTAACTGAAGTACTATATTGAGGACTAGCGAGATGGGAGGGCAGTTGTCATCATGTCCTGTTTGTAACCTGCTCAGAAGTTTATGCATGATCAGTCACTCATGGAAACCAACTGCTGGATTAAATTAAGCCCTTGGTTTGATCCAGCAGAGTACTTATTTTAATGACCCGCTTCCTTGAAAAAAAAGATGCTTGGAACCTGCTAAGTAGGAAATGCTTTTTCAAAGGAGGCCTAGCCTGTTTTACAACTATATTCTGCTTTAAGATTTGATTAGCATTTGTAGCCGGTTATACATCAAGCCATTTGCACCAATTGCTCTCTGTGTGTGCACATTTGAAAAGCAAAGAGAGGAAAAGGAAAGCAAAGTCATAACAGCCAAGCCAAAGTAAAAGAGACCCAAAGAAAAAAGCTGCAACTTACTGTTGCTACTTTCGCTGTCGCTGGCATGAGAAGAAACATGTTCTGCAAGAACAGGACAGCAAATTAAAGGACATAACCAAGCACCAGAATGTCAGGCAACCCCCCCTCCCCAATTCGTGCAAAAGGTAGAGCGCTGGACAGGAGGCAGGGAGGAAGGTCAGAAAGCAGTGCAGAATAGAATCCTGAGAATGCCAAATCATCGACAAAGGGCCGGAGCATTATCACTTGTGGATATCTTGAGCAGGATCTGTGCGCTAGGTGCGAATCATATTTCTACGAAAGTGGCATCTGAAGGAAATTTTCACGCATGGCCACATGGGAACCCTATTTCCTGCACCCAGGAATTGTTCATTCTGGGTTTTTGGGACCCACCATCTGCAGGCTATTGCTCATTATGCAGGAATTGCTAGGAGCAAAGGGGCTGCCATCTGCAAAACCTGCACCTCCTTTTTGTCTTTAGAAAAGCAGATTTTGGAAGGTGCATCTGAGTAGCAGTGATGAAGAGGAAGGAGCATGTCATTCTTTACCACCATTAACGGGGAGAAAGAATTTTACAGGGACTGTTTTGGAGCAGGCATCCTGCAGACAAGCTGAAACTCTTATCAGCCCCAGCAAATATGGCCTGCCAGGGGTTTCTCCCCTGCAGTCAGCACAAGAGGCCAAACCTTTACGGTAGGGACTGAGATGGTGTCGCATGGACAAAATGCTCAGAGGTTCTGAAAGGGCCCACTATTTGGCCAATGCTTTCTGAATGTCCAGGTGCTGGATAAAGCATTAATGTATCGATCTGGGAATCTTATGAAGCTTGCTGTCACAGGGTGACTGCGACTAGCTGAGATGGCTTTGCAAGGGAATTAATGAGGGGCGGGGGAGGAATCTGTCAGTCCTGACTAGTCCTGACATCCTATGACATGGTGGCTTTATGAGTCTCCATGTTGAGAGGCATCATGCCAGTAAATGTTGCAGGGAAACAGCAACAAGAAGAAGTCTAGGTAGTCTTTAAGCTATGACCATGGGCTTCCTGGAAGCATCTGGTGGGACTTTGTGGGATCCAGGAGGAGAAATGTGGTGGACCGTTGGTTTGGTCCAGCCAGATGCTTCTCACAAGTACACAGTAGACATGACCAGAGTCAAACTCAGACCAACCTAAATATGCATTGTAACATATCCACGTGTCCTTACCATCTCAGGGTAATGACTGAAAGACCTCGGTCTTGTAACCAATTAACTTTAATTGTGAATCATTCTTACAAATTGAATTCTAGACGTCTCCTTCCAGTGTCTGGGCTGGCAATTGGCATGCCAAATGAATTCATTCTGCTTTGTCGGTGAACGTGCAGATGGCTTTTTTTCCCTCAAAATGATATTTATTGTCACATTGACGAAAACAGTTTATCCTGTGAAAATATGCAAGTAGAGGGAAGCCAGTGGCTTGCCCTAGCCCTGAGGAATTTGGACACGGGCATTGGGTTTAAGTGGTAAACCACAAGCTGGCTATTGTCTGACGCGTTCTCTTCTGTGCCGTGTCTGGCTCAGCTGTATGGACAGGGATGGTGGCTCCTGGCTCAGCTAGGAGCAGGTGAAGCTGCCTTACACTGAACGGCTAGCCTGGGGCCTTCCAGTCACCAACATACCCGCAGACACCTGGATTGGCAGATGCAGTCTTCTAGCACCTTCTTTATTTGAGTTCACAAGAGTATTTTTTGTTTCACTTGGAAACAGAGACCTCTCCTCTGCCTTGTATTTCTTGGACAAGTTTTTCATTGCATTCTCAACAGTTGGCTTCCCAGTAAGTTGCTGCTTTCGGACTGACCACGTGTGTCATGGCAGCCAATGTGTGAGGATGTCTATGGCACTCTTTCAAAATGCCAGGGGGCCACCCACTGAAAGGGCCGGAGACCCTTGTGGTTGTTCGTCTTCTCATGCCCAGTCAAGTCAACGGCAGGTATGGGGAACCTTTGGCCCTCCAAATGTTGCATTACAACTCCCACCTTCTCTGACTTTTGAGCAGGATATGGGGTCCCCATCCCTGATCTAGGGACAGGTGTCTTCCCTAACCCTGCTAGTCAATGTCATTCTTTTCTTTTAGGTCAAGATGTTTGGGGCAGGAATGTGTGGCTTGGCTCCCTATCATGCTGTAATGGGAAGAGCAGGAATGGCCCCACGATGCTCTTCTGGGTGAGTTCCTCCTGCAGTGTTGGACTCACAGCAGTTGTCCTGGCCAGGCCTACCCTGCCATTGGCCCTGCTTTGTCCAATCCAGCAGGCGATGTCTTATGGATTCAGGGCAAAGTGTTGCAGCTGGACGGTCCATTCTTGGGTTGGGTTGGACTGTTGTTGTACAGTGGAACATGGGAGGCTTTGCATAATCCATGGGAGCTACATTTCTAGATGGCTACAGGAGGAAGCCTTCACAAACACACACCCACACACCAGAAAGCATTTCCATTAAGGGGAAAAACTGTGAAGAACCTGTGAGTATTGGGTTTGGCTTGGATCGCACACACTTGCTTTGTTTAGAGAGTTACTTCTACTTTCTTGTCTACATTCAGTGTTTTCCATTGAGGAGAAATCCAGTACTGAGCAACTGAACCTCTCAGTTCCACAAGAGATAATGCACCCACCCTTCTAAAGGAGGCTGGGAAAGTCAACCATCAGGTGAGATAACTAATGCTCAGCAAGGCAGCATGCTCAAATAGCTGCACGAGATTCTGTGCAATGACATACATTCCTGCAACAAAAAGCTCATTCACGGCAATTGATGATGTAGCAGCAACAATGGTGTATGTTTTGTTTTGCCTGTATTAGCCTGTGACTAAGGAGAAGAATCAGCAAACTCTGAAGAAAGCAAACTGCAATTATGCATATTAAGAAGGTCATTGCTAGGCAACAGTGAGGCGGCAATAAGTACAAAATACCAATATAGTTAATGAAAGAGGCACAACTGGCAAGGGATGTATTGATACTATATAGATTTCTCTTGATTTCCAAATAATAATCAGTTTGAGGTGGCTTTGCCTAGGATGCCTCATCTGGAAATTATTATTCCCTCTATTTGTGAAATGCAGGGAGCAAGGGCCGATCCTTACGATGCACCATCCACGCTCAGGGCCAAGGTATCAACAGCTTTGGGGGAACCGTAATATATAAGGCAGCAAAAATGTTCTTTGGAAAAAGTCCTGAGGAGGGAGGGCTCCGACACAGCACAATGATAACTGGATATTTGACACAGAATATGAAGCATTCTGTTGGGAGTGGGGGCAATGGAATGGAGCTTCTTGAAGGAGGGCACACCTGGGTGGCTGGCTGGTGGCTGGAGCCCTGTACAGGAGCTCAAAAGGAATTCCTGTGCTCTGGGCCAAAATATGAATTGATCCACGTGGGCACAGGCAAAACCATTGTTAGGAATGAAGGAGGCAGTTGTTCTTGGCACGTCTCTGGGCCATGGTGACCCAGGCGCTTTGGCTGAGGAGGAAGGCTGGGAAGGGACACAGACACGGAGACGACGGCAGAAGAGCGTCCGTCAAGGCCGCAGTCTCCGGGTGTTCAGGTAGACCCTGAGATCTGCCAGCGTCTGCAAATGCTGGGAGGGGGCAGGGATGGGAGCCCAGGAGCCAGGCAAGCCTGGTAGGATCCTTGACCCCATGACACGGCGTCGGGGAGAAGGGCTATCCAGCTAGAGGGGCTAAGGGGCTTGCCCTGCAGAAGGGCATTCCCAGGGGATGGGGTCCAGGGGCACCCAAAAGGGGGGTTCTCAGAAGTAGTTTCTCATTGGGGTTCAGCGCACTGCTCTGTGTATGCTCAGAGCCTCTTTCTTTGCTGACTTTGCTGGATGCGTATTGGAAATAAAGTATTTTTGCCAAAGAAAGGTCTGTCGTTTGAAAAGACAGAAGGGGAAACCTAGCTCTTGACACCCACCAGCCGTGCCTGGTTTCAGACATGCTTGGCCCCTGCATTGTGGTTTTCAAACTTTGCCACGTTTCCTCATGGAACTTGCTTAGCATGGAGCCCCTGAACCTCTGCCATGGAATCCCAAAATGTTTCAGCAAATACTGGGGCCTGTTCCAAAGTAGCAGATTCATTCAGATTTGAAGATCAGGGCCCTGTCCTTTGTGAACTAAAAGTCAATTCTAGAAGACAAAATCTAACATTTCTGTATGGGAACACTTGGCAGTGGAAACAGAAGATCCGTCCTGGCAGGAAAGTTTGGCTGCCAGGACGGATCTCGGAACCCACAAAAAGCTTCCGAGGATCTCCACACTTCTGTCCAATTGGTGGTCTGAGAACCAGTGATCTGGAGGAAGAAAATGAGTAATTTATGGACTGATTCAGGGGAAAAATGTTCTTCAGGACCAAGCAGTTGTAGAAAGATCATTTACTTATTATATATTTGTTTTCTTTTGCAAGGCAGCAAACATGCTTATCTTCCACTGTTTTACAATGTTGTGGGGTAGGAGAGGCTGAGAATCAGACTGGTCCAAAGACACTCAGGGAGCTTCAGGGAAATAATTGGGAAATGGAACCAGAGTCCCACTTCAACCATCACTTTAACCATGGTGCCACCCTGAAAAGTTCCACAGAATATCGAATTTTGTCTCACCAGCCATAATTTCATCTGACTTTGTAACCTCTTCCCTGTTTGTTTTGTTGGGCTGTATCCAGTTATGTCCAAATGTGGAGATTTTCTTTGGAACACACCTAAGACACAACTGGATGTCTTGGCTCACTGAAGCTGAAGTGCATCAAAATCAGTCAGGAATTATCATCTTTTTGAAATGTCAGAGGTCCCCTGGCTTCTTCCATTAGGAGCAAAGTGCTAAGCTACAATCTGACAACAGACACCAAATGCATAAAAAGCAGTGGGAGAGGAGGAAAGAATGCGGTGAGTACAGAAGCAAAAGTATAAAATTATGTTGGACTTGATGTAATCTAGGCAAATCAAGCCAAAGGCCACCTTGGAACTGCTTTCCAAGCACTGATGCAAGTCTAAGTAGGCAGTTTTCAAGCTTTCTAAGTTCTGCGGCCCATCTTCCACGAAGATGTGCCGAGCAAGAGCTTCGCCAAGACTGCTGGCACAAGTTTTCCGGTTCATGTGGGCCATGGCTGGTCCAGTTGTCCTTCACCATGATCTCAGCAAGGGCCAAGGAAGTGCCTTAGAACATGCATGGCATTCCCTTGTGTCAGCACATTGCAAGAGAGGATGGGAACGGCGGCCGAGCCAAGAGCTGGTATGACCATCTGCGGGCTCTTGCCCATTATCCCAGAGAGAGCAGCAGGAGCAGCCATTTCTTCTTCTTGCTCATTTACTTCTCCTCTCCCTCAGCAGCGTGGCACAGAGGAGCTGGGTTCTCATGACTACTTTTCACCCATTCAGTACCATTGCTTTTTACCACATCTGGCCAGGAGTTGGCACCGATGGACCCTCCCAAAGTGCTGGAGCCATAGCAGCCAACCAGTAGTGCTAGGGTGGCCCCTTGTGAGTCACTCCAAAAGAGGACAGCAAGGGCACTCCGTCTGCATAAAATCAGCATTTGCTCCTTTAGATGTAGTGAAGCAAATTTAGAGATAAGGTAAAAAGAAATGCAGCACATCTTGCCATGGTTCCGTAGACTGACCAGGTGACCTCTGTGCCTTGTTCACTCTGCTGTCCAGGTGCTGCTAATGGGCAACTTCACGGCCCATCTTTTTCTTCTGATCTTTCTTTATCTTAAAATCAGACTTGGACTAGCCCACCTTTCAAATAGAGGGTTGTCTTCTATAGAATAGGACAGATGGCCACTTTAGGTTATGTTGTCCCTTATATAAGCCATGTACAGGCCAACTTTTTAGCAGCTTCTCCATCATTAGCACCCTTTAGTTGAGGATCACTGGAGAAACTTGTCAAGAAATCTAAGGTTCCTCAAAACAGCTTAAAAACCACTGGTATAAAAATAAACAGAAGTCATGAAAGGATCAAGAATGCATTATTAGGAAACAAAAGTGTTATTTACAGAATTAGACATATCCATTTCATATGCTGTATGCTATTAATACCATCATGCAGAACATAAAGAAATGAAAACTGTTTTTTCCAAGTGCATTCAAAGCTGGGGGAACAAAATTAAAATCTAATCTTGTGCATGCTAGGGATGGAAGGTCCCGGGAAAGGAACAAAAGCAAATAAAAACCAAACCAAACAAATCTATTTTCAAGAAAGAAAGAAAGAAAGAAAGAAAGAAAGAAAGAAAGGTAGGTAGGTTACAGTGACCATTCCTGGGAACTTACTCAGAGTCTTTGTTCCATAACCGTCGTCACCTAATCCGGGGAAGTCCTGCACGGGAGTCCCCAGAGAGAGCAATGAAAGAAAAGAACAGCCGCAGAAGACGAAGGAAGAAGTCAGTGGATTGGAAATGGATGCTCTACCATGACTGACCATGTAGATCACACAGTCTGGATTCCAGGTCTCTTTGCAAACAACTTTAGCCCCTCCAGTCCAAAGGCCACATGGACACCCATAAATCAGGCAAACTATTTTGGTTAAAGTGAGAAAGCACATGCAGTCTTCAGAAAGCTTTAGAAAGCGGCCCGAGTGAGGATACCTCGACTAGAAAACAAGGTGGCAGTTAGGAAGAGAGCTGGGAAGTGGTGTCCAAAGCCACACGTGACAACCTTGGAACGGCATCTGCTTTCGGCCATCATGTTGGCTGGCCTGGGCTAGAAGCAATTCATGAACACAGTTGCCTTTTTTTAAGGTTGTGCACATGTGATGGTTTGATGGGTATTCATAATCCTGTTACAAGTATTTAGCAGAATAAAAGAATAACCAGCACAAATTAGACACTATTTTATGCTACCCACGGACTCACCATTAGCACAATGGGAAGCTAGGAGTTCCTAAGGGAACCGATAATGAGCAGAAACTCTGGTATCCGGAACCATGTAGGGCAGTGGAGCCCCTGCTCTCATTTTTGCTGGTTTCCAGGCTTGCTGTAGGCACGGGCAGTGCCAGTTCCCCTGGTCCTAATGGTGGGTGGGATCAGCACAGAGGGTTAAGAAGAGCAGCTGCAGGACTGAGCGTCGCCCACAAGCTTAAATCAGCCTGGCTTCGTGCGTGAGTGAGAGTTGGAAGTTAAACATATCGGAGAGACATGTTTCCAAACATGCTGAAAATTCTGCCCCATTTTTATCCTTCGCTAGGGACACTGGGCCTTTTATTTAATTATTTCAATAAAGGCCGCGCCCGCTGGCACCAGAACAGCAGAGTGAGCAAAACGGTAGCGATGGGAGTTTGTGTGGCTTAACCCCGAGATGCCTTCTCTTCCACTGCCGTGCCTTTAATCCGAATCTCCCTGCTTATTGACATGGCACTGGGAGCTCCTGCCACACCATTCTGCCGGCTCTGGATTTTCACGCCTGCCGAATCAGTGCAATGGGTGGATCGCATCCACGTGTCATTTTAGCTGCTAGAACAAGCGTGTGGAACTTCTTTCAGCACGAAGGCTGATTGCCCTTTTGCAGTGGGGAGGGCAGGTCCAAAGGCCAAAGGAGGTGGGGGACAAAGGCCTGGGGAGAGGGGCAAACCCCAAATATAGAAACATATTTAAAGCGTCCGTAGATGCTAAGTCAGAGGGATGGAACATGATCTTCTAGAATGTATTTTAATTTTATGTATTCTTGTATTTTAATTTTATGTATTTTAATTTTATGTATTCTTGTATTTTAATTTTATGTATTTTAATTTTATGTATTCTTGTATTTTAATTTTATGTTGTGAGCTGCCCCGAGGCATTGGCGAAGGGGGCGGCATAGAAATGTTTTAATAAATAAATAAAATAAAATGAGGAAAACAACTGCAAAGCCTGAGGAAGTGCAAACTGGATGGGGCCAGCCCAGGTGTGCGCAGCCCTCTGGGAAATGTTGAAAAGTCAGACAGGTGAACCAGCTTCGGCAGCTGGGTCTGAGGTTCTGGAAAGTGACCTGCAGTCTCTCAACTTCAGGGAATCATAGAATATTAGAGCTGGAAGGGGCCATGAAGGCCATCGAGTCCAAGCCCCTGCTGTTGCAGGAGACCAAGTCACACCATCCCACTCAGATGGCTGTCCAGTTTCTCCTTGAATGTCTCCAGTGTGGGAGAGCCCACCGCCTCTCCAGGCAGCTGGTTCCACTGACAATGAGGAACCTTTTTCTGATGCCCAGCCTGAATCTAGGTTGCCACAACTTGAACTGGTTATTCCGTGTCCTGCACTCTGGCATCAGCAAGAAGAGATCTTGACCTTCCTCTTTCTGACAGCCTTTGAGGTAGTTATAGAGGGATATCAAGGGTCTTCCAACTTCATAGCTTCAACTGTCCACGTGAGAAAAGAATGACAGCGATAGAGTTTTGGTTGGAAACTTATTAGCAGAATCAACGGTGAGTGACCAACTATCCATGAGAAGCCAAACAAGTGATCACAACCATCAAAATTACGTTTGGATATCAGCGTCTTTCTCCTTAACCAAAATTTTAATTGGGTCCATTTCAGCAACAGTTAGTGGGGCTGGTGTATACTTAAAAAACAGCACTGAGATTTCTTAAATCAGCAATTACAGTTTTCGTTTCAGTCCCAAGGAATCCAGACTGCCATCATACATTGATCACAGTAGTAATGCCTCACTTGTCCTGCCTCTGATTTTTGTTTGCCTAGGTGTGCGTGTGCGTGTGTGTGGGGGAGTCATCCGTCTCACGCATGTCACTCATGTGTTGCACCAGGGCATCATCTCTAAGCATTTACTTACGTTCTGGGTCACTCGTGTCCTGCTCACTCAGCTCCTTGTTCTTGTAGAAGGGGAATTTTCGTGAAAAGATGAGGTTCTTTTTACGCTTGTCATTGAATGACTGTGAAGGAGAAAAGGCACGGGGCAAAAACAAGGACGTCTAATTGTTGTCACACTCATGCTGACAAAGCAACTAGTTTGTAAAAGTGGAAAACAACTCTAGTGACTTAGTCCAATTTTTAAAGAAAGCTAGAGAAATTCATAAAGAAAGCAAACCGTTAAAAAAAAAGAAGACCTGAAGATTTGGTGGAGTTTAAGATGACCTCCATTTAGAGCTGCAATCTTGATTCATCAGTTAAGGCTGAATTTCGGAGTGCACTCAGCTGGAAGCAAGCCCCAAGAAAAACAATGGGACTTTCTTCAAAGCAAGCACATGCAGGGTTGTACTATCAATTACCCCGTTAATTGTGTAATTCACCAGAAAAATAAGGCTGATTAGTTTGGCAGTAGACGGTCTTGATTTGAAACACACCGACACATTAAAGCCCTATTAGTACAGTCCAAGAACATGTGTGAGCATAAAGAGTGAAAGGGGTGCAGAGCTAACTCTCTTCCCGGACCCCAAATCCCCATTTCTGCTTGCTCCACCTTGTTCCTTCCACATCCAGCCAAATGCACTAGGAATGCCCCTTCAGATCTTCTTTTGCACTGCAGGGAGTGCTGGGATGGAGACAGCTGGGGCACAGATGTTGGGGGCAGGACGGACCATGTACACCCCCACACTGTATGTCCAGGCACATTCTGTGAGCACATGAACAGGGCTGTAGGAAGTGCACAGAAGAGAAAGAAGAAAAGTCACGGGAGACGATGAGCACTATTTAAAACAGGGCTGGGAAGCTTTGGACCCTCCAAATACTGCTGAACAGTTCCCTTCCTCATTGGCCAGGCAGGCTGGGGCTGATGGAAGTTGTGGTTCAATGGTATCCCATGGGTTTTCCATCCCTGATTTAAATGGGGTGCTTCTTTCCCTTGGAGGAAGGCGGCCTCTCCCAGGATGGGTCTCCCTTGCAAGACACAGGCGTTTGCATAGTTAAAACAAAGAACCAACACTTCCTTCCTTCAGGACTGCTTTTTTTTTTTACTCATAAGCAAATTCATAAGCATGTAATTAATTAATAAATTAATTAATCAAGTATAACTCACGTGATTATGAATTATACAATTCCTTTAAAAATCGGGCGATTGTTCAAAAAGAGGGACAAAAACACTTATTCTGTATCATGTGCCAAACCATTTCTCTTGCTTAAATTGGAAAGAAAAAATACTCTGAATGTGGTTTGAATTTGCTAATTGTGATTTGGCCTAAAATTTACAATCCCAATCTAGTAAAGGCCTTGTAGGACAATGCTGGTGCTCATACCGGATTTCCAATTCACAAGGATTCAATTACTTGTGTCACAAAAGTTTCATGCCACTTTTACATTCCAAGCATATTTAAATTTTAGTAACAAAAAACAAAAGGGGAAATAATATTGATGGAAACCTATATATGTCTTGTTAGGGCTGCAGTGTTTGAGTTTGAAACATTAGGACATGCATGCAAAGAGCAGAGCACAAATCATGCAGGCACAGACCGAAAGCAGTTGCCACAAGAAAGACATAAAGGGGTTCAAAGCTAATTTGGTAGTGAATGGCAGTGAGAATT
Organism: Varanus komodoensis; assembly: GCF_004798865.1. Lineage (NCBI taxonomy): Eukaryota > Metazoa > Chordata > Lepidosauria > Squamata > Varanidae > Varanus > Varanus komodoensis. Next base: position 60,911,805 of record NW_025335941.1, on the reverse strand, counting down.
AGCATGCAAATAAGATCAATTGAATGAACTATAGCCTCAAATGGAAATTAAGTGTGCTTTTCCTTCTCTTTATTTGGGTGATCTCTTCCCCCATTAAACATTGTCCTTTGATTCTCATTAGGCCCACATTCCGTTTTTAAAACTGTAACTTATCTGGCATAATTTTATTGCAGTTTATCTTTCAAATATACAAAAGAGAACAAGTCTAAAATATCTGGTGGAATGTCTTTTTCTTTTATGAACTCGAGAGGTTATCAAATGGCTGCACAAATATGCTCAAGCTTGCTGAGACATCATAACAAATCCATCATATCATGCCGGGCTGTAATTTGCACTTTCCCGCCCTCTGCTTTCCAAAATCTGCAGTCAAAACATCAGAATGGTGCATTTCAAACAGAAGTGCTTGAAAGTTCTTCGACTGTGTACAGAACAGAAAATGCCTGATTCTCTAGATTCTCGACAGCAGCAGTTCCTCAGATGGCCTAGATCAAATGCCTCTTGGCCTCCTTTGGAGAACCCATGAGATGTGACTCTGTAATTGCCGCACCTAGAACATTTGGCACATGGGTGTCTTTTTCCAAGAGAGAAGGATATCTGTGATCCTGACATTCAGATTGGTAAAGATGGTCTACTGCAGGGGTGTCAAAATATGGAGGGGAGACTCAATTCCTGATAGGCTCCGTGGTCTGGGAAAGCGTCATACCATCGCATTACCATCTGCACAGGATCCCGGGGCTTGTTTGACACCTTGATCTGGGTCTCCAGAACGACTTGTGAATGTCATTTATGCACCCATATCAGGGGAACAGAACCAGTTTGGGGTGGTTCTGAACCATCTGAGACTGGAGATACCAGTGATGGGTGCCTTATGGAGGGCTTTTTTCAGGACTTAGCACTAAGACCTGCTTCTGGAGTAATTCCTTGAGATTCTACCTGGTACAGCAGATCCATCCAGCAAGCTGCAAATTCTAGACCCCTGATTATATGGATAGAACAGTAGTTGCATTTGTTGCTTCTTTAGTGACATGGACAACCTGGGGCCAAACTTTTAGCGTACAATTAAAGCTCTCTGTTCAATGATTGACCCCAAGTGCATTAAACCTAGGGAGAGGGGAGGTACTGCATCCCACAGCCCTTGCCCTGCTGCTGGAATTCCTCACTGACTCTGCCCAACTGACCTGAAAGGGGAGGATTGGCTTTCCTAAACTGGTGAAATGCCCATGCGCCCTTTTCCTGCCATCCTGCTTATGGGCGTTAAGTGTGTGTGGGGCAGCTGGGGGTCTGGGATCTCCGGGGCAAGTCCAGCCATTTCCAGGCTATGCCTCCTTCGGAATATTTTGTTACGCATTGAGGAAGGGCTGAAAAGAGCTTTAACAACTGGCTTATCAATAAAAATCTGAGCAAGCCCATTAAAAAGCAGAGTTTCAGGAAGCTCTCTGCCTCAGAAATAATTTTTAACCATCTGTGCAGCTGTGTCCAATTCCTGATGGCCAATTCACACATGCAAGTCATCACTGGCTGTCATGGTCCCTGTTATAAGTTTGCAGGTTGGGGCAGTTTGGATAAATTTCACAGATGTATATGTCAGTGATAAACCTCTGTTCAGGAACAATTTGGCTTGGGAACAGCTGATGCTCTACCTTGGTGATAGGTGGAAACAAATACATAAATAGGGTTGTTATATATAGCAAACAGGAAAAAAATGCCCCAAGTCACTCTCAAGTCACTCTGCAGGCTGGACATGCACATGGTGGGCATGTCATGAATGGAGCCGGCTGGAGCCAGGGGTCAGACTAGATGGCCCAGGATGCCCCTTCTGACTCACTCTATGTTTCTATTTTTCTGTCCTCTTCCTTTTCTTCATGCTGGCACTGGATGCTAGTTTAACCACAGTACTGACCTGCTGCAATCAATGGGATTTCAGCTAGTCATGACTCTATGAGAGCTCACTGGATCTCAAAAGGTCTATGTTAAGTATGACTTAAGTCTGATCCAACCTAACTAGGCATGATTTGCTTTTCCTTATATTCTATAAATGCAACATAGAGGGCCTTCCTGCTATGACTGAAAGGGTTACAAGAGGGTCTGAATCTTGCATTTTGAAAGGCAAAGAATTTTGCATTTTAACACCCCTACAGGCCAAATGGCTCTTTAACTCCTTCCTCCCCAGCATGATCAGAGAGAGAGGGTTTTTGACAGACGTGAGGGACCCAAGATCTGGACTGAGCCAGCAGTGAAAGGAGAGTTTTTGTTTTAACTCTTCCTGTTTGGGCTCTTTCTCCCAGTTGAAACCTCTCTGCCAGTCTGCTATTAGTTCCCCTGGGGGAAAATGCAAGGATAATATCAGTACATGTCTTTTTTTTAAAAAAATGTTCTCTATCAAGTGGGTCACCTCTCAGGACAGTGGAGAAAAAGGCCTTCCATACATATGCCAGTGAATATTCTTCAGTGTTTATTCCACCCAATTTATGGAGGCAGTATCTCAGGCAGTTCACATTCTGAATGGATGGTTTTAAATGAAGCTAACACTTCGGGTTACAAACATTTCTTGCCATTTATCTTTCCAAGTTAACAAGGGTAGTGGGAGTGCCCAGTGGAGATGAATGCACCTTGGCTGCTCTTTTGGGGATCCAAACTTGCTTTCCCATTCAAATGCAGGAAATAAGTTTATAAGGATCCACCCTAGATTTTGTCTCTAGAAAATAAAGGAAAATCAACAGCTTGTGCAGTGCTGCATGGAGCAGGTGGAAGAGTAAATGTCTGTTGTATGTTGGCATAAAGAGCCACATTTGAGACAGTCTGGAATTTGCGCACACAAGACGATGGGTTGGATCCAGAAGTAGGCATGCTCAGAGTATATCCATCAAAATGAAGGGAATTTTAGCTAGTCATGCCTAAAATAGATCTATTGATTTCCAAAGGCTTACTCTAAGCATGACTTCCATCAGGATCTAACCCAGCCAGGGATGATCCCTTTTTCCTTATATTCTGAAAATGTTCATTCCCCAGTGCCTTGTTTTGTCTGGCTTAAAATGTCTATTTAGAATCTCATCTCTTTCACATTGTGGCAGACATCGCAATCAACACGACACCATCCTCATCAACCTTCTTTAACCTTTGTACAGTATTTTTGGCACGCGAAGCCTTATTTAGATGTCATCATTCCAGCCACCTTGAAAAGTAAGTCAGTGTTATTATCATTCCTTCTGGTTCCAAGGGACAGAGGTAAGCACTGATCGTTATGTAGCCAAGAAAGCAAGCAACGGGCAGGTCTGCGTACTTCAGTGTAGTTTAGTGCTGTTCAGTTAACCATAATGAACTATGAGAGGAGACACAGAAATAGCTACGCATTATTGGACAGCTGCTAAAGAGGTTTACAATTCATATGTTCAACACAAGAGGAAAAACAGATGCTTGTGCCACCAACATGTGAGACACGGTTCTATCTGAGCGTGGACCCTCCTCCAATGGAATCCCATTTTAAGGGCCTATTACTTAACATTGCAATATTGTAATTGTGCAAATTGTCTAAAAATAAAATGCACATTTTAGATGCATGAAACCTAGGGATGGTGGGGGGTTGTTAGTTTTTAAAAACACATTTTTTTCTATATGGAGTAGTGGTTCGAGTACTGAACTGGGACCTACAAGGTCTGGGACTGAATCCCCACTTGACTATGAAGCTCTCTGGGCGACTTCAGGCCAGTCACTAACTCTCACCTTACCCTACCTCACAGGGTTGTTGCGAGGATGTAATATAATAAATTAATAAATGAATAACACACATGTGTACAAAATCCATCCTCACATTCTGATTCCAGATGTTTTGCTGGAATTCAGCTGGAGTGAAGCCATCGAAATGCCAGAATCCTGAAACAGTGACAGAGGGGAAAGATGCATGGGAATGTCCATTGAAAACACGGCTCTTGGAAGTGTGGAAATGCGTGGAAATGCCCTGCCCTTGCACTACAGAGGCTTGGATGAATTTAGCCTCTGAGCTTTGCTTTCGTCCCCTGCGTGGCTGGCTGCCACCATGACACTGGAATACTTTCCAGGATTGTAGTGAAGTTGTTACCCTTAAGCTCCTAGATAAGATCTCATCCATAGCCTCCTACACTGTGGTTCTTCTTAAATGGTGAAGTCAGAAATTCAGTTTGCATTGATGCTATTGAATGAAATGGAAACGTGTGTTAGGAGAAGATAAAGCTCAATGGATCCCTGGGGTGCATCTTATTAGCATCCCTTTTGGCTCCTGCTGCCATATTGTACAGGTTTATGAAATGATGCATAGTCTGAAAAGGGTAGAGAGAAAGAATTGCTTCATCCTCACCCATAATGAAGGATCTTGGTGAGGGAAGCGAGAACATCTCTGAGCCCAGAGGCTGATAAGCGGCTCTTCCTGTACGTGTGGCTGGGGAATCAGCTTCATGCTTGAGAAATCTTTTGGGCATCTGTCCCTGCTCATCCTGCCAAGCCATCAAAGGCGAAGAGCCTCTTCCTGCTGGTCCCCCTCTCTGACCATCCGAGGATGCTGTTCAAGGGAGGCGTCTTAACACCATCCCTCCACACGCTGCATTTGCCTTTCAGGGTTTAGCATGAGCTTGCAAGGCTTTAACCATTGAATTGAACTTGAAAATAGAATTAATTTTATTTTATTAGACAGGAACAGACTTTATAGGAGAGACTGAGGGAGCTGAGTCTTTTCAGCCTTGAGAGGAGGAGACTCAGAGGAGACCTGTTAGTGACATACAGGTATATGAGGGTGCCACACAGAGGTGGGTCGTGACCTTCTTTCCCCTGCAGTGGAGGGCAGGATGTGTTCCAATGGAGCAAAGCTCAGGGAACCAAGACTTGGGATGGATGCCAGGAAGTACTTCCTGACGGTTAGGACCCAGAGGGTATGGAATGGGCTTCCATGGGAGGAGGTTGAGGCCCCATCGGTGCGGGTGTTTAAGGATAGGCTGGACATGCACATGGGAGGCATGTCATGAGAGGAGCTGGCTGGAACCGGGGGTCAGACTAGATGGCCCGGGAGGCCCCTTCTGACTCGCTCTGTTTCTATGTTCATAACAAGTGAGCCTTAGATCAAATCAAGTCAGAACTTGTCCTGGAAGCAAACAATGATGAAACTGAAGCTGTAGTACTTGCAAGACTTCCTGGAGAAGACAGTCATGCCAGAGAAAGTCAAAGGCAGAAGAAGAGGAGGAGGAAGACCAACTAGGAGAAAGACTGACTGCAGAAAGAAAGCCTACAAGAGCTTGTGCCTACAAGAGCTGAGCAGGACTTTTTGGAGGGCCTTCACTCATAGGGCTGCCATAAGCCAGAGATGACTCACATCACAGTCACAGGCAAACACAGACCTTGACTGCGTTCCCTTGCTCACTATTCACAGTGCATAAATGAGCCTCTTTCTCTGTGGACCTGAGATGTCCTTGATGACACATCCCTGGGGAGATTCTCCTCCCACACCAGCTAGCCTGCTTGAGTCACCTTCCCAGGCTTTGTGGGAAGCTCCCATCACGTCTGAGTAAAGGCGTCTCATCTTGGGGAAGGCACCCAGCCTAGTTCACTTGAGAATCACGGTGGTGCAGCTGTCACAATCAAGAGGACGCATGGCCCGCAAGTCTACTTCAAAAAGATTGGCACTAGAACGGGTCTCACACAGTCTTCACATCAAGTCTTCACTTGATGCACAATTTACATACAAATGTTGCTGCCACAAGCTGTAGGGAGAGCCACCAAGTCTGATGGTGTTAGAGCAGGCCCAAGGACTACCTGGCAATCCCTAAAGGGGCAGACTAGGAGCTCCAAGCGTGCTGGAGCTGGCTCATGGGCCTGTGGGTCAAGATCCGTTTTAAAGAGCCTGAGGCTGCTCATAGAGAATGGGTTTATTGATGGGCTAAGCTGTGTTAACTAAACGGGCATAGATAACATACCTCTGAAAGCCAGATGCTGAGGACAGACATCAAGGGAGTGCTGTCACTTCCACATCCAGCTTCTGGGTTTCCTGATAGGCAATTCTTGGAAGCAGAATGCTGGGTGAGACAGGTGCCTTCCTATAACATCTTACGTCTCAGCAATACTTCTAATTTTTGTAGGAAGTAGAGCATTAGTTTTTTTTCTCCAAAAACCACATGCTACAGTGAGATCTTATAAAGTCTATAGAGTTGAGGAAGGGTAGGAGAAGCAGAAGATTTCAGTCCTGATGAAGGAACTAGCAACCTGGTGCCCTCCAGAGCTTTGGGGCTAGAACTCCCTTAACTCTAGACCATGCCAGTGTGGGCTGATAAGAGTTATAGTGAAAACTGAAAAACACCTGCAGAAGCACCAGCTTGCCTACCTCTCTCCTGGATTAAAAAAGAGCTCATAATTGTACTTTGCTTAGGCCTTGGGCATAGTCCAAAGAATGCTGCCTGGTCCATCTACAGGTCAAATGTTCTTTGGAGATGAAGGGCAGAATCTAAGAGGCTGCTTCTGCCCCCACCGACTCGGTTCTGCCCAGCCGATTTCCTTCCACAAATGTGAATCTTAAGGGTGGTTGAGCACCTGCGAGTGGAGACCTTTAAACAAGCAGAAACACTTGATTATGCTTGGTTTGGATTACTCCAGGAATGCTAAGTCACCACTGTGTGAGCACTAGTTTCCATTTGTGAAACACGAGTGCTGGCGTGGAAATGAATTAGCCATGTGGAAGATCCTCATTTGATTGTGCCTGAATAGGAAGAAGCCATATTAAGGCACATTTTCCAGGAAGGGTACCTTTGTCCGGGGGAAAAAAATAAAAAGTGAAAAAGAAAAGCGTTGTGTACCTAAAATCTTGGACTTCAATCTTCCTCAAAACATGGTGCAGTGAGGCTTCCTCCTGAGTAAACATGCACAGGATTCTGCTATAACAGATTGTGTGTGCATGTGCAAGATTATACTGTATATATCATTGCGTTTCATAGTAGCAATCATGATAATAATTGCTATTCAAATCTAAGGGGATTTAAGAATGCACAAGATGCATTTGAAGCACACCCACCCCAGGGAGTTGTCCAACTGACTCGTATTCGAACTCCAGCTGAGGCACATCAGACGCAGACGTGTTCACAGACTCTCCTCCTTTGTTCCTACACTGCTTTCCTCCACTCATTTTTTCCGGCAGGCAGAATGCATTTCCTTTTGTTTCTTGTCACTTCCAATTTTCTTTATTCACAACACTACTCTCCTTGGCTTCAGCGTCTGACAGGAAGATGCGAACATGCTGGAAAATATATTGATCCTGGAGGGCGGATGTGGGGGAGTGGATCTTCTGAGAAAAAGCCTCTCTTTACAATGTGAAAGTCACTTTGAGCTGACAGATTCAATGGGACAATTGTGTAACCAGAAGTAACCACTTTTTCCCCAAGCCGTGCTATCCTTTTCCGTGCAGAAGCCCACAAAAGGTGCCAACTGAAGCTCTGCAGAAGTACGGCAAGCTCCCTGGACAGAGTTGGGCCAGAAGTGAGTTCCAGCAGTGACCTGGTGCCAACCGATGGTTTATGGGTACATCAACCTTCCCAAAGCTGGTATCTTTCAAACATGTTGGCCTTTCATTGTTTGCAGCCAGCATGACCAAAGCTCCACTGGCTAGTCCGGTATTTTAGGGGGCTGCCTGAAGAAGAGAAGATTAACAACCATCATTTGAAACCCTCCTCCATGTTCCTCCTCCAAGGAAGGTTCGGGGAGGATGACAAGATGGCCTTCTTGCAATCGGCTCTCTGATTAGCGAAAGCATTTCCCAGTGCAACCAGCTCGTCACCAATGCTGTCATCTTTTCGGTGCCAAGTTAAGATCTTCCTCTACTCCTAGGCAACTTTCCACACATGATAAAAGTTTTGGAGGAGTCGTGGTCACCCATCTGATTTGCTTCAAAAGGAGGAGGCCATCAATAGCCACTAGTTACGATGGCTACAAGTTATTTCCAGTATCAGAAACAGCGTTCCCGTATAGCAGGTGCTGGGAAACATGAGCCGAGGGGTGTTACTGTTCTCATGTCTTAGGGGCAGGATCCCCGTGGGCAGTTGGATGGTCACTGTCTGAACCGGACCAGGTCTGATCCAAGAAGGCACTTCTGAAGTTCATATATTTATATAAATCATGTTAATAATGTTTACAAAATCTTTTAGTGAGTTTTTAAGATAATCATACACTATTTTCCTTTCCTAGATGTTCTTAACACTCTTTGCTATTTGTGTATTTTTGGGGTTTAAATATTATTTTCTGTTTGATTGTATTGGACCCTCTACTGTGATAATCTGGGGAATGGTTCACTTTCTGACTTGCTGGAGGAAATCCACATTTTCCAGTCAATGGCACAACATTTCTAAAGTATTCACTGAGCAGTCACAAGAGGTTGCACACAAGATGCCTCTGTACTTTTGGGATTTGCAGGTCGGACGCCAACCTATTATTTAGAAATGAAATACTTTCTTGAGTTCTCTCCCCTGCCCACCCACCCTGTGTCCGCTCAAGCATTTAGAAAACATAGCCCAGAAAATACGAGTTTACTCAGCAGGAGTTTCACGTGAGATCCTCAGAAACCCGAGGAACCCATGTGTAGTGGAAGTTTTGATTGTCCAGGGGAATTCTACCCCTGGAAGACTGTATATAAGGAATATGTTTCTAGCAGCAAGCCGGCTTGGAAGCTTATGGACCAGGAACACCTGATTTAAATACTAAGTGTTGTTGTTGACAACAGGATGACGTTCAATGCAGGTAAGTGCAAGGTCTTGCACTTGGGGCATAGGAATGGGTGTCATAAGTACCGGTTGGGGGGACAAGTGGCTGGAGAGCAGCACTTGTGAAAGGGACCTCGGGGTGCTGGCTGACTGCAGGCTGAATAAGAGTCGGCAGTGTGATGCGGTGGTCAAGAGGGCGAACGCCACCCTTGGTTGCATAGCCAGAAGTGTGGCTTCTAGCTCGAGAGAGGTATTACTACCACTCTGTAAGACTCTTGTGTGCCTGCAACTGGAGTACTGTGTTCAGTTCTGGGCACCTCATTACAGGAGGGATAAAAAACAAGCTTGGAATTGGTGTGGTGAAGGGACACAAGGATGGTTGCTGGTTTGTAGTGTAAGCCATATGAGGAGAGACTGAGGGAACTGGGTCTTTCAGCCTTGAGAGGAGAAGACTCAGAGGGACTTGTTAGTGACATACAGGTATGCGAGGGGGTGCCATGCAGAAGTGGGTCATTATCTTTTTTCTCCTGCAGTGGAGGGCAGAATGCTTTCCAATGGAGCAATGCTCAGGGGACCAAGATTCAAGGTGGGTGCCAGGAAGTACTTCATGACGGTTAGGACTCCTAGGGTATGGAATGAGCTTCCACAGGAGGTTGTTGAGGCCCCCTTGGGAGGGTGTTCAAGGATAGGCTGGACATGCACATGGTGGGCATGTCGTGAGTGGAGCTGGCTGGAGCCAGGGGTCAGACTAGATGGCCCAGGAGGTCCCTTCTGACTCACTCTGTTTCTATGTTTCTATGTTGTCCAACTGATTGGGAGAACAACATGTTGGGGAAGCTGCCTTCCAACTAATTCCCCATCTAATGAAGCTTGCTGAAAAACAGATCTCTCCAAGATCCATCAGCTACCTGAGGCTTTTTACCTGGGGATATCAGAGACTAAACCTGGGATCTTTTACATGCTAAGAATGTGCTCCTTCATGTGGCCATTGTGCTGTAGCAGTTTGAGTGTTAAACTGGGACTCGGGCAATCTGGGTTCTAGTCCCCACTCAGCCATGAAACTTGCTAGGTGACCTTGGGCCACCATGGTCTCTCAGCTTAACCAACCTCACAGTGTTCTTGTGGTGAGACTAAAATAGAGAGGAGGAGGACCTTGTAAGCGGCTTTGGGTTCCTTGCAAGTGGAAGAAAGGCGGGGTATAAATGCAGAGCAGCAGCGGCAACAACAAAAGCTGTAGGCAACCTATTCTAGATGTGGATTCCTAACCTGTTGCCCGCACAACAGCCGTCTGGCTGAGTCGTGGCAACGGATGCATTTCCTTGCTGCCTGCTTTGGTCACAGTCTCATAGAGTTGGGAGGGACCTTGGAGAGCTTCCCATTCAAGGCATCAATGCAGGATGCTGCTGTAGCTTCCCTGGCAGCTGACCACTCATGGGAGAGCCCTTTTCTCTGTTGGTGGAGCAAAAGGACAACCGTATGATGCTGCCCTGTGGGCATGAGGCCATCGGTCCACCTCCCACAGCGCTGTGTGCATGGGCTGAAGGTCACTGCCCAGTGTGCCAGGTCTCCTGACACAGACCACCCAAGACCCCTCTTGATCTGGAGATGCCTGGATTGAGGGTTTTCTGCACACTAAGTAGCCACTTTCCTCTTGACCTGTGACCTCTTTCCTAATCTTCTCCAAACACTAGCAATGACATTGCTCTCTTGCTCCTAAAGAAACAAACAGGGCACATCACAAGAGTTCCTAGCACTCTTCCTAACACTTGCGTGAAGAAGCCAAACAAAAATGCCCAGCAGGGCAGCTAGCAAAACAATACTACTAAGCCCAAATGACAACGGTGGTGGAGACTCCAAGAGGTTCTAGATGCAGGCAGCATCTCCACCACCTTTGCAAAGACCACCCACAGCCAATGGTGGCTGAGCAATCCATGCTGCTTCATTTGATTTCAACCTCTGCACTGCTTAGAAACACACCCCAACTGGGATCTTACACATTCGAATATTTGACATTTCCATTATTCTTCACTAGCTACCGAATGCCCCCACCCTTTTTAAAGTAGCTTAATTTAGAACGTGGGGAATGCTCCTTCATGCAAACACACGTGACTCATGCTTAAGGAAGGGTGTTGCAATCATTATGATTGTAGCATTGGGAGTTGCAGGGGCTGACTGGGCTGAGGAGGAGCCATCCGGTGCCCACTGAATCCAAAACATTGGAGCATTCCGTTCTCAGAAGCAACACCCTGCTGCACGCTGAAGATAGGGTGGGAGGAACGGGAGAGGCAGGGTTTGCCTCTATTCCTGCCATACAGGGCTTGGAACTATCAGGTCCAGTGGATCCATGGCCTCTGTCCTCAGCCACTGGTGCACGCCCAGTGCTCACGGTGATGTGGACAGTGGTGTGCACCCAAAACCCAGTCATTTGGGCACATGAATAGAGGCCAGGATAGAGGTTTCTGAGCTGGCTGGGGAAGATGCATGGCCCATGCAGGGCATCTCCTCCTCTGAAGCTGGAGCTCTGCCCAGAGGAGAAGTCCTGCTTCCTGTTGCTCCTGGGATGCTATGAAGGATTTGTGTTTGGATCACGCTCCAATGTTACTTCAAATCGCCACGAATGATGGCTGAGAGGTTGGGCCAACTGCACAGAGAGGTGTGAACTGTGTTGCTGGAGCAGATTTGCAGGACTGGCAGGATGCAGAGGGCGCTGGATGCTTGTTGATGTTTCAGAGCACTGAGGGCACGGGAAACAGGATGCTGGGCAGATGCACCAGAACCCAGGCCAGTAGGGCCAGGATGATGCAATTCTAGAGCTCAGTAACCAGTCCAGTCACAAGTCCAAGTCATGATCCCAAGCAGGACAAGGTCAGAACCAGGAGGTGGTTGTAGAGGAAGGCAGGAACAGCAAGGCAATGCAGCAGAAACAGGCTACAGCAGACTGAAACCAGTGTTGCTGAGACAGCTTCTGGAGGGAAGAGCTTGCTTTTCCCCCAGGGCTCCCAGGTGGTGCTCACGGAGGCCCTGGCAGCTGCAGCAGAGCCTGTGACTAATCCTACAACTCCCAGGCCCAGTATTCTGGTGCCAGGCCAGCAGATGGAACCCTGAAGCTGCCCGGAGGAACACGGAAGGAACACAAGACCTGCAGACATTGTGGCCACTGCTTTCTAGGGTTGCTGGTCAGAATCCTTCCTGGCACTACCTGGAGCCACCAGAGATTGCAACTGCCTGGAAAACAGGAGCTTTGCCACTGTGCTATGCCTCACCCCACTTGGCCCCGCACAATTCTTGGAGAAACACATTGAGCACAGTGCTTTCTGAAGCCTTGCAAAACATCCCATGGTGTGCCCCCATGCTGGAAAAATTGCTCCCATCCTGCCTCAGAACATTGCAATTCTTACAGTGTATCTGCACGGCTTGCGTCACCAGCTGAAAAGAAAGCAAAGGCAGACTTACGTCTCTTTTGGCCTGCTCAGAGCAAGGCACCTGCTGTGTGGGCACCTCACCTCCCTTCCAAACCATCTCCACGCAGACCCACCTTCCTGCTCCCTAAAGTGTCGATCAATGGCCATAATTAGACATGGGGAGGCTGCTAGACAGACCTTGGAGGTGACCTGGTAAGGCGAGTCTTTTGAAAAGCCACAAGCTCCAAATCACAGCCGTGCCCTTCTTAAGTGGGGGCTCACTCACGCTGACTGGCCTTTTGCCCTGTTCCATATGCTTGCATGGAGCGTCGCTGATTTCTTGAACGCTTCCTGCTGTTCGAACATCCCACATCCTGCGTTCCCCATTGTAATGCAGAGGTCATTTGCAGAAATGGCAAGTGCAGAACTATTAAGTGTTTTTTGTGCAATCAAAGGAACAGTCCGACAAGAGCTTTGCTGAACAGGAAAAGGGTAATATGGGGAAAAGGCCAGGGGAAATGTTCTGCACTCATTTCACAGCTGGGCTGATGAAACGTCTTCAGCCCAAGGGTTCAATTCCATTTCAGAGAAGCTTTTGGGAGCCATATGCCAGTGGTGGGTGAGATTGAAGGCAAAACAGGTGGGGCCAGAATGATAAAAAACCCTAATGTACTTTAGGATATCTTTACGCTCTTATGGTCAATAGCTAAGTCCTAGCAAAGGACTTCCAACCTTCCATTTTATTTTTTATTTATTTGAGTTATATCCTGCCTTTTTTTCTTACAAAGTACTCCAAGTGGCTTACATCATTCTCCCCCTTCTGCTCTCAGTCTTATCCCCACAACAACAACCCTGTGAGGCAGGTTGGACTGAGACTGCGTGACTGCCCCAAAATCACCCAGTTGGCTCCATGGCTGAGCGGGGACTCGAACCCAGGTCGCCTGAGTCCCAGTCCTGTCATGGCACTCCTAACCACACCACCACGTGGGCTCAGAGAAGCTGAGCGGTGAGCTGAAACCCTGGAAACTTTGTAAATGAAAATAGTGCGTTTTTCCCCCGTACGGTGGGATTCAGGGTTTCCAGAAGCTTAGCGATACATGCCATGTTGCCACAAAAAAGGAAAAAGAAAAAGAAGAACGGGGGGAAAAGGAGACTTAAAGCCGAACAATTTTATCACGACATAAGCATTCATGGTCTACAGTCCACTTCTTCAATGTAGACGTATTTATTTCTTTTCTATGATACTTCTTCGTTTAGAACGGAATAAAAGAGCTACATCCCCATAAAAATGGCACGTGATCTGGTCATGTAGAAAGCTCATCCAGCTCTGTGCGTGAATGAAAAACAGATGTTGTCAGAACATCTGTCAGAACTCCTGTTTTTCCTGAACATTGGCCAAGCCGGCTAGGGCCAAGGGAAGCTGCAATCTAGTGCATTTGGAGGGGAGCAGCTTCTGCACCCCTGATGTGGCCACACACCTCCAGATGTTCCATCAGATGCATGTCCATCAAGAAGCAAAGCCAGTGGTGCATATGAATAGATACCCCCCCCCCATGCACACACACTTTTCCATGGATTTAGTGTGCACCTGGCAAAGATCTGAAGAAGGTGCTGGTGAGCATCCAGTCTCAGAGGTTCCTTGGAAGCCTTTGAGCACTGATTCCCAGGAATTTACGGGCGCAGTCTAGGAATGAGGTATATCAGAACCATTTCAAGATGCAATAGGGTTCTCCCGTCCTTTACACGCTATATTTCAATGTCTGCCACCTGACAGATGTCATCATTTCAAAATGCAGCCTGCTTCGGAAGCTGAAAGGGCACATGGCATCATTCCTAGGGGGGTTGCCCGAAGCTGAGTGATGTTCCAGAAAGGTGAGCGGAACCCAGTGATCCCGGACATCAATTTTCAAATCCTTCCTTGTCTTAAAGGGCAATGCATTGCTGGATTAATCTTCCCCATCCCTCCAGAGGAGCCAAATCCCATGTGCTGCTGTGGGTTATGCCAAAAAAGAGAGGCAAATAAACAGGTCCATTTTCAAAGCATGGAACTCTTCAGGGGCCTGGGAAGTGGAAATGTCGCCTGAATGCGACCTCAGTTGGTTGAGCCTGCTGCAAAGGCTTGTCGAGTCAGAGCGCACGGGGGTCAGAAGCCGACAGAGAATTAAGGGAATCGGCTCAGGAGGAAGGTTTGTGATCCAGGCTCAGAGCCAGAACTGAGCTGCATCAAGGGATGAAGGATGGAGGCCCAACAGGAGTTTGGCGAGGCCGAAATGGCTGAAAGCTCGGAGAATGAGAACATTTGATGTTTCCAGTTTGGGTGGCCACCTACGTGTTGCCAAAAATGCAGAAATGCATTCCCTGCAAAGGGGCCATGCAGGTCTTCATGCACAGACTCAGATGTGGAGGAAACATAATTTCAAAGACAACCCATCCCATTCTAATGAGGATGATGGTGGCCAGGTGACTCATGTGCCTACCCTGTCTGTGGTGCCAGCTGTGGATGGGGAACTTTAAGGCCCTTCTGATGGGTCTTTATCATTAAAATGGACTTGAGCTGGCTGCAGCCCTTCACACAGAGAATGCCCTCAGAGAACTGTCCATACCACGTAGGGCATGTGGCCACTCCATGGCTAATGAGAAGTCACGCAGACATGGAGCCAGAAGCGAAGGTAACTGACTGCTCAGAGTCTGGCATGACGAGACTCTGGAACGATGCTCCATCAAGACGTGGGCAGATCACGGTCAGGAGTTGCAGGAAGTCGTCAGGGCCAGCCCTATCTGTAGGTGGAATAAGATGCTGGAAGGTGGCAGATGCTGGAAGGAAGGGTAGCAGTGGTACCCTTCCAGATGCTCCTCCAAAGTCCCCGACCTCCGTGGGAGGAAAGACCTGACTAGCTAAACTGACTCGTGGCCTTCAGGTGTGGTGGCCATTTCCCCCATCAGCAGCACTGAAGAAAATTAGAACTATTTGTCCAGTTTGCTTCTGAATGCAGAATGGAGCAGGGATGCCATCTGATGCCGCTGTATCATTTGCTTCGGGTAGCAAAACATTACAGGCCAAGCCAAAATTCTGTAGCACTTGAAATGATGGGAAATCTTCATTTTAAAGCAAGGCGTTTTTTTTTTTGGTGCTACTAGCATTGCTTTGCCAAGAAAATTTCCTGGAAAGGGGTCCATACTAGTTGTCCTTCTACTCCCCAGCTGGGCTAATAGAATAGCATGTTATAGACGTGATTTAAAATTGGGAAATTGTATACAGGAAGAGGGCTGAACCTCCCCATTCCTAGTATGGGGGTCTGGATCCAAAATATTCTCTACACGCATTTTCAAACATGGGAAAAAACACTGGGGGAGCTGATTATCACGAGTTTAGCCTTAAGACTTTGCAAGGAGAGAGTGAGACAAATATGTTCAAAAGCATCCCATTCTAGCAAGGTATTACTTATTTAATTATTATTTCTGTGCGTGCTGCATCTGTGCAGTGGAACAATTTCTCTTTCAGTTTCACACATCAATGCAAGAGTCATATTTCTCCAAAGATACTACTGATTTGTTTGGATATTAAAACCTTGCACACCAATAATTAGGAAAGTGGAAATTGAAATGATCAGACAAGTGTGATGCTATTAAATGCATGAATTAAAAGGCTTAATAGGTATCTTGAAAGTGATAATTCCAGGTTCTCATTCCTGCTTGATGAAATTACACCTGCTATTTATACCTCTGGCTCTCTGCTTCCTTGCTTCCTTCTTTAAAAAAAAAATCATCTAGGGGCCAGCATGTCTAATTGGATTGATATTATTTCCTTCATTAAAGTCACCTGGGAATGATCTCTTTCACAGCACATCCATTGTTTCAACTTTTCTAGAGTTTGTCAAGCATATTTCAGGAAAGGCAAGGGTGAGCTTGGGCTTCGGACAGGGATAAGGTGGGGAAAAGATAACACATTTTTTGAGGGAAGAAGAGGATAACACATCTGACAAAAAGAAGAACCTGTGGCATTTCCTGAAGCCCAGACTTCAGAAGGGGAAGATTGCCCTACAGCAGAAATTCTTGAACATTTTGATGAACAGAATTTAACCAGGCGGACCAGCAACAGATGGTTGCAGTTTGGAGTACTCCTGGTCAGGATGCCAGCCATGCCCTTTCCCAAGGTGCTCCATCCCGTTCTCCGTTTCTCTATTAGCTGTTTTTTTTCTCCAGCATCCCTGTGTTCACTGTGCAGGCTCAGTCCTGATTGAGCTGCTTTGCACTCACCTCCTTCCAGGCACCTTCTTGTAAAACGAATACAAGAACCCATTTAAGGTGGATGGGCCACCTCCACTTTTTATAGGGTGGGCAGAAATTGCTGCTTGCCATGCTTGGATCTCCGGTATGAGGATCTGTTTAGGAAATTTGGTGGAAGCGTCCTGGCAGAAATGACGCCACGGAGACGCTCCCTCCTGGCGCGGGTCACATCGTCAGCGCGTTCTGTTTTATGGGGGGCTTCCTGTTGCGCCTGAGCGACAAAGATTGGCGGGAGCAGCTTGGCTCTCACACGATGCCATTTCTGAAATGTCATCACCGGCAGTCATGGAATTAGCAGCACCGAGATGGATGCTGCGTGAGCAGCGAGGTGCGGGAAGAACGATGCAGGAAATTAAAGGGTAATTAAATTCTCGCCAGACTCGGGTTTGTGTGAGGCATCATTAGTAATATGGACAAATGATCCCCTCCGGCTTGGACTATATACCAGAAATGGGCATTTAAGACCTCGTTTGCCTGAAGATTAGGCACCTGCTAAAACCCAGAAAAAAGGTTCAAGGAATGGGAATGATTATTTGAAGTGCTGTGTTCTGATCTCAGTATCCCTTGTGCTACTTGTCCTGCGCCCGTGCTCTGCTCCATGCAAACCAGCTCCTGGGTTTTGGGTGGGGGGCAGCCCATGCACTGACATGCAAAGGGCTGAACCAGGTGTTGCCATCAGAGCTGGCAACATCTTGAATGGCCAAGTTCTTGTAAGACAGGAGACACTGAACCGCAAGAGCATATGATCTGAGGAGGGCATAATCAGGGCACAGCACAACATCCAGGTGGGAGGAATTAAAACTGGGTGTTAAATCACAGGCCAAACTGGGCCCATGTTAGGTCTCTGTGTCGCATTCTGAGGCCAAACGGCCAAGCCACATGGAATCATATAATCACAGGTCCAACCCCTGCTGTTGCAGGACACCAAGTTCCACCATCCCACTCAGATGGCTGTCCAGTTTCTCCTTGAATCCCTCTAGTGTGGGAGAGCCCAGCACCTCTCCAGGCAGCCGGTTCCACTGCCATATTGCTCTGGCAGTGAGGAATTTCCTGATGTCCAGCCTGAATCTGGCTTGCCATAACCTGAACTGATGATTCCCTGTCCTACACTCTGGCATGAGCAAGAAGAGATCTTGACCTTCCTCTCTGTGACAGTCTTTGAGGGACTTCTAGAGGGATACCATGTCCCCCCTCAGTCTTCTCTTCTCAAGGCTGAACAAGCCCAGTTCTCTTTGTCTGTCCTCACAAGTCATGGGTTCCAAACCCTCAATTGTTTTTGTGTGGGTCCCTCCTCTGGACCCTTTCTAGTTTTTCTGCTACTCTGATCTACTCTGATCCCATTCTGACTCAGCTCCTTTCCTCTAACCCTGCCCCTTGTAATGGTAGACCCTAAAGGGGTCATCGGATGTAGCTGATGGGTAGGAGATTCAGGACAGATCAAAGGAAGCATTTCTTCTCAAAGCACATTGTTGAACTATGGAATTCATGATCACCAGATGTAGTGATGGTCACCAATTTGGAGGGTTTCAAAAGGGACTGGGTGAGTTCTTGAACAGAAGGCTATTAGTGATCCTAGTCCTCATGGCTAGTCCTCGGGCTTGTGGCTTTCTCACAGCCAGCTGGTAGCCCCGATGGGACCAGATGTTGGACTAGACAGACATTCGGTCCGATGCAGCATGACTCTGCTTCCGTGCTTATGACCCTCTCTGCCTGTCATAACTTGTTTCCCTTGCACGCGGGACCCTGGGCAAATGCTTCCCCCAGCAATTAAAGCCAGATAAGACCAGCAAGCAGGGCCAGTGCCAGCCCTGGACCGCTGGCGAAACATCTTTGATCTCACTCTAGTGTCGATGCTGCCGGCTGCTGGCACAGCAGATGTTTCTGGCTGCCCTCCAACTAACAGCTGCACTTGCTCC
Organism: Varanus komodoensis; assembly: GCF_004798865.1. NCBI lineage: Eukaryota > Metazoa > Chordata > Lepidosauria > Squamata > Varanidae > Varanus > Varanus komodoensis. Next base: position 60,893,499 of record NW_025335941.1, on the reverse strand, counting down.
CTGTGGGGATCGAGTGGTCCTCTGGTGCTCATCAGTGCCACGAGGCCGGCCTGTTCAATTTCCCCCTCCATAGAGTGCCAAAGAGCAACTGCTGTGCTGGAAAAAAGGGTGCTCTGAAGTGATACATTACACTTGGGGCTTAATTTGGCAGTACAGTTCAGCCCTATGGCTTCTGCACTGTGTTTCAAGCCTGGAAGCTGAGAGTAAAAGGGCACCCTTTCTGGACAGGTGGAAGGATAATTCCCTGCTAACTTTATTTATTGCAGCTTGTTTTCACATTGATCTAGAATTAGAAGAGAACGTTTCCCAATCAGACAGGTTGGCTACTAGAAAGCACTGCGCTTCAGAGCTTCTCTTATGGAAAGAACATTCTTCACTTATGGAAACAATATTCTCGTCTCTAAACTTCAGAGGATGGACAAAGGCAAATACAAACAAATTCTACACCCATTATGGGGCTTCCATGAAGAACGGTATTGGTAACTGAACAGCATTAAAGGGTACTGAAGTGCATTAATATACTATTCCATAAGCTATCAGCTGATGCAAAACTGTCAGTGCTACATCTCTGTAGTCTGAAAATCCCAAAGTTGGATGAATCCACATGAGGAAGTGAAGTTTAAAATAAAAAGGGGAGTGACCCCCTTTGGAAATAATTTACTGGCAGAGTCCAGTGTTACATATTTCTTCATTCTGCTCTTTTCACAGGAGACTACATTGCACAATGTCTGCCACAGCAGTATAAAATGAAAAACAACAGCAGCAACACACATGCATCCTTAGATTTTTTAGACGCTTTCTTTCTGCCTCGCCTTATGAGTGGAATAACCCTTCTAATCTTTTGAAAACCTTTGCAAAGTATTGCTAAATCCAACCTGCAGCCAATCCAGCTGACTACTGGGGGAGAAGAAAAGCAGCCTGAAGGCGAATTATTTAATCACATGCTTCCATAAGCCCACAATCCTCAAGAGTTCATTGTTTACTAGAAGTGTCTAATAAAAAACAGAAGGATGCAGGTTCGAGGATGATTCCCATGGTCAGAACCACCTCCACACAATGACTTCCAAGTATCTCCGAGGACACTGAGAGATGGGGACATGCAGGCAGTACTGGCAATATCACAGCGGTTCCTACCAATGGCATGGCTCGGAGAAGTGCCAGCACAGGTGGAAATCACAGGTGGGTCGCCATAATTGGGCTCAGTCATAGGTTGTGTCCTCCTTGTTACTACCTGCATACACCACTGAGCATCACGTATTGGTGACTTTGACCACGTGAACCAACTGCCTTGGATCGCTATCAATGATTGCTATCATTGGAAGAATCTATGCATGACTTAAACACTCCACATTCTAGACTGCAATGAAGCTACTCTCCAAAGGAAGACCTTGTTTACTTATTCACTCCCAGAAATTAATAAACATCCTCTAAGACTGCTTTGCACTTCTCCTGTATCTTGCCAAGATTTCTCAACTGTCCCCTTCATAATCTCATGTTATAAAGTGCTCGTTGCAGGCTGACTTTGAAGGCTGGGACGTGGTGCTGGTGCAGAATGCTTCGGCCCTTCCCTTTGGGCAGTTGGAGGCAAGGGAAGTCATACTCAAACCCATTTGCACCGACTGTGCTGGTTGCTCATGACTTTCTGTTGCCCAGTTCCAGATACCAGTTCTTAATGAGTAAAGCCGTCCACAGCTGGAGCTAAACTCCTTCCACAAATGCCCCTCCCTGAGCTCATTCACCTATGAGGCCATTCAGGGCTATTCCTGGTTCATTTCATGGGGGAACGAAGCTTGAGATCTGCACAGAGGATCATTTTCAGGGAGTTTCTGAGGAACCATAGAATTGTGCAGTTGGGAGAGGCCTAGGAGCCATCAGGTCCACCCCCTGCTCCATGCAGGACTCAAGTCTCCCATCCAGATTCTAACCAGCCTTGAACCCACTTAGCTTCCAAGATCAGGCACTTCAGATTGCTTGTGTTCCTTTTATTTTGTTTTCAGGGACTCAGGCTAAAATTGCACACTGAAGAGAGACATACTTTCCTTTCCTCTAAGTCTTTGGGACCCAAACAATCTGAGGAGGCTGCAGGTTGGAGCACAGAAAGATCATGCAGGGGACGGACGTTTAACCTGTTCCTTCTCTTTAGCTCAGAATCATCCTCTGGAAGATCCCCTGGCAAGATGCACCGTCTCTAGAACATCTCAGTACCATTTCCCTGAGAGGCAGAGATGGTGCAGGGGTTGGGGGACTGAGTATAAGCCTCTCCCTATTCCAAAGGGAGAAATGCATCTCCACAAGAGACAAAAGAACACGTGGCTTTGCGTGAAAACTGCCTGTATTATTTCAGAGATACAGGTGCACATTCAGAAGAATCGCTATCATTGAAATAGAAATGCAGGACACCAGAGCACATGAAATGGTGCGAGCTGCTTATTCTGAAGATCTTGCTCCATCTGCCACCCAGGTGCTAACTCCAAGTTTCCGCTCTGTCCTCTTAGGGTACTTTATCTTTAAACTGGACTTGGACGGGATATCCCTCCACATAGAGAAGGCCTTTAAACAGTCCATCTTGTAGAGGACTGTACTGTGTAACAGAAGAGACCCGGCCACCCTATCGGGCAAAGTGTCCTCTCTCTTCTGCCACTGAGTCCCAATGTCGAGTTGCAACTGGCATTTCCTGTGTCACCGTGGCTTAAGCATAAATGAAGACCAGCATTTCTGGCCCTTGTTGTATGATATTTGAGCACAACCGGAGTTTAGCTCAATCTAGAACTTCCAAAATTCGACCAGTGAACAGAGCCCATGTGACGGAACTCCACTGACTTGCCCCATCTGGGAATCACTTCTCTGGGCTAATTTCCAGGATTGTGCTAGGAAGTGCTCACTTCTTGTACTGTTAGCACACGAAGAGGTGACCTTTTGCAGGCGTGGTCATATTTGGCAATTTGAGAAACTTTCCTGGGCACTACCACAAAATGGCTACCATAGGAGGTGTGGCAAAGGGCAAATTCCTACCCAGAAGACAGTCCAAAGCAGCATTTCCAACCCGAGCCCCAGTACACTAACACAACTCCTTTGGACTCAAAGTTTTTTGGACAACTTATTTCACAGCAATCCCATCTTCTGCTATGATGATGATGATGATGATGATGATGATGATGATGATGTGATAAACAGTGTTCGAAGGAGCATGGCAGTCCATGGGCATGATCCTGCTTACCTCCTGTTTCTACTTGCACGGTCTGCTTAGTGCTATCACATGGTCTGCACTGGGTATTAACCAGTGATCTGAGCCAGTGCGTCATAGCTACCCAACCTCAAAATTCCCCACAATTCCACAGTCAAGGGCATTGTGGGAAATTAAAAAAAGTGCCTAGATACTGCTGCCTGATGCTGCTCAGAATGTCTGACCAGAAGAAAAGGGAGGGCACTTTGATGAACAGCAGCAACTTTGCCAGCTGCCAAAAGACGCCAGGGGTTTCTGCCGTCCTGCCCCCATCCCTGTTTCTATTTTATATTCTGATGCAGCTGGCCCTCAAGACATAGAGAATGCGGCATCTGTTCAGAAAGGGCTCCAGACAGAGAGGGGAAGAATGGACGCTGATTTCTGGCTGCCACTGCCCTTGCAACTTAAGCCCTGCTGGGTTTATGATTGCTTTCTTGTGTTGTTTATGCATCCTATGCATATTTTTTAAAAATGGAAGCCATCTTCAGGAATTCTAAGGAAGGCAGATGAGAATTCCTAAACTATAGAGGACTAACATGCCATCAGTGCAGAATGAAATAGTAGTCAAGCTTGCAGGATACAAAACAATTCTTGAAAAGTTCTATGTCATGATACCTATCTATTTACATCTAAAGAAACCCTCTTTGGTTTCATTCTACAACAGCAATGTCGCTCAAATGGTTCATTTTCTTCCCATCTGGATCATATGGCCCTTTCTAATTTTCCTGTCATGCAGGTTGGCTTTTAAGTGTACACAAGTGGAAAGTTTCAATCCTCTGACAGGGATATTAAATTTCAATCTCCAGAAGGTTAGTTCATTTCATTTTACATACCCCTTTTGCATCAATCACACCGGGCTTTGAGTTGAACTTCACTGTCTTTAAACGAGCTCTCTCTTTTCTTTCAACCCTGGAGAGAGAGAGATTGGGAGAGGAAGTTTGGAAAAGCATGTGTGCCCATTGATTTATTACAATTTATTACGCATTCTGCCTTGAGAACAGAAGACTGAGGGGAGATGCAATAGGACTCTTCTCGTGTTTCTCCATTGCTCTGTCCTCTCACTCTGACACCACACAATGGGATCAATGATAAATTCACACCCACCTGTCTGAGTTTGTTCCCCAGAATTTCCCAGTGAACTTAATGCTGTCTGGTTCTCAGGTTCTCTGAGTCCATTGACCTTGGCATTTCCACAGTGAATTTCAATCCTTCTCCCTCCCCACTTCTGAATCAGAATCTGAGTCACCAACCTTGGAAGGCTGTAGCATCGAAGGAGAGGTCGAAGTCCCTACACACTTTATTTATGCTATGTATTTTCTTCCTTCCTTCCTTCCAGAAACTCAAGGTGGTTTACATAACTCTCCTCCTCTTCTCAATCTTCTCCTCACAACAACCACCCTGTGAGGTAGACTGGGCTGAGAGTCTGTGCCTGGCCCAAAGTCACCCAGGGAGGCCCATGGCCGAGCGGGGACTCGAACCCGGATCCCCTGAGCCCCAGCCCGGTGCTCTAAACCACTGTGCCACACTGGCTCTCATGATTAGCTTAAAGGCGGAAGCACAAATCCGCTTCATGCTGGCACTAGCGGAGGCGTAAAAGGCCTGGAGGGTCTCTCAACAAAAGTGATGGAAATAAAACAACAACGAAGCAAGAAAATCAGACCAGAAATCAGACATACTTTGCTGCACAAGTCGTGAGAACTTTGCCTGAGAACTGTGCCAGTATCCTCACAGAGGAGCTTTCCCAAGTTTTGTGTCATCGCCATCCACACAAACCTTTCTAACAAATCCTCTTCCATTCCTGTTGCTGTGCATCGTTCTATCTCCACGTTTATTTTTAGAATGCCTTGTGCTTGTCTACTGCAGGCTCCACTGTTTTTAACTGATCTCTCTTTTTTAACCCAGGGATTGAAATGTAACATTTTATGATGATTTTTTAAAAATAATCGATACGGATTTTATCAGTGTTTTTCTTGCATATTCCCCTAAGAGTTATTAGTTATGGTGGGGACTAACACATGTTAGAATAAATAAATAGTTCTACTAGTCTTTCTGGAGAGCTCTGATGTTAGAACCCTAAGCTATGCAAACCTTGGCTGGTGTGAGAGCAGGTTCCATTCTCACATTTCTTTCTTCCCTGAACTGTTTCCCTGCTGGAAGTCCATTGGATGCAAACTACCTACGCCAGCTACATGGTCCTCCTTTGTTTCTAGGCACTGTGCTTGGAGAGTCAGGGTTTGGATCATGTGAATTCGAGGCTTTTCTGAGACTGCCAGGGAACACCCAATATTTCCTAATATTTTCCCCTCCCGATGTCAGAGAGGTAAGGGCTGTGGAGCTTTCCGCCATGGGGTCCTGAAGTTTGATTTCACAGTACTTTGTCAGAACTCTCTCCCTGCCTTTGGATGGGGAGTTCCAATCTATCCAGTGACCCCTGGAATGCCTCCTACGGACCACAGAACTGCACCTTCAATAAATGCATAACTGTATATAAAATTAAATAAATAAACAGCCAAAGCAGGAAAGCTGGAAACAATGATTTCAGGAGAGACTCAAGAGCTGATAGCTCCTTTCCAAGGTTGCATAAGGTGTTATTATTACTATTTATTATCATTTTGTCCATGGGAGCCACTGCAAAAGCACCAGGGGCCAGTCACTGGGGAACAAAATAACTGGGAAAACATTCTTTCCAAGAAGAAAGAAAATAAAGGCTTCCTATTTTTTTTTTTTGATGTTGCTCATTTTTAACATTGCCAGCTGCAGCCTGCCAACCTCAGTTACTATAGTTACAGCTGAACTTTGGAATAAATGATTTTTACCCCCCCCAAGCCCCCCCCCCCCCAACCCTGGAAAAGCACTAGGTGCATATGGAAATGGCTGGAATGCAGCTTTTACATTCCATGCGTGTTCTTTGACCCGCAGGAAAAAGTCTTAATTTTAAACTTGAAGATGTAACTTTATATTAGAAAGGAAAGGGTGAAGGAAAAGAGAGGGAATCAAGCCTCGGGGCGGTGTAATCTCTTAAATGGAAATGCAGCGCCTATTTAGAGAGAGAAAGAAAATCAGCTCCCAGCTAAATGCAGTTTTTACATTATTATTACAGCAATATTAATTTGTATTTTCTCTCTCTACTCCTCCCTGGAATATGCATCATGTTACTTATTCACTCACTCACTACATGCAAGGAAAACCAGTTGGTGTCTCAAAATGGTGACCCAGCCATTTTCAGGGTGGCGGTGCCCGTGGCAGCTGATGGTCCATGGTGTGGACAGAGGGATGGGCAAGACACACCTTTGCTCCGGTTCCGTGCCGCTCTCCTTCAGTGATTGGCAAACCGCCCAAGCTGACTTCACGCTGGCCTTGGAGAGGAGCAAAATCACCCATGTTACCTTGGACAAGAGTTCTTCATTAAGAGGAACACTCGTGTTGCGCATGTGGGCTCTGTGCACGTGGGATCCCACAGTGCATCTTGGGAGCTGTAATTTGGAAATCTGCATTGTGACATGATGACATGCACAATACACGCCCCCTTTCTGATTGGTGGTTTTTGGCAGTATGGTAATGGAACCCGTGCCTAGGGAGTTGGTGGGCTCTCCCACACTGGAGACATTCAAGGAGAAACTGGGCAGCCGTCTGAGTGGGATGGTGTGACTTGGTGTCCTGCAGCAGCAGGGGACTGGACTAGATGGCCTTCATGGCCCCTTCCAGCTCTCCTATTCTGTGATTCTAAGAGGCAGCTGGACAGCCATCTGAGAGGGATGGTTTAACTGGGAACTCTGCATGGAACAGGGAGTTGGACCCCATGGCCTTATGGGCCCCTTCCAACTCGATTCTTCCATGATAAGATGAGTCCCCCACGCCTAGGATTCTGCAACAGCAAAAAGGCTGTAATATTAAGAGCAGTGGGTGCAAATCTAAGTATGTGGGGAGGGGGAAGCCATCCCTAAAGGAATTTCATGGTGCAGTTAATTTGTTCATGCCAGGCTGGCGAAGGCTTTGCTCATCCTGTGCTGGAAGCACAAAGCATTTGTCCACCATATAAGTCACCCATTCCGTACTTGCTCACCAAACAGGTGGCCAGTGGAGGGCAGGGCCAGCAGGCACATGACCGTGGTGGATCAGGTCCACCACCCCACGAGCCTGTCAGATATTTTCTGTGTTGCTTTGTGGAGTTCTAGCAGGGGTGGGCCGCACAGAGCCTCTGGACCTCAAGCTGTTGGGTTGCCCCCCCAGCATGGCCATCTGTGACAACGCTGTCCAAATCTGGTGGTGTTGCAGCAAAAAATGGGTCATTTGCTAGTAACAACCTCACTTTGTTCCTTTCCAGACTTGGATGTTTGGTTTGCTGGCCAATTTTGGTAGCAAGCCACAATTTGCAAAAATTGCCACTCCACCAGACTGTGGTGGACCCCTCTCAAGAACACGGGCACTAGGAGATGCCCAAAATAGAAAGGTTCCCCTGGCACAGGGCTTCCAGATATATCAAGTTTTAAAAGCTTTTCTATTTTCTCCCAGTTCTATTTAAATGTCAGAAGTGTACAGAGGGAAATGTCCTTCATAAATAATTTTCAAGGGCAAGAAAGCAGCCATCTTGCCCATTGCAAACCCCCTCTGGACACAAAAGTCATGTTACATCTTGTTATTCTGCCTGGGTTGTCAGTAGGACATGTTTATCCACTCGACTGGGTTTTTCTTTTAGATGGGAGCACACTAAGCAAGATAACTTTTTCAATATCCCTCAAGATTGTAATCCTTGGCTTTTAATGTAAGAACAGGTTTGTTAGCTTTATCTGAAGTGAGGGCTTTAAGCATGTTTCTAACTCAAAGGGAAAAAATAAAGATACGGCACGAATTGATATGCACAAATGAGAACCCTTATTGAATTATTCCCCCCACTCTTGGAAAAAGCAGGGACATCAGAATAATAATAGAAGAAGAGGACACTTTCAGCCCCTCTCCAAATGTGACTGTGCTTTTTATTGCAAGATTTGCTTTAGTCAAAGTCAAACTTGGAGTTATTATTTTAAAATTGAAATTTTATTTGCAATTCCCCAGAGATAATTAAGTGTCCTGACCTCAGCATGAAAGTGTAGTTAATTTGCCGTATATGTTATTAGTCTTTTAATAAAGTTGGGAGAGACGTCTGTCTCTCTGTCCACAGTGCATTTCACAACACAATGTGGTCTTCCATTTTATGGAACAAACCTGAGCCACTCTAACACTGATTGATTCACTACAGTTGATTCACCAATCAATCAACAATTCTGGCAAAGCCCCGATAGACTGCGCTTCTGCCAATGCACTCCGGGTATCTTACAATGTAATATAATGGTGTACCATGCAAGGGATGCGATGATAAAGGAAAACAACGGGGATGGAAGAAGAAAACCAGGAAATGCAGGAATCAGCTGTATCAGGTGTGCTGAGCATTGCTGGAGACCATGACGGCAAAGGAGAAACTAACTGAAGGAGAACCCAGCTGAGCTGACAGCTACGTCCTCATGGTACCAGCTCTGCCTCAGTTGCAGGCAGAATAGGCACTAATGGTCTGCAATTCTGTGAGTGGGGGAGGCCAATGGCAGCTGGTTCCAGGTGAGTTCAGAGACTGGGGGGGGGGGGTTGCTGCCTCTGCTCTCCCTCCATTGCAGCCAGGGGGATACAGTTCTTGGAGGGAGATTCTGAGTTATGTGTGCTTGGCGAAGCAAGGGGCGGCATAGAAATGTTCTAACAACAACAACAACAACAACAACAACAACAACAATAACTGTGCTTTCTTTTGGAAGGGAGCTCTCAGGTTTAACCTGGATCAGGACGAGAGTTGCAAATTTGTGCATCAAAATCTTCTCTTATTTACTGTCTTGCAAAGCAGAAACTGGCCAAGGATCAGGTCTAGAGGTATCAGTGATAAATCACTGTGGTATTTTACCATGAATACCTTTAATCAGGGGACCTGTCTTTCTCAAGTAAGCATGCACTGGAATGTATGGATATCAGAGGGTTGGTGGGTCCCAGAAGGAGAGGTAATTGACTGGACAGCAGCAACAGCAGAGTGGGGGGAGGAGGGGGAGGAGGAGGAGGAGTTGGAGCTACTCAGAGCAAAAATTTAGGCCCACCATTGGTGTGGGGGAATGATGATAAAGCACAGCATTCATGCGAGATTTTATCCAAATGCAGCAGAAGTGCAGAGGAGTAGAAAAGTTAGGAAATCACAATTCAAACAACCAAAGAACTTCCACAAGATTGCGGAAAGCGAAAGCAGAGCTGACAAAAAGAGATTGCCCATCAAAGATTTGGAATGCAATTAAAAAGTCACTGTTTTTAAGGAATCAGCTGAAATTTCCCTGCCAGTTTCATTGCCCTGTTCCAGGGCAGTGAAAATGCAGTGGGTCATTTTGGCCATCTTTGTGAGGGGAGGGGAATTGGAGAATATTTCCCGGGGGAAAAGGACAGTTCTGCTGCTCACCTTCCCATCTCCTATTTTTCCTTCTCCTTCTGAAATATTCCAAGCATATGTGCACACATTCTCCTTTCTGTTATGCTTCCTGCCACCATCCTTACTTCCCCGAGAAGGAGATGAAGTGTGAGGACACAAGGGCATGCTTGGATTTCCATGCTTGCCCCCAGTTTAAATGAAGAAGGTACATGCTTATTATATGGGAAGAAAATGGATGCATTGGAAACCTGGAGTCGGAGGAGAGCTTTGCAGATACCCTGGGCTGACAGAAAGATGAACAAGTGGATCCCAGATCAAATCAAGCCAGAGCTTTCCCTACAAGCAAAAATGATAAAACCGGACAAATCACGAGAATGCAAGATTCCCTGAAGAAGACAATTATACCAGGGAAAGTTGCAGCCAGGTGAGGACAAAATATGAGATGGAATAACTCTGTCAAGGAATTCACAGCCTCGAACTTAGTGGAACAGGGCTGTCATTGGTGGGACGTTCTGGAGAGCTTTCTTTCATGCAGTCACCATAAATCACAGCACATAACAACGAAGTGACCGTGCTGTAGCTCTCTGCTTCCAAAATGATTTCTCAGTCCCCACCCAAAGCGATGGACTGATGAATCTGTCCGTGGCAATTCCTCTCGGTCTCCTATTTTTCCAGTCTTAACTTTGGTTCACTTCAAACTTTGCCGATTTCTCCAGTCTTAAATTCAGTTCATCCTGAACCTTGGGGATTTTTAAAAGTTTGCACGAGGATGCAGAGTGCATTATTTCTCCTAATATATGCATTTTGCATGGTTTGGTTGGAGAGTTCCACTGCAACATTCAGGAAAGTATGTATTTTGAAGGTTTGAGTTGCGCAGTGGTTCAAATGTACAAGATTAGTTAAGTTCACATAAGCATATGAACTAAATGCATTTCTTCCTGCATCCTGAGCCAAGGAAGCTCGGCTCAGTTTCACTGGAACAGCATAGCCAAACTGCTTGTGTCAAGGGCCTAATGAAAAAAGCTTGTCAACAAAGGAATCAGGGGACCCATTGTTAATTATAATGCCACATGATTTTGTCTTGCACATAAAACAACTCTGTGCATCAGTTTAGCATAACCTTGTTGTTAAGACCAACAGAGAAATGTGTGTCTCTTCTGAGTTCTACCAGAACCAGTGTGGTTAGAGTGATGTTAGAGTATTGTCTTGGGAGATCTGGGTTCTAGTCTTCACTTGGCTACGCAAGTGCACTGGATGACCCTGGGCCAGTCACTGACTCTCACTGAACCTACCTCACAGGGCTGTTGTGAGGAAAATAGGAAAAAAGAGGAGGAAGATTATACAACCTTGGGTTCCTTCGAGGAAAAAAGTCAGGGTGTAAAAACAATTAAATGCATACCATAAATGGAATCCCCCTCCTTTTATCCCTTTTCATAGATATCGTCATGTGCCATTTGCGCAAAATAAATAACGAATTAAAAATAAAATCTTGCAACAAATCTGGGACATAGCGACTCATGGCAAAATAAGTGCCCTGCGGGAACTGAGCACAATACCTCCTTTTGCTGGGAATAACTCCCATCTCTTCGCTGTCCCCTTCCAGCATCACCCTCCTCGCTTGCCACCACTCGTCGTCGGAGGCGTTGATCACGTGCAGGATGTCACCGTACTTGAAGCTGAGTCCTTGGCTCGGAAGGCCACTGTCTTTGCTTTTGTCATAGTCAAACATGGCTCTGCGAGAAGGAGAGAGAGACAGACGTGGCTGATCACCGTCCTTATTCAGTGACCTGACTTCACTCCAGTTTTTAAGCAGATCCCTTTCTGGAAAGAGCTGCCTAAGCCATCAGATAAAAGCCCATTTCTCTGCCCCGACCTCCACCTCTCTGGGAAGCAACACGTGCTCCCATTCTTTTTCTTTGAGACCTGCTCTTTTAGAGATTCTGCCTCTAAAAAGGAACTCGCGCAATGAAATCCAAGGATCTCTCCCCCAAATATACAGCTGGGGTGTGCAGTGTTTGGGTGCTGGGTGTCGCATTGCCCCCCCCCCCGACCCCAGAAGGCACTGCACCCCCACCCCTGCATCTCCAGATTGGCTGCCTAAATTTGGCAGCATGGCGGCAGGAAAAGAGCAAGCCTTGCTTGTAAGCAGAATTGCACTGCGGAGGCTTCCAGGAGCAGGATTCTGCTTCAGAACAAGGAACGTGGCTCATTCAGCAGAAGAAGCCATGGTGATCTCTTTTTTTAATTGTCCCCCTTATTATTATTATTTTGTGTTTCTGTACAGCCCATAGCTGAAGATCTCTGGGCATAGCTGTGTTTTGGACTGTATCTCCTATCACCCAACTCCCAGGCATGCTGGTTGGGGTTGATGGGAGCTGTAGTCCACAGCATCTGGAGGGCGCCAGGCTCCAGAAGGAATATGGAAAGGCCATGGGGTGGCGCTGGGGGCATGGGGCTTTTTCACCCGGTCGCTCTCCTTCCAAGAGGGGTGCTGATTATTCGCACACCTTCGGGTCCGTGTCTCCCAAGTGCACATGCGAGCATGAGAGAGAGAGAGAGAGAGAGAGAGAGAAAGGGAAAGAGACTATTCTCTCCTTCTTAAAGCCAAAGGCGCAAATGTCTTTTCAGCAGAGTCACGTTCTTGAAACGATCACATAACTTAATCGCCTTCCCATGGCACTCAGTTGAACAGAACTCTTATCCTATTGTTAAGGAGAGACAGAAAACACAGCAGGCTCCCCTTGCTAATGAAATGAACATTCGCAACATGGTCATTAACGCAGCCATCTCTGTTTTATGACTTAGTGCAGCTGCATGGCAAAATAATTTTTAAAGCCATGGGAACATCCATCTTGTATTAAATTAGACAAGGCAAGAAAAACTAATTTGAGGGGTCCTTTCAGAGGAAAATTATGCTCTTCAGTCTTGCTTTAAAAAAAGTCATGGGTGTGCCATTCACTCTGCTGAGATAACCGGGGTTGGGGAGAAATAATTAAAAAGATATCTTCAGGACTTGCTAAATGAGCAAGGCACCTAAGATCTTTCTGCATATCTGGGGGGTGAACATGTGGCTCGGGCACCAAAGTTGACCCCCTTTGGGGTCTCCATCTCCCCTTGTGGGATTCTGCAGGTGGCCACACATTCCCTTTCTCCCAGTCACCAACTGTTGGGTCATTTTCATAAATATGTCCACTTCCTCTCACTATAAAAAGTTGAAAAGCTGCTGCTAAGGCTCAGTTCCCAGAACAAAGAGCTGTGAGCTAAAATATGCTGGGCCTTTTTTTCCTTGCCCCCCCCCCCAACCCTTTTGCCTGTGGCTCTATCCCCACCCCGCCCTCCGGCACGTGGCTCCTGAACATTCTTCTGCCCATCTTCCTTCATAGATTTTACAAAACCTGAATTTAAGACTTGATTGTAAGTGCTCACTCTGCTCCATCAGATCCCCCCCCCCCTTTTCCCTTGTGCTTGTCCTGTTGTATATTGTTAGCTGCTTAGAGAGTCCTGTTGGGCTATTGAGAGGCATATATATAGCTCTGCGCCATGGCAGCTTTGCCTTGGAGTTTCGCAGGGCTCTATTTTGTCCCCCGTGCTATTTAACATCTACATGAAACCGCTGGGAGAAGTCATCAGGAGGTTTGGGCTGCGGAGTCATCAGTATGCTGATGACACCCAGCTCTACCTCTCATTTACATCTGCTCCAGGGGAGGCGGTGGCTGTACTGAACAGGTGCCTGGCCGAGGTAATGGACTGGATGAGGGCCAATAAACTGAGCCTCAGTCCAGATAAGACAGAAGCCCTGTTGGTGGCCAGTGTGGGTCTCCAGGTAGGTGATTTTGACCCAGTTCTGGACAGGGTAGACTCCCTCTAAAGGACAGGGTCCGCAGCTTGGGGGTACTCCTTGACCCAGAGCTGTCACTGGAGTTCCAGGTGGCGGCAGTGGCAAGGAGTGCTCTCCTACAACTTCGACTGATCCATCAGCTGCGTCCTTACCTGGATGAGCACTCCTTAGCAACAGTGATACATGCTCTGGTAACTTTCCACTTGGATTACTGCAACACGCTGTGTGTGGGGCTGCCCTTGAAAATGGTCCGGATACTGCAACTGCTACAGAATAGAGCTGCCAGGCTGCTGATGGGGACTGGCTGTTACTCTCACATAATGCTGGTCCTCTACAGCTCCACTGGCTTCCAGTTGAAGTCCAGGCCCACTTCAAGGTGCTGGTTTTGACCTATAAAGCCCTAAACGGCTTGGGACCAGGATACCTGAAGGAACATCTCCTTCCTTATATGCCCTCACGCCCCTTAAGATCTATGGGAGAAGCCCTGCTCTGGGAACCATCTCTAAGAGAGGTAAAAAGTCATCAACTCGGAGTAGGGCCTTCTCTGCTGCGGTGCCCAGACTCTGGAATGTGCTCCCCAGAGAGGTACGCCTGGTGCCAAGTTTATACTCTTTAAGGCGCCAGGTCAAAACCTTTTTATTGAAACAGTATTTTAAAATTTAACAGCTTTTAAGGTTAGTCACTCTGTTTGTTTTGTGATTTATTGTTTTGTTCTGTTTTATTATTTATTGAATTTGTTGTTTTAATTGTCTTTTTAAATATTGTAAGTCGTCCTGAGATCTTGTATAATAGAATGGCATACAAAAACTTTTAATAAATAAATAAATAAATGCGAAAACAAATAAATAAAAAAATGGAATTTGGCCCTTGGTTGAATATGATTACTTACTCCGGATCAGAATATGCGTGCACCTGCATTTAAAAATTCTTCTAATCCTGTGATTCCAAAATTGAAGGTACCTCCCAGTTTACAAAAGTTCCAAAAATTGGAAACTTGCCCACTAGGAGAGTGAGTACCTGGAGGAGGGCTTTCTCTGCGGTGGTGCCCCACTTATGGAATGCGCTCCCCAGAGAGGTCCGCCTGGCGCCATTATTTGTTTTTTGGTGCCAGGCTAAGACCTTTTTATTTCGACAATATTTTAATAATTGTTAATATTTTTATTGGTTTTAACTTCTGCAGTCAGGGGGAATCTGGATTTTATATGTATTATTTATATGTTGTTTATTTATTATGTTGGAAGCCGTCCCGAGGCTTATGCGAATGGGACGGCATACAAAAATTCCAAACAATTAAATAAATAAATTTTCCCAAGAATCTAGAAAAGGCCAGAGCATGTCCAACCCTTCTCCCTTCCCATGTTTCCACCCATGGCAGCTCAACCACCAGCTAATCTTAGTTTGGGGTATTACGTTATCTCAGCTGAGAAGCAACCTTGATCACCTGTGCCATGGTTTAAAGGGCACAGTTGACTTCTTATGGGGGAAAAACTGAAGCCAAAAGAAACAGTCCTTGTTTCTGGGGCTTGGAAACCAGAAGCCAACGTAAGAATGCCAGGGAGCAATAGGACAGCTGCTCCTGGGGTTTGGCATCTTTGCCATCGGCCAGCACCGGAGTCCATCTGCAGCTCCATCTGGCTGCTCTTCCTGGAGGGAATAGCCGGGAACCCAGACGGTGTTCCCCAGCTGCTAACAGCCAGAAAATGGCAAATCCATGGAAAAATTCCTCCTGTCATACGGCATCTTGACGATCCGTCGTGAGTGCACCTGCAGTTCTTCCTTCCCCCTTTGCTTTGGGGAGAAAAACCTGGAACCTGTCCCAACTCATCAGCTACTGGAAATCAGCAGATGCTTCCCATACCCGCACCAATACTGATTTATTCTTTTATTCCTTTAATTGCCAAGCTTATTGTTCTTTTTACTTTTTTATTTAATTGTCTTTTTATTGTTCTTCTTACATTTTTTCTTGTAAGAGACCCCTTTGGGCTATGGAGTGGCATATAAATTATATTATATGGGCCAGGTTCACACATAATGACCTATTATAATAATTCCCATAATAGTATGGTCTGTCATGTTGTATCAATCTTGTCATGGACTTAAAGTAAGGTACATTTGCTTTCTGTAGAACCGCAGAGAAAACCAACAGTCTGTAGTATGGTTTTCACACACACACACACACGCGCGCGCGCGCGTACTCTAGGGGTTGGGGGGGTGGATTTTGGCCAAAAAGGCAAGGAAGGAAGGAAGGAAGGAAGGAAGGAAGGAAGGAAGGAAGGAAGGAAGGTCATCCATATCTTGACCCCAGTTTATTCGCAGCTCTGTGGCATGGTTGTTATTTCTGCATGGCGGGAATCAGAGGTTGCACCAGTAACATCTGGAATGGCATCAGTCTCCATGTTCAGGATTGATGCTGGCACGGGGAGTAGCCACCTTGTCTACTCCAGTCATACAGTTTTGCTTTCTTGGTCCCAGCTTACTACTATGATTCTGACCATGCAGAAGAGGCAAACCAGGACTGGTCTTACTATTAGGCAAGACAACCGCCTCAGGAAGCAGCTGCTGGGGAGAGGGTCAGAAGTGGGTCTCCCCAGCAATTCCTTCTGAGAGCCCCAATCCATTCCAAGCCTGGAGGGAAAGTTGTGTGTACCACACAGCCTGTCCTGCTCCCTTTAAACCCAGGTACGGTGGTAGACCCTAGTGCTGAAGTAAGATGGGCATTGTAGGTGGAACAGATCAGGCTCTTTGCGGTTATTTCCTTGCAGGTTTTATTTTATGGACCAAGTATCATCTTCGCACTGCTCTTTGCAAGCCATTTGAAAAATCAACAGCCATCTTGACCTGTCATAGGAAAAGGACTGCTTGATTGACCCACAGGCCTTTCTAGTCCAGCATCCAACTTCTACAAGGGCCAACCAGAGGCCTCTGCAAAACCTAAAAGCAAGACATGAGAGCAAAATATAGAAACAGAGCGAGTCAGAAGGGGCCTCCTGGGCCATCCAGTCCGACCTCCAGCACCAGCCAGCTCTGCTCACAACATACCCACCATGTGCATGTCCAGCCTATCCTTGAACACCCGCACTGATGGGGCCTCAACGACCTCTCGTGGAAGCCCATTCCACACCCTCAGGGTCCTGACTATCAGGAAGTGCTTCCTGGCATCCAAATGGAACCTTGGCTTCCTGAGCTTTGCTCCGTTGGAGCGCGTCCTGCCTTCCTCTGCAGGGAGAACAGGTCTCTACCCACCTGTGTGTGACACCCCCTCACATACCTGTATGTTGCCAACAGATCCCCTCTGAGTCTCCTCTTCTCCAGGCTGAAGAGACCCAGTTCCCTCAGTCTCGCCTCATAGGGCATCCCCACATCTCCTCTTGCTACTGGTATTCAAGCTTCCCCTGACCCTGGAGGTTCCACATGGCCATCCTGATGAGGACAGAGGTGTCCTGCACTTATCTCTCCACCCCTGCCCCACTGAAAGATGGGATGGGGCCTTCTGGCAAATCCCAAGGGCCAGATTAGGATCCCAAGAGGACTGGATTTGGCCCCTGGCCCCAAGGTTCCGCTGTTCTAAATTTCCTCAAAATAATTTAATTAGCTCTAATATTAATATCCTCGTAATAAATTTCATTAGTTCTCTGGAGAGGTGCAGATAGCTGTGATGGCACCTAGGGCATGTTCCACCACACATAACAGAGGGAGAAAAGCTTTCTCTATCCACTTACTTCACATCATACATTATTTTAAAACCTGTGTTATGATTCCTCTCTGCTTCCAACACCAGCCCACGCATTCAGAAATAAGCTGTACTAAGTTTGGTGGGGCTAAGTATTTATGTATAGGATTGCCACTTCAGCTGGCTTCTTTTCCACACAAAACAATCCCAATCTTCTTAGCTTTTCCTTGTAAGAAATGTACTTTAGGCACCTGATTGTTTAGGGGATCCATCTCACACATGCTCAGAAAAAGTCCTACTTCTTCCACTGTTCTCCATTTGGTTTATACAGCATCACACATTTGGGGGTTGCTTTCTGCACCCTCTTCTGCTCTGCAAGGAATTCCAGGTGCAATTGCACCGTGAATTTGAGTAAAGCCACTGCAGCACTGCAGTTTTATTCAGCCTCGCTCTGTCGGAACTAAACTCTGCACGCCAAATTAGGTCTCAGCCATACTCAGCAAAGCTTTCGTTTTACTGTGATTGCCTTTACTACTGATGAATACAGATGGCAACATCTGGTGCTGACTTCACATGGATTGGTGATACGTTGAGCAGAGCTAATTAAATAAGATTGGGGATCTAAAGCAGGTGAACTTCTGAGAGACTGTTTCAAGTCGCTCAGAAATGGCAAAGCCTGATTGGAGAGACATGGAAGGTTCATTGCAGAGCAAACAGAGTGGTGGTGGAGAACTTTGTTAAAAAGATCTTACGTGGCAAGGCTGGGTGCAGTGAATGCTAGAAGACATTGGAGTATCTCTGTAGATGCTAAGTGGGACCAGCAAGAAAATGGTGCACCGAGAAGTGTCCAGGATTCTATTTTATCCTTCCACCAGTTCTCTGTCTCCTCCACTTCCTGCAAATAGTGAATTCAGTGCCCGCCTAGTATTCCCCCCCCCACCCGCTTTGGGATGATATAGGAGTTCACCTCCCTTTTTTAAAGCTGGGCCTTTTATTTGTTACTTCTGCAAACTTTAGTGTTCTTGCAAGGCTGCTAATACCTCCATCTTCTATATGGGTGGTAGTGCTCTGACCAGGCAAACAATGGTAGTCACAGCCTGAATGTCTGTGATAGAGGGAATGGCATCAAGCAGTTGACGAATGAGGCCTGCTGCAGGTTATGTCCACTGTGGATGCCTGGCGGCCATCTGCAAAGAGCAGGGATTTTTTGTGGTGGCTCCAGGGATGCTGAATTGGCCCAATCTACTCCTTCTGCATTCAGAAGCAAATAAAAGCATTCCCAGTCAGCCAGGATTTCAAAACTGAATGCATCTCATTTCTCCCACTGGCACTTAGAATTATGGAATCACAGAATAGAAGAGTCGGAGGGGGCTAAAGGACTATTGGGTCCAACCCTCTGCTCAGTGGTGGACACAGAGTTGAAGCATCTCCGCCTGATGGCTGTCCACCTGCGCCTTCAAGGCCTCCATTGTGGGAAAGCCCACGACTTCCCAAGGTCATTGGCTCCATTGCCTTGTTGCTTGAACAGTCAGGGAGTTTTTCCTGATGTCCAGCCAGAATCTGGTTTCCTGGAATGTGAGCCTGCTTTTCCCTTCATTGCACTCTGGGAGGAGCGAGAAGAGATCTTGGCCCTCCTCTGCATAGCAGCCTGTCAAGGACTTGTAGGGTGCTATCCTATGTCCCATCAGTCTTCTCCTCTCCAGGCTAAACATGCCCTCCAGTCTCTTCTCGCAGGGCACTGTTTCCCACCCCCTGATGATCTTCGCTGCCCCTTCTGAATGCTTTCTCGTTTGTCTGCATCTTCCTTAAACTCTGGTGCCCAGAACGGGATCCAGCACTCAGCATGAAGAGTACGGGGAAATAGCACTTCATGGGATTTGGAAATGTTTCTTCTGTGAAAGCAGCCCCAAACAGCACTTGCCTTTTTCGTAGCCACATCACATTGCTGACTTATTCAGCTTGTGATCTACAAGAATGCCAAGATCCTTGTCACGCTATTGAGCCAAGTATCCCCCATCTTGCAATGATGCAATTTATGGCCTATAAACCTATAAACAGCTGGTGATAACCTATAAAGCCCTAAATGGCTTAGGGCCTGGTTACCTGAAGGAGCGTCTCCTTCCATATGTGCCTGCCTGCCCCTTAAGATCTGAGGCAGAGGCCCTTCTCCAGGAGCCCTCCCTGAAGGAGATTAGGAGGGGGACTACCCGGAGAAGGGCCTTCCCTGTGTTTGCACCCTGATTGTGGAATTCACTTCCCAGAGAGGTTCACTTTCTTCTTTTTGGTGCCAGCCTAAAGCATTTTAATTTTCCCATTATTTTTAGGCTGACTGTTTTTAATATGGGTTTTATTGTTGATTGGTTAGGAATTTGATTAGGATGCTGTGTTTTATTGTCTTTTGTCATTGTTAAACCGTCCCAAGACTACGGTAAGGGCCGGTCTCACAAAGTTTTAAATAAATAAATGTATTTCCTTTTCCTAGGTGCAGAAATTTGTATTAGTCCCGACTGAATTTCATTCTGTTGTTTTCAGCCCGGCACTCCAACTTATCAAGATCAATTTGCATTTTGTTTTGTCTTTTGTTTCAGTGTTGCAGCTGTTTCAAAATTATTGTTAAGCCCCCATATATTAATGGCTATAAATATATCTTTTATTGTACATAATATAGTCATTATCTTTTATTGTACATAATGTAGTCTTAATGATCAAGAATACATTATGTACACTAAAACTTCTAGTGTTTACTTAAGAGAATGGGCACATACTTTGGAAAAGCGAGCGATGATTCATACCTCTTGAACTAATGCATGCATCACAAAACACAGTGATCCTTCAGATTTCTCACGTCTCCAAATTTTGCACTGCAACTCCTGCTTGAAGAATGCACCAAACTGCATATAAAATCAAATGCACGTTTGTGGATAAAAAATGTTTTGAACAGTGTATTTGGAGGGAAAATGCGTTGAAAAATACATATGAGAAAATACATTGAAAACTTATTATTAAATTTATATCCTGCTGTGCTTTTGTAAGGAACCCAAAGTGGCTTACAAATTTCTCTCTGTTTCATCCTCACAACCGCAACCTTGTGCTGTTGGTTAGGCTGAGAGTAGAAACAGAAACATAGAAACAGAGCGAGTCAGAGGGGACCTCCGGGGCCATCTAGTCTGACCCCCGGTTCCAGCCGGCTCCGCTCACGACATTCGCACCATGTGCATGTCCAGCCTGTCCTTGAACACCCTCACCGGTGGGGCCTCAGTCACCTCCCATAGAGTGAGTGACTGGCCAAAGAAAGGGTCTTTTCTGTGGGGGGTCCCCGTATTTGGAATGCTTTCCCCAAGGATATTCACCTGGCACTCTCTTTATATTATTTTCAGTGCCAGGAAAAGACTTACTTTTTTTAAAAAAAACCATTTTAATATTTGATGCTGCTAAGCCTTTGCTTGTATTTTATTTGCATTGTATTTTAACGGATGTTGGATATTTAGGAATAATTGACGTTTTCAGTTTATAATCAGTTTTTATCATGGTTTTAATGTCTGATTGTGAGCTGCCTAGAGATGCTATGGCACAACTGGTGGCACACAAATGTTTTTTTTTTAAATAAACAAACAAATAAATAAATAAAACCACTCTGTGAACTTCACGGTAGACCAAACCTCACAGGTCCCCAGTCCAACCCCAGCTATGACACCGTAACAGCTCTTTATATAGTTATGTAAAAACGCCCATATCTAGCAACCTATTTATGTAATTATTTAAAACTTTTCTATAGTGTCTGCTACCAAATAGTTGCAGGATGGTCTTACAATAAAGCAAAATACAGCACAGCATCAAATCTGTACAATAAACCTAATGAGGCAAGAGGATGGAACGGACATGGGCCAGAAACAGTTTGGAGGACAGTTTGCCAAACCTGTTGCTCAGAACCCTGGCTCCACTTTAAGCTGCTCCAGGGCTCTTTCGATTTTGCTTCTTTTGCAGGCTAAAGAAAGCCTGGCTGAGGCTTGATTCCCTTTTGCACAGCTGGACATCTTCAAAATGGGACTGCAACGCCCCTTAGCATGATGCTGCGTACATTCCAGCTCCATGGGACATGCAGCAAAGCCTTATCTTGGCTTCTTTGAGTCTAAAAAAGATGGCTCTTGGTTTTCCCAGGGGCATTTTGACAGATGCTGGCGATACTGCTGAGCAGAATAACAAGCAGAACCTGTATGGTAGAGCACCCCACTGCAAAATAACTGGCTCTGTGGGCATAAGAACATAAAAGGACAGAAGAACAGCCATGCTGGGTCAGAGCAAAGGTCCATCTAGTCCAACACTTGGTACACGCAATGGAAAACCTGTTCCCCCAGGATCCTCCAAGCAGGATGCGTGCCAGAGCTCCTCATGCCCAAGCTCCTCAGCAACGGGTGCACGCAGGCAGGCCGCCTCTATTGAAGGGAGGAACACATAGCCAGCCAGGCTAGTAGCCATGGAGAGCTGCATGCATCTGCCCAATTCCTTCTTGAAGCCATCCAGATAGGCAGCCATCAACACTTCCTGTGGCAGCGAGTTCCACAGTTTAACTAGGCGCTGTGTGAAGGACTTCCTTTTATCTGTCCTGAAACTCCCACACATCAGCTTCCTGGGATGACCCCGGGTCTGAGTGTTATGAGAAAGCACACGTGGGCACCCTGGGGAATTAAGGAAATGGGCACATCCCAAAATGCCGAATCAGTGGATTGCTGCTTTGCTCCCACCTGTCATACCTCGGCATCTTAGGCTGAGTCTTAGTGATCAAGATCTTTTCTTTCACATCTGTTGAACAACACCATGCCTCTTGAATAAGGGCTTTTCTCATTCAGTGAATTATATTGCGATTTATATTGCAATTTATATCCTGCCTTTTTCCTACAAAGGGCTCAAGGCAGCTTACATCATCTCTCCTCTTCCATCGTATCCCCACAACAACAACCCTGTGAGGTAGGTTGGTAGGTCTGTGACTGGCCCAAAGTCACCCAGTGGGCTCCATGGCCGAGCGGGGACTCGAACCCGGATCGCCTGAGTCCCAGTCCCACGCTCTTAACCACTACACCACACTGGAATTGCTGGGGGGCAGGCAGTACAGGTAATATGTCTATTAAACATCTGGTTCAGTTGCTTCTTTTTGTGCAGAGCTTATTACCCAGATAATTTTAGGACTGGGTCAGTTGTTACTATTTACATGCTCTTCAATTAGTTCCTGCTAACATGCAAAGCCATATACATATCTTGTGATGTGAGCCACCCAGAGGTGCTGTGGCACAACTGGGTGGCATAG
Organism: Varanus komodoensis; assembly: GCF_004798865.1. Classification (NCBI taxonomy): domain Eukaryota; kingdom Metazoa; phylum Chordata; class Lepidosauria; order Squamata; family Varanidae; genus Varanus; species Varanus komodoensis. The sequence continues at coordinate 60,871,036 of NW_025335941.1, read as the reverse complement.
AAATGTTTTAAATAAATATATTAAAAAAGGAAAGATGGGGGGCAGCTGTAGGGACCCTGTGTGGGGTCCATTGGAAGTGACTACAAGTGCCACAGCACCCATGGGCTCCACACCGGGGTGCAGCCTGCCCATGTTTAGTGATCTGGCCAGACACGCCCTAGAATCATAGACTCATAGAATAGCAGAGTTGGAAAGGGTCGAAGGACATCAGGTCCAACCTGCTGCAATTGCAGGACACTAAGTTGCACTATCCCACTCAAGAGGCTGTCCAGATGCTTTCTGAAAATCTCCAGCAAGGGAGAGCCCACAACTTCCCCAGCTAAAAGGTTCCAGTATCATATTATTCTTCCAGTCAGGAAGTTTTTCCTGGTGTCTAGTCTAAATCAGGTTTCTTCTAACTTGAGTCTGTTATTCCGAGTCCTGCACTCTGGAATAAACAAGAAGAGATCTTGACCTTCCTGCTTGTGGCAGCCTTTGAGGAACCTCTAGAGGGATACCATGTCCTGCCTCAGTCTTCCCTTCCTAAGGATGAACATGCCCAGTTCTCTCAGTCGTTTCTCACGCCTGGCCTCCCGTCTCTGAATCACCTCCTCTGTACCCTTCCTGGCTTTTCTGCATTTTTAAAATTGTAGGTGCCCGGAAACTAAGTACTCTAGCTGAGCTCTGACTAATGCTGTGTATAGTGGAACTAGTACATCATATGTTTTGGAAGTAATGCTTCTGTTAATGCAGCCCAAAATAGCATTTGCCCTTTTTGCAGCTGCATCACATTGCTGGCTCATATTTAGCTTGTGATCTACAACCCCAAGATCCTTCTCCTTTGAGCCAAGGGTTCCCCACCTTCTACTGGGGCATTTGATTTCTTGCTCCTAAGTGGAGGACTTGGCATTTGTTCCTACTGAAGTTCATTCATTTGCCCTCTGTCCAGCATCCAAACTCTTTTCCATGCTGCTCCAGTCCACTTTAACCTCCCCAGGCAAGTTTTGCTTTTCTTTCACTTCTCCCAACAGAGAGCATTTTGTAGCCAGTGAACACATTCTGTCTTTACTGGATTCTTCTGGATCCCCTTGGACCAAGATTTCTGCTTCTCCTGCAATCTAGAGGTTCCCCTGAGCACTGCTTGTTTCTCAGTGGTCTTGCCAGATCTTCCCTGTGGTTTCGGTATTACAGGATGTGAGATGGGCAAGCGGTAGGAAGAGCAGCAGAAAAAAACAGCTGCAAAAGCAGCATCAACCCCTCCCTACCTTTAATTATTTCTTACCATGTTTTAAATTTTCAAAGATCGTGCTGCTGGTGCTGATGCCTGCTGCCAGGCATGTCAAAAATCAGTTGGGTTTAGGATTGTAAATGGAAGCTCAAGTGGAAATGACCATCTCCCTTGGAGTCTGGCTGCAAGGTGGAAACATCAAGCAAAAACAACCAAGCAATGGCTGCTCGCTGTCAGTGTAGCAGTTCAAAAAGGAACATATATTTACATTTCCAGCCCTTATTTCAGAAAGGCAGAGAGGAATAACACTTTTCAAATGGTATCTCCGCTCTCCCATGCCTCTGTTGTCAGTGCACTCTTAGTCACAATGGCTTAGTGCTCACTGTCCATAAAACAGAACTGTTTCCAGCATGAAACTCTAGCCCGCGAGAGCATTATCCCCAGGCAAAAGCAATGAGAGCATCCTGGGCTAGGGCAGAGGCAAAAAGCTTGTGCGCCTTCGGAGGATCTTCGACTACAACTCCCATCATCTCGGAGCACTGGCCATGCTGGCATGGGCTCATGGCAGCTGGCATCCGGAAACACCTGCATGCCACTCCCGGGCTTCAGAACTGCACAGTCCTCCCTGCCCCGATGAGGGCAGCTCCTTCCAGACCCCACATGTTGAGCCTTGCCTGCTCATGGGGGCCCCCACAGGATTTGGAGCCAAAGGGCAAGCGAGGTTCATCAGAAGGGGTGTAGGGAAGATGAGGTTGTTATTGACTCCAATGGAAGCAGGGCAGGCCCTGCCTGAGGACCTCCATGCGGCAACGGGGGAAGGACGAACCTCGTTTCCCTGCAAAACCTTTCCCCATAGCATGTGGTGACAGACGACGCAGGCATCTCCATTGGTGTCTATTGGCCTGACGCCTTAATGCACTGACTGCCAGCCCTGCGCACTTCTGTTTTCCTTGAGATATTCTGAACGAGGGTGCCTGCATTCTCAGGGAATAAGAAGAAGGCCCCTTCCCGTCCCACTGCACGTGTCCAAAGCACCCGCCAGCCTTTTATTTCTACAAGGCTGCCAGAATGGATATAAGAAAAATTGATGGATTTCAGGTTGTCACAGTAAAGTGGATAAAATGAGGATTCAGCAAGCATTCAATGGACTGAAGCTTGCAGGTGAAGTGAAATAAACAATCTTTATTTCCCTTTATGTGCTTTAGGGGGACGCTCTGTCTTCCTAAATGGACATTTACTATCTCTTACTCAAGAACTGGAAGCATCACACTTTATATCCTGGAATGGAGGGGTCATTTAGATCGATGCAGTGCCAAATAGCAGCGTGTCTTCAGGGCACCTGAAAACAATTCTTATCACTGTGGTCCGGAGGCCTTTTCATATTAAGGTAGTCATAAAACAGAATAGGATAAGCAGCTTTATTTCATGTGGGAAGTAGTTTCCCTGATTAAGAGATGTGAAAATCTGAAAGCATCACTGCAGACCATCAGTACCACCTGATGAATTGTCCCCTTGTTAGCAGAAACTTGGTCACAAGTTGATTGTTCCCAGGAGGAGTCCCCATAAACAGAGTGTTGGGAAATGAATGGCAGAAAGGGTTCAACATTTCACTTTGTGTATGCTCAGAAACTTGAATGTGACACTGAAAGATACTTAGCAAAGAAACGCTGATGATTCTGATATTGCTGGCAGGAAGAAGCCAAGGCTCACGACAGGAGCAACATGCTTAATCAAGGGGAGAAAGATGTGTACTCTTCTAAGATGCACACAACTGATACATTAGGAAAAATCTGCATAGATTTTCATGCAAACAAGCAAGCAAAGCTTGTGATATGATATGAACTCAGGCCAGAATGATCCTCAAGATAGAATTTGGAACATTCAACAAGATTAAATTTTGTTGATTCATGCATTGGCACTGTAGACTACTGTCTCTGCTACTCTCTGATCCTGTCCTAGTTTCCTGCTGTTCATTTAAAAGTGTAGTACTCTGGTCGTGATCCTGTGCTCCAGAAGAGGTTGGCATCATGCAGGATAAGACAGAACTGTGACTTCTTTTGACTTGGATGAATTTGTCCGCCATGTCGTCCCTCTTTGGCACATCCCAGCATGAGTCCTCCATGGAAACGGAGAAGTGGGACAATGTAAAGAGTTGGTCCCACTGTCAGTGGTTTCTTACTGAGGCTTCTAAGTGGAGGTAAGCAGACGACGATCCCTTTCTCTTTTCGCTTTTAACGATGAAAGCTTAGGAGCAAACAGCAGGGGTGGGCATTTCCTTCATGTCCTGAATATGTGATTCCCAGAGGCATCGCGCTGTCCACTGCTGGAAACAGGATGCTGGGCTAAATAGTCCTCTGGTCTGATCTCATCATTTTCATTTTGATGCTCTTATTGCTCCGATGCCTTGCAATTCTCTATTTCCCCTACAATAGAGAGGAGGCATCCGTCTTGGCAGCCACGTCTGGTATGAAAATGGGGAGAGTAGAGAAGAGCCTTCCAGCAAAATCAGGTCAGGCTTTCCCTATTTTTAAACAGCAGTGCACAGATTATCGTGAATGTCACTGACAATGCGGAAGGGGTTGCTACTCCAGCAAGAGCAGTGAGATTCTAGAGAGGCCTGCAGTTCAACAGCGAGGCACGAAGAAAGGACAAAGAAAGGGACCCTCTTTTCCCTGAGGGACTTTATCCTCACATCCAAGTGTAAGAACATTTCACTGGAGACCCAGGCCAAGATTGCTGCACTGGCAAATTACAAGGCATCGGTGTGAAAGCAAACTGGCCGGAAGAAAGTGGATGCATGCGAAACTTTGCAAATACCTTGGACTGATAGAAACTCAGACAAGTGGGTGCCAGATCAAATCGAGCGAGACCTTTCCCTTGAAGCAAAAATGGCCATGCTGAGGTTGTCCTCATTTGGGCACATCATGAGAAGGTGAGACTCTCTGGAGAAGACCGCCATGCTGGGGAAGTTGCAGGCAGAAGGAGACAAGGAAGACCAAGCAAGAGATGGACTGGCTCCATCAAGGAAGCCACAGCCTTGAATTTGGAACAGCTCAGAAGGACCGCCATGGACAGAACATCCTGCAGGGCTTTCATTCATGGGAGATGCTGGAGTTGACTTGATGGCACGTAACAACCACCGATCCTCACATAAGGAGGGCAGTTTCCATCTACTGAGAAACCCACAGTGCCATTTTCCCTGCCAGAGACTGTGAGATTTGAACCAGGATTCATATGGCTTAAGGTTAGGCTCACTAACTTTACAGCCCTGCTTTGCAGCGGTCCTCTCCTGAAGCGCTGTCGGAGGATGATCCTCTATTTCAAGGCATGCTCTGCTGGAAGGGCATGTCCAGTTAGAAGCCCAAGAGCTACAGAAGGGGGAAGTAGCCTCAAAGTTGTCCATCCACACTTAGCACCTGGTTGCCTACTGCCCATCTGCCCTATGACAGTGTGATACGATGCATTTTAATAGCAATTAATTCTGCGTGTCTATAAACGTAAGTGAGCATATGGACAGTTTATGAAAATCTACTTCCTCTTTTGTCTTCTTTTTCGGCGATGCATTTCCTCTTCTGGAGAGATGCATAAACGGCCAGTCTGGCTGAGGTTTGGACGTAGCCCGGCCTGGTCCTCGTCTCTGCATACCCTCAAGCGGCACTACCTTCTTGGAGGTGTTTCATACCAAGCTCCACAACCTCAGGGGAAAGAGGATGACCGACCTTTTCACATGCTTCATCAGAAAGAGGGTGCCTGCACTGAAACCGTGCCGAAGTGCAGCAGAGAGCCGCGTGCACGGATTTTGCATCACTGCCCGATTGCTTTGGCTTTGCTTCTGTTGCTAAGGAGCAAGCCTGTGCTCTGTCACAGGGTTATGTCACCATTTCCCACGTCTTTCCTTAGGGAAGCAGACAGTTTAATACTGTTTGCAGATGTAAAGGGGCGGGTGCAGACACTGCTGCTTCAAAGAGGACCATAAAACCCCTCCTCATCCTTGGACTTATTTTGTATATATCTCCAGAGTTAATCTGGTAGAGGCTTTGAAATAAGCCCATTAAGTTGCTTTTAAAACATTGCGGAGCCATCTATTGTGCTTAATTTCATACCTGAAAATCAGGATTTTATAAACCCCAGCTAGCATCCTTTGTCTTGAAACTATCTGGCATAGATATACAAACACACCGCAAATATACTATGGCCATCTGAAAAGGATTGTGTGAAGAATCCAGTGGGGCAGTGAAAAACTTATGGCTTTTCATGATTCAGTGCCCTGGATTCTGGCTGGTTAGCTCCACGCTGGACCCAACGGGATATTGTGTGAGTTCAGCCATCTCAAGGAGTTTTATATAAGATGGGCCTTGGCTTCTACATTTTTTGAAAAATCTCTACAAAATGGAAATTTGTACAAATAGCAGTAACTAGTGCAAAATGGAACCAGAAATTAAGAATATAAGAAAAGGCATCCTGGTTCAGCCTAAGGGTCCATCTAGTCCAGTGCTCCATACACGCAGAGGAAAAGCGGCTGCCCAGTACAACAGCTCTTTCCAGCAAAGTCTCCAGCAACAGTGTCCACAGTCATATTGTCTCTGACTCCAGAGGTGGCATGAAGTCATCAGGACCAGTAGCCATGGATAGCCTCTGCTCCATGAATTGTCTAATCACCTTTTAAACTGTCCAAAGGGGTGGCCCTTCTGTGAAAGTTAACCCACCATTTAACTGTGCATTGTGTGAATCAAAGACTATTAGAATCTGAAGGGGCTGCAAGGCCATTGAGTCCAACACCCAGCTCGGTGCATGAACAAGTATTTAACTTTATCTGCCCTGAACTGCCCAGCAACCAGCTTCATGGAAGATGCAGGACAGACTCTGAAGACTTGTAGGATTGTAGGAGGAGGAGAAAAAAATCTAGGATTGTAGGAGAAGGAGAAAAACATTTCCCTCTTCTCTTTCTCCACCCCATGAATAATTCTGAATTCATCTCTTTTGTCTCACCTCACCTGCCTTTTTAAATACTAGCTGCAAGCTAAGCTGGCGTTTTCAGTGAGGTGTCCACCACCACCCCTAGATCCCTTTTCTGCTCAGTCACTGCAAGATCCCATCAGCCTAAACTTGAAGTTGAGGTTACCACTGTGTATGACTCTACATCTACTTACAGTGAGCTGCATTTGCTATTTTTGATGTCTGTTACCCCAGCTTGGAGAGATCCCTCTGAAGCTCTTCACAATCCCTTTTGGTTTTAAACACCCTGAATAGTTTAGTATCATCAGCAAGTTTGGCCACTTCACTGCTCACTTCTAATTCCAGGTCGTTTATGAATAGTTTGAAAGCATTGGTCCCGATACAGGACTCTGTGGGACCCCACTGTTTACATCGTTTCACTGGGAGAAATTGTACTTATCCCTATTTTCTGTTTTGCATTCTTTAAGCAGTTACTTTTTCATAAGAGGGCTCCCCTCTTATTCCATGACAGCTAAGATGGCTCAGGAGTCTTTGGTGGAAGATATTGTTAAAAGACTTTTGGATGTCCAAATAAACAATGCCTTCCAGATCACCTCTCTGTGTGTTTATTAACACTCTCAAAAACTCTAAAAGGTTAGTGAGACATGACTTATCTTTGTGGATTCTTTTTCAAAAGGACTTACTGATTCTATCTTTAATAACACTTTCAACAGATGTTAAGCTAACCAGTCTGTAATTTCCTGGATCTCCCTAGATCCCCTTTAAACACTGGTGTTACATGGACAATTCTCTAGTCCTCCAGTACAAAAGCTAGCATTACATATTTTTGTAAGGTGAGTAATTTCATATCTGAATTCTTTGCACAAAACATGCTAGTACTATGTAATTGCTAGCTTCCAATTTGTGCAAATAGTACAAATTGTACCATTTGCACAGACTGATGTGGAATTTGTTTAAATGCATAAATTGTTCTCTGTCTTAGAGACGTAGTTCTGTGCAAAAAACCCAACTTGGTCTCCTTGTCATCAAGCTGGAAGCAGGCATGAAGCCTACGGAGCTCTGATGAGCTGAGTGTTCCAGTGTCAACACAACCCTAAATCTCACTGAGTGGGGGTTAGACTTAGAACCACCTATTATTATGATCTGGCACTAGTGTGGGTGGATTTTGTTCCCACGCTATAGTTTCAGTACAGTCCTAGAGATATCTATTGAGAAGTAAGCCCTGCTGAGTTCAAGCAGACATACTCTCAGTTAGATGTGTCCCGGATTGTGGCCTTGGCCTCTTCCTCAGGAATGGAAACCCCATGGTTGACTGTCACATGTTGGACAAAGGCGGACCAGGTTGGATGGTGCTCAGTGATGATGGAAGTTTGAGCCTGACCACATCTGGAGCACCAGAGCATTCTCCATGCAAGCTTGATCTCCGCAGAACAGCTTTCCCCCCCAATTTGGCACCCTCCAGATGTGCCAGACTGCAACTCCTTCCATGCCCGTGCTGGCTGAGAGAAGATCGGAGATGGTGGATGTACATGACTGACCTAAACTGGACCACGATGCTTGGAGCTGATGGGTCAATCCACAAAAAGGCCATGTCATTTCAACGTCCCTGGCATGGACGGGGCTTCTGCTTGTGCAAAGCCCGATGGATTATGCCCAGCAGACCCAGCAAGGCATCCCGACATCTCTGCCCTTTGAAATGACAGATAGGATTTCTTGAAGTGCAGTACAGCTCTGCCGTCCTAAAGCTGGCTCTTTTCTCAGTGGAGAAGCATGCTTTTTCTTGACAGATCTGCCATATACTTAATAAATTATAAACCATTTCTTCAGTGTCACTGCCTCAGAACAGGATTTCCAATATAGATTTCTTTAGAAATGTTGCCAAATGCACTCAAGTCCTCCGGAGAGCTTCTTAGCATAAGCCACACTCCCTAATCCAGTTGAGAAATAATAGGATTTCACCCAAACAGCTGGATTATTTTCACTACAGAGCTTAGAGAATTTTATTCTACTCCCAGCAATAGATTTCACCATTTTCCAAAAGGGGAACGATAGCTGCCAAGCACTTCTAGTCCTTTTCATTAAAGTTTCCTAGAAATTGCTCTCTTAACACTTCTTTTCCATTAGGAATTTTTCTGCACACAGATCTGTGTCTACTTGCACAGAGTTGAAACTGAAGCTCTATACACAGCACTTTCCCCCCCTAGTTTTCCTCTATATAACCTCTGGGGTTATTCTGTGCTGTAGTGGAGTATTGCAGTGACATAGGTAGGAAATTACCTTTTCTTTTGCATTCAGAAACAATGCTCCATTTTCCCCATTCAAAAACATCAAGAAAGTGCTCTTAAAACATAAAAGTGAACCAGGATAATCCTGATGTCATCTAAAGAACCTGTAGCTAACTTTGAGCGAGGAGTCAAGAGCACACAGTAAACAACTCCTATAGGAAAGTTGCAGGTCTCCATATTGACCTCTGCTACCCTGATATTGAACCTGAAAAAGATGGCCAGGACATTCACTCTGGATTTCTAACTGCATCATGGCAATTCTAAACCTTTCTGCAAGTAAGGAAGTCTCACTGAGCAAGGCTTCTGGGTAAATATGCAGAAGTCTGCAATGTAGGTCTTGATTAACGTGGAAATAAATTATCATCATCGTAGATAATTGCTTATCACTATCATTCTACAATTCTTAGAAATGCAGAGTTGGAAGGGGCCTGTAAGGTTATCCAGTCCAACCCTCTGCTCAATGAAGGACCTCAAGTTACAGCATTCCTCTCACATGACTCTCCAACACCTCCAGTGTGGGAGAGCCCTCAAGCTCCCAAGGAATTGGTTCTATTGCCATACTCTTGTAACAGTTGGGACATTTTTCCTGATATCTAGCTGGAATCTGGCTTTCTTAAGGCAAGATTCCAGCAACTTAGAACAGGTAACTTAAGCCTGTTATTCTGTGTCCTGCTGACAGAAGGGAGATCCTGGCCTTCCTCTTCGTGGCAGCCATTCAAGTACTTGTAGAGTGCTATCATATCTCCCCCCAGTCTTCCCTTCTCAAGGCTGAGCATGCCCATCTCTTTCCATCTCTCTTCATAGAGCTTTGTTTCCAGTCCACATGACTTCCTTCTGCAAACAGTTCTTAAAGCACCTCAGGCTTCAAAGTATTAATTCAGGTTCACGGTTCATAGCAAAGTTGGTGCAAGAAAGAATGATGGAAAAATATAGATCTGCCATCAGAGGCAGAAGATAATGCTTGCAAGGAGTGTGGGGTGACTGGGTTTCTCTTGAAGATCTTGTTCCTATTTTCTTTTGAGAATGACAGACAAAAGCATGCAGTGTGAATTAAATTAAAGCGGATCAAAACAGCAACATCCAGCTGCTGTCCTGTTGCACAGAAATGGCTGAATGTCCTACTTATTGGCATTCTGAAGCAACAGGGACTATGCTTGTGTAATCAACATCTGAAGAAATCGTAGCGGGAGAAGAAGGGGATTAGAAGCACATGCAAATATCCATAGGAAATCTATTTATCACTGAATTCGTTTTACATCCTACCCTATTTCTTAGGCTGAAAAAGCTCTTGGGAACTATTTAAAGGCTACTTAAACATCAAGAAGATAGGCTGAAATAACCTCAGCTACTGAAAGCCATAGCTCTCAACTATGTTAAGACAAGCGTGTGCAGCCTGCAAACCTGGACCTCATTTTCTAAGTCCTCTGCACACAATGAGCTTGGACCTCTGGCGAGAACAACAGATCTATTCCTCTGTAGCCTCCCAGTCAGGGAGGAAGAGATAGATAGATAAGGGGGGGAGAGGGAGGGGAGAGAGAGAAGGTGACAGACCAGTCCACTATTGGTTCTGTCCCACCCATTCTGTCCCACCAGCTTTGGATCCATCCAATGCTTGCATTTGCTCAGACGGTTTAATGAAACATGTTTTAGGCCCTGTGGTGTAAGAGATTTACTTTGTTCCCTTCCTAGTCTGCAATCTATAAGTTTGGACACAGGACGATGAAAGGTCAGATTTACTACAATACACTGCAGCATATTGCAAGACAACAGTGCTTCCACTCCCTGGGGGCAGTCACGGTACTCAAGGCATCTTCAGGTGTTCCCTCTACCGAGCTGTGGCTATGGGGTGGTACAGAAACGAAATGAATGGACGAAAATGAATGAGCCAGAAGTTCTTGGGTGCAGTGGTATTCTAGCATCTTAGATCCACAACATGTGCCAGGCTCCAGCAAGAGGTCCAGACAGGAACGAAACCACGAGTGCGTGTTTTCATTTCTTCTGGTGCCCATTGCCAAGAGCCACCCTGGATAGCCACCTAAGCAAACCTAGTGCCATGGTCTTTCAAGGTTTGTAGTCCCAGCTGTTTCAGCTAATACTCCAAGGGAAGTGTGGGAAACAGTGCAGAACAGTCAGACTATCCACACAGATAGCCTGATCTTGAAATAATTTAACTATATCCAGTACCATTTAGATACATTTTAACTGATTGATCATATCTGTGTGCATTGCTTTCCAGAGAACCTCAGACCCATGGCCTGAACCTTGCTTGCCTGGGGTTCCAATTCAGCCTTCCAGTTTCCTTAGCTGGCTATGTCTCTTTGGTCTGCAGCCAGGACTGCTGATGTTGTAGAAACATAGAAACTGAGCGAGTCAGAAGGGGCCTCCCAGGTCATCTAGTCTGACCCCCAGCTCCACTCATGACATGCCTACCATGTGCATGTCCAGCCTATCCGTAAGCACCCTCACCAATGGGGCTTCAACCGCCTCCAGTGGAAGCCCATTCCATACCCTCGGGGACCATCAGAAAGTACTTCCTAGCATCCACCTTGAATTTTGGTTCTCTGAGCTTTGGTCCATTGGAATGCATCCTGCCCTCACCCGTAGGGGAAATTTGGTGGTGGTGGTGGTTTTGGTGGTGTTCTGGGTTTTGCATATCTTTTCTCCAATTTGTAGAAAGGCTGGAATGGTTGCCTTAAGGCTGTCTCACTGGCAGGGACAACTTTAAGCAAAACACGCTGCCATCTCTAGCTTATTTTGGTTCTGCCTAATTGATCCTGCTCTCTACTGTTAGGTAGCCCTCAGGGGCCAAATTCAGTATTGAAAATGTTCTGAAAGAAGTTCCCCGCTGTTGGATTGACCTATCATTGAAACATGCACAGGGCTCAGACAACAAAACAAATCAAAAACCTATTTCTGAGGCAATGTACATCTTTTCTTAAGCTTGCAACAAAAGGCAAGAGGTTCTTATCCTCTGAAAATAAATGCCTGTATTTCTTAGCACTAAGAGAAAGAAGGAAAGAGATAGAGAAACAGGAAGCATGGAGAAAGGTGGAGCTGTATCTGAAAATAAGAAAAGGAGTCAAGTGCCAGGAGAACATGTTTAAAACTTCCCAGCTAATCATGAGAACGATCAACTTGCTTCCTATCCTTTGATAGGAGATGGTTCCTCCCAAACAGATAGTTCCTTTACTGTAACGCGCTCTACGTGGGGCTGCCCTTGAAGACGGTATGGATACTTCAACTGGTCCGGAGTAGAGCCACCAGGTTGTGAACAGGGACTGGCAGGTATAAACATAGAACACCGGTGCTTTTCCACCTACACTGGACTCCAGTTGAAGCCTGGGCCCAATTTAAGGTGCTGGAGATGACTAAGGGCCTGGTAACCTGAAGGAGCAGCTTCTTCCATACATGCCTGCTTGCCCCTTAAGATCTGGGGCAGATGCCCTTCTCTGGGTGCCCTCCCTGAAGGAGATTAGGAGGGTGACTATCCGGAGAAGGGCCTTCTTTGTGTTGGCACCCCAATTGTGAAATTCGCTCCCCAGAGAGGTTCACCTGGCATCATCACTTTATTCTTTTTGGCACCAGGCCAAAACCTTTTTTATTTTCCCAATGTTTTAAGACCTGACTGTTTTAACTGGGGTTTTATTATCAGCTAAATGTTAGGATGCTGTGTTTTATTTATTTATTTATTTAAATTTTGTATTGTTAAACCGTTCCAAGATTTTGGTAATGGGACAGTCTACAAAAGTTTTAAATAAAGTTTTAGGAATAGCCCGCTCCAAAACCCTTAGGAAAGGGAGTTTGATGCGAAGAAATTAGCTGGTGCAGTTTTTCATAGCACGTGACATAAATGCACAGGAACAAGACTGGGGTGTTTTTCTGTGGTCAGCTGGCAACCTTCGTTGTGGCAGCAGCCTGGAGAACTCACGGCAATGCCGAGCACGCAATTGGGCTACCCTTGAAGACGGTCCGGATACTTCAGTTGGTTCAAAATAGAGCTGCCAGGCTGCTGACGGGGACGGGGCGTTATGTTCACATGACTCCAGTCCTCCGTCAGCTTCACTGGCTCCCCATTGAAGTCCGGGCCCAATTCAAGGTGTTGGTGATGACCTGTAAAGCCCTAAACAGCTTGGGTCCTGGCTACCTGAAGGAGCACTTACATCCATATATGCCCAGCCGCCCCCTGAGATCGGCAGGAGAGGCCCTTCTCTGGGAGCCCTCCGTGAAATAAATTAGGAGGGTAGGTACTTGGAGGAGGGCTTTCTCTGCGGTGGCGCCCAATCTATGGAATGCGCTCCCCAGAGAGGTCCGCCTGGCGCCGTCGTTATTTTTTTTTCGGCGCCAGGCGAAGACCTTTTTATTTAAGCGTCATTTTAATTGTTAACAGTATTTGCTTATTTATCTGGCCAGGGCGACTTCTTTTATATTGTTATTTATTTTATATTGTTATGTTTATATTGTTATTTTTGTATTTTATTTCATGTTGTGAGCCGCCCCGAGGCTTCAGCGAATGGGGCGGCATAGAAATGTTTTAATAAAATAAATAAATAAATAAAAACACCCACAAAACTTCATAGATCCAGCAGGATTAGAACTTAGGTTCCTGCATGGAATAAAAGCCTCGTAAATAGTTCAATAAACTTAGACTCAGAGTCAGAGCTGCATTATGTTAAGGCCCGTACTGTTGGTGGGAATGTGCTTTTTGGTAATTAACAGTTTATGTATCTTCTATTCTTTTTTATCTGAGAAAGAGGAGATGAGAGACATTTGCAGCATGGGAAAGGGAAGAACAGATGATGTTCTTGATAATCTGTTATGAGTAAAATGCTGCATCCCGGGAACTGGAGAACAATAATGTTTATTGGAGAAAGGCCAATGCTTTGCAAGAATCCCATTATAACAAAAGGGCACCATAATGTTGCTTGGCTGTAAGAAGGGACAGCCCAAACTGATGGGCAGTAAATACCTCAGCTCCCAAACGCCTCAGTTCAAGAGTAAATCAAGTCGCGAACAAAAATTTCATAAACATTTTGACCCAGGTCGTGAACTCCGCATTGGGTGGTGACTGCAATCGCCCCATCTCCCCCTGACCTGAGGGGGGAGATGGCCGGGATTGTGCTGCGGGGGGGGGGGTAGATGGCCGCGATCACACCCATCTTTCCTGCAGGAGCGCAACTGCGAGCTCGGCCATCTCCCCCCTCAGCACGATCGCGCCCGTCTCCCCCCAGCGCGCCCGTGATCGCGCCCGTCTCTTCCCCCGCCCCACGCGCCTGGATGATGGGCACATGCAGGGATGACGTGTGAGATCTCGGTCATGCTGGGGGGGTGGGTGGGAAAATGGCCGCACTTGAGCTCAGGGTGGAGGGGGCAAGATGGCCGCGATCTTTGTTGTTCTCACTTTGCTTCTCATTTTTCCGATTAAAAAAAAAATGGTTACAGAACGGATTAACCTTATTTACATTGAACCGTATGGGGAAATTTGACTTGGCTCACGACCAATTTGGGTCACAACCAGAGTCGTGGAACGGATTAAGTTCATGCGCCAAGGTACCGCTGTAATGTTGCTGTGGACTGCAGCTAGAGGAGGTGCTGGGCTCTCCTGGAAAGTCCTTGGTTTTGATAAGAATCTACCAAACTTCACAAAGCCTTCCATATCTGAGAAAGAACATTGCTTTTTAAGGCAAGCAAATGTGGGCGAAACTAAACTCACAGGTTTGTCTATCCAGGGCTTTGAGTCGTTCAACCATGTTAGTGGTGGATTTGGGCGGGCACCCCTTTTTTCCCTGGAAGGGTCCCCATCTTCAGCAGAAGGTACTTTATTTATTTATTTCTCGATTTATATCCTGCCTTTTTCCTACAAAGGGCTCAAGGCAGCTTACATCATTCTCCTCCTCTATCTTATCCCCACAACAACAACCCTGTGAGGAAGGTTGGGCTGAGAGCGCGTGTCTGGCCCAAAGTCACCCAGTGGGCTCCATGGCTGAGCGGGGACTTGACCCCAGATCGCCTGAGTCCAAATCCCATGCTCTTAACCACTACGCCACACTGGCTCTCAGCCATGGTCTTCTTTCTGGTGTTTTCCACACTTAGAATAACTGCACCTATTGAATTTGGTTGGTGTAGAGGTGTGAAAATTTCATTGGTGTTTGTTTTGATCAGATTTACTAAAAATGTGCAACCGCATTCATATTTTGGATGGGAAGAACTTGAACTTTACAAAAATTCAAATATGGTAGGAAGTGAAAAGGGCAAGCTCACCTATCCCTAGTAGGCATAACTGGTCCACCAGACCAGAACCTTCCAAGGGTACGAACGGCTCCAACTCCAGGATTTTCCTAACTGCTGTTTCTTCTCACTACATTCTGCCACCTTCCATTCTGCCATCCATTCATTTGCAGAATATTTTCCATTCCTCAAAATTTTGTTCTTTGGCACTCGCACAAATTTGCAATGCATTTCCAAAGCTGCTCAAATCCTCCCCAAATTTATATTTTCACACTTTAGTCTATGGGAAGAAATATGCATTTTCCATTTTTTAAAAAGCATTTCCAGTTTAAATTGATGTAAAATTCCAGAAAGCAAAAACAAACAGTCCACAGCTTCATGGGTCCCTCGCAACTTGCAAAAAGCTATACTCCAGCACAATCTCTGTGTTAGTTTCATAGACATATGAACTAATTTGAATCTGTTGTGGACTCCTCTGACATCCTCACTTATGGAAGGCAGGGAGTCATTTGGGAAAATGAGCAGAGAATATTGGCACTTCACCCATGTATATACCAGAGTAACATGCTAGGTGAATTCTCCAAAGCTAAATTTTGCCTAGGAAAGCAATTAAATTTGAACAATAAAGTTGGAGGCATCATTAGTACCCAACTGACAGACATTAGATGTTGTTTTATTTTTTTTAAAGAAGCTACGGATGCATCAGGTCACAGCAGAAGGATGTGAAAGAAACCACAGAAACCAGGAGCAAATGCTCAGGCTCTGCAGTCAGCCCTTCACCTGAAGTAGCCACATGGGCTCAAACCTCATATGCCATTTGGGATCACATGTGTTTCAGAACGAGTTGGCGGAATGATCTACAGCCACTCAGAAGGTGTTTATTAAGGAGTAGGGGAAAGAGAGCTGCATTTATTTATAGTTTGGGTTCAAGAGTCAAAGGCCATGTGAGGGTCTGGTCTATTTTCATGAGGCATGGCCAGCTGGGAGAGCTAGAAAGCATGCCCCAGATCCAAAGTTCCCAAAGAGCCAGAACTACGATCACCCAAAGAGTCCTCAAGATGCTTTGCAGAGGAATGTAAGCAAATACAATGGCTACGGTCTACACCAGGCCTGTGAACATCTGGACTATGGACTAAAACTGACCCGCTGGGAGACTGACCCTTCTCATGTTCCCACCCCACTTTCTCAACCTGCAGCTGCTGGGTGGTTTCTTGGCCTTTGCGGTTCCCCCCCGTTCTGAATGTCTGAATGGGTTCTCCTCCACTACTTGCAGTTCAAGCTTTCAGCTAAAATTTGCTGGGCTTCTTGGCTATTTTTTGGTTGTTTGGCCCCGCTGCTTAACTTTCAGCCCCACCGACCATTGGAATGTGTTCCTCAAAGGCACCTCTGAAATGGAATCTGGCTTTCTAGCTGAAAGAGCTTTAATGTCACAGGTCTGTATGTTAGGTGACCTGGGAGAGGGAAGAATAGAGAGGAAGGAAAGAAGACAAAGAGTAAAGAAAGGACAAGGGATTTCAGGTGGGCACATGACATTTATGTAGACTTGGGACTAAACTGCACATGATGTTGAACTACCAATGATTTCTAAACTTAAGAGCCAACACATGCCACTGATCTTCTTCAGGGTAATGCACTAGCCCTTCCCACCATGTCTGCAATCCAATAAACATTCTCCGTCCACACATGCTTTTAGCCTGGCAGTGGTGGAAGGGAACTTCCATTGGGAGTTCCGACGGGATATCTTTTTTCTTGACAGCAGCCAATCTGAGAGAGGAGAGATGCATTCCCTTCTCCCAGACCACATCAATCCACCTTTTATCAGCTGTTCATACATTTGTCACCATTCCACCAATTTGGAATTTGATATTGTCCTGGGGAAAAAAAATCTAGAAATGTACTTCAAAGCAATCATGGGGTATATAATGCTCAGTCCCACTTTGGAAAGAACCAAAACCCAAGCTTTCCTACTGACAGCTGGGTCTTATGAGGTTCTTGCTTGTCAGTTGTCCCTTCTGCTCATCAACACAGGAACTTCTTGGAGGCAGTGGTGGTGTCTCTTCTGCCAGTGGGGCTCCTAACCCATTGCAGCTTGTCTTCTCAGCTCTACAGGAGCTATCCGTGGTGCCCCATGGTGGTAGCCTCATTTTATGGATGGTGTTTAGCACCATGGAGAACACCCACAAGCTGAAAAGAAAACTTGCAATGGATGAAGAACCCAGCTGACATTGGGGCCACCAGCCTTCCCTGCCTGGAGCTCAGCTACCCACATGGCTGCATCACAGTAAGGGGGAAATATCTACTAAGAAAAGAGGGTGACAGCTTGGCAGCTCTCCCCATGCCATTTTCTACTTCTGAGAAATCTTTTGTCACACTGCGGCCTCAGAGAGTTCAGGGATCAAAAACTCTACCGGCTCTCAGACCATGTTATCAAAACTGATTATGTCTCCTAGTAGCCAGAAGCAGAACTCTGACAGTAAACAAACAACTCATCAGCCTGCAATTCAACATCATCTCCGATCTAATTATCTTGCTGCGGACTTACATGAACCCCATTGCTACAAAGAACTGAAATGGAATCTCAGATATGCACCGATCTGGCTTTTACAGAGGAAGCGGCTAAACAAAGTTGGAAGAGTTTATGTCCTTTATCCACCCAGTATCCTCTTTGCTACTTGGAGAAAGTGCATAGATTGGTAGTAATAGGTTTTGATTTGAACAATGAAAATACAGTAAAGAAAATCTAGGAAGTGACTCATTCACACACACACACACACACACACATTACTGGGCAGACCAGAAATGCAGTCACTGGACGTGTACCATGTTTTCCCTTTTACACTCAGTCAGTATTTAACAGGCAGCATCATCTGGCGGGTGGTTTAAAAATTTAGCAGTCAGAAACTGCTGGCAGAAAAGGAAACCTGGGCTGTCAAGGTGGTCGTGCTGGGAAACAGTCTCATGAAACTGGATAGCAGCTGCCAAACAGTGTAGGCAGTGCTGTGTTAGATGGAACAACGGATTCCTATGTCACCTTAGTGAAGCATGTTCAGGCCTTGGCCACTGGACCTCCTGGGCAAGAAGCAGCACTCGTTTGCTTGCAACCGAGCCTTCCTTGAGCTTTCTCAGAACTTTGCAGTGTTCTTGCATTCTTGGTTGTTCTTCAGTGCTGACCGTGGTCTTGCTCCTCAGGCCTGCCTAGTGCAAGCCTTAAACTATGTGCAACAGGTGAATCCAACAGGCATTACATTGGCACGGGCATTTCTATGCAACTGATTGCTAACTCCTCGCGCAACTGGTTGTGTGAATGCTTGCACAAGCATAATGCCCAAGGGCTGGTGCAATGGAAAGTCTTGGTGGAGATACACTAACACCATGTGAATTTGCCAAAACACAGTGCAGGATAGTGGCCATTGTTGACCTATAGTTATTTTACTGATATCTAAGTTTAATAAAATAGAATAACATTTGAACACACACCTTGTGTCAAGAGTCCCAGTGCTTGCTGGGGCAAACAGTTTGCACTCACTGATCCAAGTATTTGCTGGCCAGAGCAGGCTTGCTTCTGATAATTAAAGAACAGGGGGTACGTGGGGCTGCCCTTGAAGACGGTCTGGATACTTCAGATGGTGCAAAACAGAGCTGTCAGGTTGGTGATGGGGACTGGGCGTTGTGCTCACATGACTCCAGTCCTCCGTCAGCTGCACTGGCTTCCCATCGAAGTCTGGGCCCAATTCAAGGTGCTGGTTATCACCTACAAAGCCCTTAATGGCTTGGGACCTGGTTACCAAAAGGAGCGCCTGCATCCATATATGCCCTCCCGCCCCTTGAGATCGGTGGCAGAGGCCCTTCTCCGGGAGCCCTCCATGAAGGATATTAGGAGGGTGAGTACCCGGAGGAGGGCTTTCTCCGCAGTGGCGCCCCACGTATGGAACGCGCTCCCCAGAGAGGTCCGCCTGGCACTGTCGTTATTTGTTTTTCGGCGCCAGGCCAAGACCTTTTTATTTAAAAGCTATTTTAACTGTTGATTTTATTTATTGATTTTAAATCTGCTACCAGCATGTCTCTAGTATTTTATGTATTTTATTTAGAAATATATTTATTTATGTATTGGAAGCCGCCCCGAGGCTTATGCTAATGGGGCAGCATACAAGCTGTCCAAATAAATAAATAAAAAATAAATAAATAAAACCCCGCCTGTCTCTCTATTCATCTCAAAAGAAAAGCACAGAGTTAAAGATGAAAACTAATGGAGGCCCAAGTCATACGATGTGGGAGCTTACGGTTCTCGAAAAAGGCAATGGGGCTTAATTCTGGTGACCATCATTTTGTTTTCTACAGTACCTCACACATCGCATCATTTCAGGGTGAGCAAATTTGGTTTCTGCCACAAAATGTAATGACAAAACACCCACATTCGCACCTCTTGAAAAAGGAAAAGAAGAAAGATGTTTAAAACAGAAGAAAATGAACCCCATGAGAAGTAATGAAATAAATTACTTAAATAAAATGGATAATGAAATGAATGCAGCTTGCAGAAAGGAATGTGATGCATTCACAAACTTCCTTCATTTCATTATTTTCAACAAACGGCAGAATGAACAACATTCTTTTTATAATTCCTGTATACTTTTCTAACGGCCCAGTTCAGACTTCATGCTTCAGTCTGCCAATCATCCGGTACAGTTGGCCACGTTTGTTGCAAATTAGGGTGCCTTCAAAAGACATTTTCAACTTGTTAATGGGCAATGTTAAAAAAAATCAAAAATACAAATAACAACCACTTTGACGCGCAAATCTGTCAGCTTTGCTTGCTCCCGCATTTACATATTTGAAATCTCACATTCATCATCTCCTCAGGATGAAACAGTTTGAAAATGAACAGAAAGAAAATTGCTACCCATCTGCACCAGCAAAATTCAAGAGGTCTAGCGATTCCCGGTGCAGCAAGTGCACGTGCCTGACATGTTGCTGTTAATGATGAAGAGTCTGCCGGAAGACAAAGGTGGCAACCTTAGCTCAGTGCTAAATGCACAGGGATCCGACGCCTGATTTTAAAAGGAAAGCACTCAAAGCCCTTTGAGAGTTTTGGCTCTCCCACATTCCTTTCCCACCTTGTGAATCTCAAGTTCATTGAATGTGGAGAACATTAGTAATATGGGAAACTCATCTCAAACCTAACTGGAATGAAGTTTTATTTTATATTGTATTTTTGTATTTTAATCTAGTGTCTATATTTTTAATTTAAGATTATAATTATTTTAATTTATTGTTGTAAGCCGCCCCGAGGCTTCGGCGAATGGGGCGGCATAAAAATGTTTTAATAAATAAAATAAATAATAAATAGTAAATAAATAAGTTTTCCCACAATCCTCAAAAGCAACAGTTTTAAGCATGGCAAAGGTAGGACAATCCAACCCTCAGCAGATATCTAAAGTAGCTGTCTGCAAACCATCTTAGCATTTGGGTGAGTTTTAAGCCTTCCGACACTGTTGGCACTGATGTAGCATCAGAAAAGAGACTTGGAAGCTGCACTTCATTAACAAATACAACATGAAAGAGGGAGATGAGAGGCTTCCAGCTGTTTCCAGCTGTTGACAAGTTGTTCCGTCTTGCTGGTGCTGAGTGCTTCCTAAGCAGCACACAACAGACCATCTGAAACTGCAGCTATGCATTAGGCATTTTAAATCTTTCAGGTGCTTTGAAATGCGTCCGCAGTCTTTATACATTCTCCTCCTTTTGCTTGATTACTTTTATCCAAGCTGACATTTCCCATCTGCAGGAACCATTGGGCTTCCTGAACAAAGTAATCTTGTGAATGTTCCATGAAATAAGTAGCGTCAATAAAAGGCTATTAAATGAAGACTTCTGCAAAGACAATAAATGGGAGACTTGCTCGCCAGCAACACGGGACACCCCACCAAACATTGTTTATGTAAATTATAATGCAAAAGAACAAGAGAGGCATTGCCTGTTAAATTTACTCAATGCCTTTCAAGGAAATCAGGGCTGATTTTTGCAAAAACTCATAACAGCACAATCCTATCATGTTTGCTGCAGTTGAATGGGGAAGGAAGATACTCCCAGGCTAGGGTGTGAAGCTTTATTGCTGGCATTCACGTGTACTGAAGCCAGATCATATATTCTGGGATGTAATTGTGTGCATGCTGACATGGGAGTAAATTTAATTGAGCATGGTGCAGCTTCAGAATAAACATGCACAGGATCACTCTGCATGATTCCAATCCACCACAGGGATGGGGAAGTGTTTTGAGGGTGGCCAGGGATGTTAGGGGAGTATACAGTTGGAATTGTCCTCAAAGGTCATCTAGTCCAACCCCCTGACAAAGTAGGAAACCCACAGCTACAGCATCTCTGTTAGAGGTCCATACAGTCAGAAAGGACCAATGGAGGAAGATGTTTCTTTGACAGAGGACAATCCCATCCATCACTCTTCCCATTTTGTCTTTTTCCATCCATGTGACAAGGAAAATCCTTTGCAAAATGTGAGTGTTCCAGGCTATAGCCATCCTGCTGAAGATTAACAGCAGAGAATGTGCATACCGCCAAGCCCTGAGAGGTCTGCAGCAACCTGGTGTTTGCAGCTGTGGCTATTCCACAAAATCAGCCTTTATTGCTTTGCCTTGAGAAAAGAGGGTCTGTCATTGGGAAGCAATATCAGTGCTGTGCTCCAATCTAATTTGCAGTAGTTTGTGGCAATCTTCAAGAAATGTTGAGTTTGTCTGGTGCAATTCAACACATTCCCCAAGACAGAATTCATAGGAATGCTTTCCAACTGAAGTTCTCATCAGCTGTTAGTACAAGCAGTGGCAGTGTGTCTATTTTAAGAAGCTCACTAAGAACACGCAATACCAATAGCTCCGTGTAAAGTATGCATTGTTCTGGAAAAGGAATCAGGTGGAAAGCTTCTAGCACCACATTTTCCCACCTAGTTATATTTATATTCATTTCTTTCAACTTTCTTTCAGACATCTAGCATTATGGTAGAAAAAATGTGGTGCATGGCAAACATAACATTACGTTATTCAAACCATGAGGAAGCAGTGTATTTCCAGGAATACAAATATTAGTGAGCCAGTAGGGTGTCACAATTGATGGACTAGGAAGTCGTAGGAAGGGCTGTAGCTATATTAATCTGCTGGATCTTTGGGTTCTTAGGAGACGTAGAAGCAGTGAACAGAATCTCTTCTAGGGGTGTTGAGTTGGAAAGCCAGGACAAATCAGATCAAGAGAAGTCAAGGCAGTTCTCTTCATACAGAAGTCAAAACCATGGACAGCTCCCAGTTGGCTCTGATGGCTGAGCCATGGACAGATGTCCCTACAGAGGCCTGAGGCCATCTGAAATCTTTCATAGGTTGGCTTGGCCTCTACTGCAGATTGCCCCAATCCATGGAAGAACTGTTTATCTGTGGGTCTTTAAAAGGTACCTATCCAGTTCTGTAACAACCACTTTCTATAGCATAGGAGGTCCTGCTGGAGGTTCCCTCCTAAGTGGGGCACCTTGCAGTTCCTCCTCATCCATTACTTCCTGGAAGAAGTGCAAAGGGCCAGGTGCAGGTTCATGGCATCTGACACTCCAGTCAGAGCAGGGACAGACTCCTAAATGAGTCGGGTAGATGAATTAATGGAATTACTTCAGAGCAGGCCTCTTCCTATGTTTCTAAGTAGATGTGGGTGGGAATCCCTGCTCAGTGAGGATGTACTCAATGGTCAGTCACCATCTGCCAGCTTAGCCTGTGTGCAAAATGCTGCAGAGAGGGGCATCTATGATACTCTGAGCTGCTTGAAAGAGTATGGGTATTGCGGACTGGACCCACTTCCCTCAAAATACAGCCTTCCAATATTGCTACCCCAGAATCTGAATCAGAACTGGAATTCTTAGATGAAAAGCCAAGGTCAGAAGACCCAGTGCCATGCTAAGAGGCTGGTGGAAACCAGACTGCATTTGATTCAGTGAGAAACTCTGTTAAAGCAGCAGAGTCAGATGCGGGTGGATGTAGCAAAATCAGCCCCATCATCCAGTGTCAGATCAAAAGATCAGATCAATTGAGTACTGCCTGATGTTCCCACCATCTGGCCAGCCATCAGCAGGGACCACCCTAACTTTTGGGTTGGGAATGGGGGAGAGGGATTCATTGTGGAACCAACTGCTTAGCAAAAGCCCCCTTCCCCAACAGATGGCACCCAAACTTTGCTGGTATCTTTGGCCAATGACTTCTGCAGGATTTCTCTTTTATATCACCAAGCCAGCATGGCTGTCATTTTTAACATAATAAAGACTGTAGTCAGTAGCCTCTGTCTTGATCTGCTTGGAAGAAAATGGAAGGGACAATGGGATGAAGAGCAACTGGACAAAGCTGTATCCCCCCGTGGATTCCCTACACAGTGCTCTGTTGAAGTGTACCAGAATGAGGGCCAGTTAGCTGTTCTCATTCTTCTGGTCTGTTAGAAACTCAAAGGATACAATTAAGCTGCATGCCCAGACACAGTTTTTCTTCCCAATGGGAGCCCTCGTTTTCCTCTCCCTGTCATGCTGACATTTTCCTACAGTCCCTGTCTTAACTGGATACATGCAAGGTCATCTTCTGAATTAGTTCTACCAGAAGCAATCATTCCCACCAGGAGCTGACAAGTTGCCATCCTCCAGTTGATGATCATTAAGATACTCAAACTGGAGATGCAGTAGGAGTGATGTTGATTGAAAAATGAAAACACTTGAAGAGAAAGGCCAGGAATGGCCTCCTCCTGCTTATCGTTCAGCCCAAAGACCTTTCCATTTAGGAGCTTGCCTTTCTCCTGAGCTGCATAAGCCATAAACCATATCCGGAGTACTCATCATTTAGGAAATCTCTTTACACAGTCTTGGGATTTTCCTATTACATTTATGGGAAAGATAGTAATGGGGATTTCCTCTCTGTAATGTTCATTCTCTCTATCATACAAGACAGAATGGAGAAGCCCCTGCATGTACCAGAAACTCAGTGGATACATCAGAGCAGCAAAATTATGGTTATTCCTATAGGGGTGGGACCACTCTGTTTGATCGCTTGCATTTTGGAAATATAGAAACCGTGAGTCAGAAGGGTCCTCTCGGACCATCTAGTCTGACCCCCGCCTCCAGCCATCTCCGCTCATGACATGCCTACCATGTGCATGTCCAGCCAAAGGGTAGAATGTGAAGGGCATGCCGCATGGCTGCATTGAATCACCTTGTCCGCTCCAGTACAGTGAAGGGTGTGTTTTTTATGATACCCTTCGTGCCTGAGTGGAAGCCACCCTTTTGTTGGGTTAGGGTCCACCATTTGTAAATGGTGGCTTGCTGCAGCCTCACATGTACTTCTAAACGCCTCATGTCCAAATGGAAGTTCCTTCTGTAAAGGAAAAGGACCTGCCCATAGGCAAACTGGCTTCAGATCAGGCAGAGGGGTGGATCAGCTGCTCTGGCTGACTCCTCAGGGAACTTTTCGTCCCTGCTAGCATCTCAGCTAGGACCACGGGAACAATCAGAAGACTTGCCGTGATTTCAGAACCATAGAGAGCAGCCCTGCATCTCAAGTACAGAGAAGATACCCAAGTGCTGACCGGCAATGACTGGTGGGGAATTATGGATAGGCCAAGAAAATATTTCTGGGATCTCCGCCTAGCCAATTATCCAAGCCACTGGTTATTCTAATATTCAACATCTCCCCCAGCAGACAGGTTGCCAGTAAAAATCAGGCAGATAACCCATGCTAAGGTTGCATTCCCCCAAAGTAGAAAATTATAAAATTGTGGCCTGTTTTGGTCCAGTAATGCTCTAGTTTCCATCTCCCCACTGCTCCAACCACTTCATTTCACTCCATTCCCCATCCAAGGTATAATTATATTTTTATTTAATGAGCTTAACATTGAGCATGCAGGAATGGCAAGTACGGCTTATTTAACACTGGAAAAACTAGACCACTACTTAATTCTTAGTTTCCCTGGTAAACATCCTCTCCTTTAAATGCAAATCCCCTCTCCCAATTCCATTAGTATTTCTTTGCACCAAGGAAATGTTAGAATGCCACACACGTATTCTTGTTACAGCTCCCTGGTAAGTCAGCGGTGAAAACTGTTCCCAAATGTTCCTGTGCCTCAAATTGCGTGTACCTCTGGAGTGAGGAGGAGCTGACTTGCAGTAAAGGTGTTAAGAGCAGAAGAGCATGAGAACAGCCCTGCTGGATCAGGCCAAAGGTCCATCTAGTCCAGCACTGCATACACATGGAGGCGAACCAGCTGCCCACAGGGTCCCTCCAGCAGGGTGGGTGCAGGACCTCCTCCTGCCCAAGCTCCGCAGCAGCTGGTGCATGCAGGCAGGCCACCTGTGGAGAAGGAGGGAGCAGGGATAGCCTCCTCCCCCATGAATCTGCCCACTCCATGAATCCAGATGGACAGCCATCACACTTCCCATGGCAGTGAATTCTGTAGTTTAACTCTGTGCTGTGTGAAGAAGGCCTTCCTTTCATCAGTCCTAACCGCCACCAATCAGCTTCATGGAATGATCCTGGGTTCGTGTGTTATGGAAGCAGGAGAAAAATGCCTCTCTCTCTCCTTTCTTCACTTCATGCATCATTTCAAACACCTCTATCCTATCTGCCCTTCCTCACCTTTCTCCTAAGCTGAACAGCTCCAGCTCTCATAGTTGCTCCTGACAGGGAGCTGCTCTAACCCTGATTATTTTTCTTGCCCTTCCCTGTACTTTCCCCAACTCAATAATGTCCTTTTTCAGGTAAGGCGAACAAAAAAGAGCACAATAGCCTAATTGCGGCTGTACCAATGGTTTCTATGCATTAAGACACAAGCCTGGCTAGCATATAAATGTTAACAGTAAAGAAAAGCAGTTATATAGTAGATTTTTACATGAGTGAATGTCGCCATTTTGAATGCCTACCTGACATAGAGGGAACGCTTCTGATTGGTTCGCAGGGAGCCCGACCCCGAACTCATGCTGTGATTCATCATCTGCTCACGCAGGTCATGGATTTTGGCCTCAAACCGAGCGTACTCTGTTAAAGAGAAGAGCAGCTTTCAAAAGGTTTCCAGTCATCAGCTCATCACTCCAAATAGACGGATTAAACACAGAAGAATATGAACAGAACACGTGGAAGCCATGTGCCAAGAATCGGGGCCAAGAGTTCTGTCTGTGAATTAACACCAATAAAATAGGTCATGGCTGCCCCACCATTTCTTTCCACATGATTTATTTTACAACATTTATACCCTGCCTTTTCTTCTAGGAGTTCAAGATGGCTCACAGCACTGATTTAGAAGTTCTTTAAAAGGCCAGAAACAACCTTCATTCATAACTTGAGCACTAGACATTAAAACATGACCATATTGAGCAAAATGAGGTGTCGCAGGAAGGCAGATTAGTTATACAATTTATAATTGTTGCGTTTTACTCCCAGGTAGAAGGATCTTGTGGGATTTTCTTGTCTCTGGTGCCAAAAGAAACTTGGCCAGAGTTGGACGTTATGTACCTCAGGCAGCAAAAAGAAGATGGGTAGCCAACAGAGCAAGCCTGCTTTAAGGAAAAGCAGGAAAAAACAACAACTAGAGATAGCCAGAAAGTTGCTAAAGTAGTTTTCAGACAAAGTTCTATGAAGATAAACAACCAGAAATATCTCCAGCGGAATATCATATTGCAATCTCTTAATCTCATTCATGATAAGCGTTGTATAATGAAAAGGGCTCCAGAGTTTGATTCATTAATCAATTAAGTGATGCAACAAATCAAGATCTAATCATATAATAAGCTGCAGTCATCACAAAGGAAGATTTGACCTCAACTAAGACAGAGAAGACAGCAAGCAAAGACTCCAGGAGACAACGTGGCTGTTGGGAAGGATGGAGCGTAATATTTGGGATAAGTGAGCGGGTAAGGTTGGAGCCCCATCTTATTTTCTAGTGAGAAAGCGCCACTGACCTCAGCTCAACTTCCTTCTGAGGGAACATCTATAGGATTGTGCTGCTTGAGAAGTTTCTGTTGGTTATAAAGACGTGAACGCTTTTCCTTTCACTGCTTTGAAATTGCACCTGATGGGGCAGCCCCATCAAACTGGAGAAGGGCAACTATTGTCCTGCTCTGAATCAGACAGGAGCACTTGCTATTCCCTACTCTCATTCCTGCTAGTCGAAGCAGCAAATTGGAATATTAGCAGGTCCAGACAGACTGCAATAAAAATGTGAGGTGAATGCAGAATTTTTGTGTAAAACCTGCTTCTTAAGTTAGCATAATTTCTTGCAATAAAAGAAAGCATGTGGAATGTCATGCTCTCTAACTTAAGCACATTAGATCTACACCTATCTTCTGAAGCAACATAAAGCAAGACTTTATCCTCATCTGTGCGCCAAGCTTTCAGGTTCTTGATGAGCGCTACTCCATCTCTTCTACTCCCAGCTAAATATCGCCACCTCCTTTGCTTTTTAATGATAGCTCTTAGTTCTACTTAATTCCTATGGCTCGTGACCAGTACATGATATCAGATTATGAGATCATAGTTCTGTATTGTAATAAATCCAACCCTCTCCCCACACACATCTCATTTTCTTCCATTTGTAAATTTTGGCAAAACCACAGGTCCCCGAGTTAATATTTGCTGTTCACTTTGGTGTCCTTCCCAAAATGTGTTGCTGTTGCATAATAAGGAATAGTTATTTTTATTCATTAGCCCGTAACTGGCAAGTTTTGACCTTTGCAATTGCCAGAAAATCTGTTTTTGTTCTAAACTAAACTGCTGCAGTGACATTGAATTCCTGTTCTCGTCCATGTTTTTTCCATGTGCAGAATTAGCAAATTGCAGGATTCCATGGCCACTCTTGGAACACCTGGCTTGGACTTGCATCCAATACTAGCACAAGATGCTTTCAGAAGGTCATAAGGTGAGCCGTGCTGGATCAGAACCATGGTCCATCCAGTCCAGCATTCTCCTCTTGCAGGCAAGCCAAGTTCCCACAGGATCCCACAAGCAGGAGGGGAGTGTAAGAGCACCTTCCTTCCCAAGTTCCCCAGCAAAGAGGCATCCTGTCTCTGATGCAATTCATGGAATATGGCCTTCAGGACTAGTAGCCCTTGATGAGTCCTGTCCTCCACACAGTTGTCAATCCCCTTTGGAAGCCATCCAAATGGATACCCACCAGCACTTCTTTTGGAAGTGAATTCCATAGTTCAGCTATGTGTTTTGGAAGAAATATCTCCCTTTATCTGTCCTGAATCTCCCACCAGTCAGCTTCATGGGATAGCTCAGGGTTCTGGCATTACAGGAGAGGGAGAAACATATCTTCCTATCCATTTTCACCCAACCATGGACACCTCTTCTATTTCAAGTGCTGCTACCATTCCACATCAGCGAGTCACTGCACCCCCTTGACCATTTTACTTGCCCTTTTCTGAACTTTCCCCAGGCCTACTAAATCCTTTTTAAGGTATGGTGTTTAGAACTGTACACAATATTCTAGATGTGGTCACACCATAGATTTGCATAAGAGCGATAGGATATTGATGGTTTTGTTTCCAAGACCTTTTGTAATTATGCCAGCATTTTCATTAAGCTGTCCATCAGAAATCTCTTTCAAGATTTTTAACATGGATCCCAGCAGCTTAAACCTGAAGTTGGATTTTTTTGCCCTGACGTGTATTACTTCACACTTCACACATCTGCTTACACCAACACCTACTTCTCCGCCCCACAATCTCACTTGGCAGATCCCATCACCACGTTCTTTTTTTCTAGAGCAAGAAAAAAGCAGCTTATATAGAACTCCTCTACTCCATTTGATCATCACAACAAGCCTATGAGGTAGGCCAGGCTGAGAGTCCATGGGAGCTTCACAGCTGAGTGGGGACTACAACCCAGATTGTGGTGGCTGTTTGCCTTGAGTTATTCATTATATTTACATCCTACATTTTTCCTGCAAGGAACTCAACGAGGCTCACCTAATCCTCCTTCCCCTGCTCTCTATTTCATCCTCACAACAACCCTGTGCAGTAGGTTGTGTTGAGAGGCAGTGACTGGCCCAAAGTCACACAGTGAGCTTCTAGAGCACCTGAGCGCTGCAACACCCAGGTTCTCACTTTCCCTCTCTATGGCCTTTCCATATATTGATGGAAGGACAGATGCAGATGTAGAGCAGATATAGATATATGAAGAAATAAAACATTTACTCAGCAACTAAGCAAAAGTGCAATGGATTTCTACTTGGCAATCCAATGCAGTGGATGGCCCCAAAGTATGTCTTTCCCAAAAGTCTGATATTTCAGAATTGTCCCTGAAAGTAAACAGTATGAAACCCAAAGTGTTTAAGAGATATTGAACACATTGTCATCCAGACATTACATCCATATCCCCCTTTTCCCTCTTGCGAGGGACTCAGGGCATCTCACAGAATCTCACGCCTCCTCTTCATTGTATTGTCACAACAACCCTGTGAGGTAGCGCCAGTGACTGGCTGAAAGTCACCCCGTGGGGGCTGAATGGGGACTGGAATGCAGGTCTCCACAGTCACAGGCAGCACTCACAGTTCCCCACCACAGGGGCTCTTGATGCTCTGGCCTCT
This sequence comes from Varanus komodoensis, assembly GCF_004798865.1. Classification (NCBI taxonomy): domain Eukaryota; kingdom Metazoa; phylum Chordata; class Lepidosauria; order Squamata; family Varanidae; genus Varanus; species Varanus komodoensis. The sequence continues at coordinate 60,841,768 of NW_025335941.1, read as the reverse complement.
TATGTGATTTGTATAGTCTGGGAGCATTTGAGGGCTTGTGAAGAGACAACTTGTCAGAATCTGCAAACTGCCTGAATCATAGAATGGTGGAGTTGGAAGGGGCCACGAAGGCCATCAGGTCCAACCCCCTGCTGTTGCAGGACACCACGTTACACCATCCCACTCAGAGGGCTGTCCAGTTTCTCCTTGAATGCCTCCAGTGTGGGAGAGCCCACCGCCTCTCCAGGCAGCTGGTTCCACTGTTATATTGTTCTGACTGTGAGGAAGCTCTTTCTGATGCCCAGCCTGAATCTGGGTTGCCCAGCTTGAACTGATTATTCCATGTCCTTCACTCTGGCATCAGCAAGAAGAGATCTTGACCTTCCTCTTTGTGGCAGCCTTTGTGGTACTTCTAGAGGGACATCATGTCCCCCCTCAGTCTTCTCAAGGCTGAACAAGCCCACTTCTCTCAGTCTCTCCTCACAGGGCAGTGTTTCCAAACCCTGGATCCTTTTTGTTGCCCTCCTCTGGACCACTTTCTAATTTACCTGCATCTTTCTTAAAACTTGGTGCCCAGAACTGGACACAGGATTCCAGGTGAGGTCAGACTAGTGAGGAGCATAGAGGAACCCTCATCCTGCCCTCAGCCCTTCATTCTCAAGGCCTCCTTCCATGCATGCGCAAGGGGTTTGTGCTGTCCACTTTGAAAGTTTGAAGAGGCCCACTCCAGCGTTTGCAGGATGCGTGCCCCTCATTTCCAGGGAGCTCACAGTCTTTGTGAACTCTTCAGTGGCTCCTTGTCTGGTCCTCATCTCTCTGCCCCGATGTCCTAGCTAGCCAGCTTCAGTGCTATATAAAGATCTTTACTTTCAGCACAGCTTTTCTGTTCAATAAATAATGGAGAAATTCCATGCATGCAGGCGTGGGAGTTAACAGCTATATTTAGACTCCAGTGTGCAGAGCGAGGAGCGAGATCAAGAGCGAAGTCTCAATAAAGTGCAGCATGAGACTGGCAGTGCCTTCCACTCCAAGCAGAAGTGAACTCCCAGGTGTACTTGAGCCGAAAGCACCTCTTTGGTCCTCAGACGTCTGCTGGAGACAGCTGGGGGAGCAAAAACCTTCACAGGAGTTTCAAGGATATGTCCTCCTTCCAGTGGCATGATGCTGCATATTCAAGATGCTTATCCGCAGAAATAGGATTGAAAAAGGATCTGAGTGACTTGTATATATGGTGGGCGGCTTTCCCTCTACACATGAGCCCCAACTGGTTTGCCACTGCATGTACAGAGTGCTGGGCCATGGGTCTGATCCACCCGGCTTTTCTTATGCTCCTATTATATTCTTTATTTTATTTCTATACTGCCCATAAGCTCAAAATGTCTCTCTGGGCAGTTCGCAGAGTCCAAAAAAATTTCTGTGATTTGGAATTTTATTTTGTGAACAGCACAAAATAAAATACCAAATAGCAAAACCAGTAACATTAAAACTGAATATACATAAGATTAAAACAACAGCAGGCCGACAACTAGTCCAAAAGTACAGCGGAACAATAAATACAGCATAAACACAGAATTAAAATTGGTTTTAAAAGAATTAAAATCATTTAGCTATTAAAAGTTTGGGTAAATAAAGAAGCTTGTGCCAGGTGCACCTCTTTGGGGAGCTGACTCCACAGTTGGGGTGCCACAGCTGAAGAGTATCTTCCCTTCTTGCCACCTTCTTTATTTCCTTAAGGATGGGGAGGTCTGAGTACAAGACTGCATTGTACAGTCTTTAAAACACACACACACCCATGCAGGCATGTGCACTCAGGTTTGTAATTAGCAACAATGGTGACTTTTTAGCTCCTTCCCGATTTAGATCTGTTCCATCCTTTTAGTGTGTTACTTTATCAAAAGGTTTTCTTACTGGTTGCTCTTTTATGGGGTTCATGGAGGCAGGTGTTACTGTGTTTTACTGTAAGCTGCTTTTGATCTTTATTTTAACTTGAACATGGGATACAAATGCTTAAAATAAATATATCAGCCTGCTTTTTAGGGATGGCCAAACACAGAGAAATATGGGAAGTTGGCTTCTACCAAGTCACACCATGGACTGTCGATACAGTCTGAATGTCTAAACTGACTGAGAGCATCTGTCTGGGGTTCCAGGCAGGACAACTTTCCAAGCCCAACGTGAGATAGGTTAGGAGTTGCACTGATCTGGCCCTGCTTTCTGATATTTATTCATTTATTTAGGGGACTTCTATGCCGCCCCATTCGCCGAAGCCTCGGGGCGGCTCACAAACCATAAATAAATAGAATTCAATAAAACAATATAAACTAACAATATAAATTAAGTCGCCCTGGCCAAAGAATAAAATGAATAAATAATATTAACCATTAAAATAACATTTGAATAAAAAGGTCTTCGCCTGGCGCCGAAAAACAAATCACGACAATGGTGCATCTGCATGTGTGGATCGTGTCCCAAGCATGCCCTGCCATGATTTGTGAAGAAGCGAATCTCTTGAAAACGTGACGGTTCTGCACACGCCTGATCAGAGCACGGGGCAGGTATCCAATGGGCTCATAGGCTTCCACCTATCCCTTGGCCTCCAGCTAGTTCTGATGCTCAAGCATCATTCACGCCTTGCACAATGGCAATTTAGTGCAACAGCCATTTAGTTCTTCTGTGGGCAACTCTGAAATGAGATGCAAATGCTTATTCCTGGAGTAGAGCGCGTCAGTGGAGCTCACATGGGAATTCAGCTGACCCGTTGCAGTACAGAAATTATTGTTTCCACTCATTTGAGGCTCCCTCTAGGAAGAGCTAAACCTTTCTTTTTTGTTACCACCCATAGTCAAAGCTCTTGGTTGAGTCCTGATCGCACAGCAGAATCTGGAAGAAGTGTCCCCCTGCCTCTAGGATACCTCCAGGAGGATGGGTGCAAGTCCTCCTGTTGCCCAAACTCTTCAGCAACTGGCCTATGCAGCCGTGCCACTTTTGGTCAAGGAGGAAGCACATAGCCAACAAGGCTAGTAGCCACGGATAGCCTCCTCCTCCATGAATTTGTAAAACACACCTGTAAAATCTGTAGCCCTTCCCCTAACCTAAACCATGCCAACAAGAGCCAGGGAGGGCAGAAGAACGGCAGAACATTTTGTCTTCCTGACCTTCCTTTGTCCTGCCTAGCTTGCTAACCTTCCATGGAGCACTGCAGGAACGGGGAGATAGCCATGCCCTCTCCCCTCCCCACCCATCTCCTCCATCCATGTCATCTTCTGAGGCCGCACCAGAAACCTAGGGTGAGAATTTCCATATCCCAAAGTTGGGAAGTCCACCATAACCCACAGAGCCATCTCCTATCCAGATCCTCCTCATCTCCAGCTTAATTTTCCATCACTGAAAAGTAGCAAAAATGAGGGGCATTTTGGTGAGCTTTAGTGGTGAGGGTGAACCTGGCGGCAGGTGCAGGTCCCATAAGCAGAGACGAACAAAGGCCCATAAAAACAGAATCACATGACCCAGCACAAAATGCATTCAACACAGGTCAAGATCAAAACTGATTCAGAGGCACAGTCACCTATTTGTTCCCATTCATGGCAACAAATACAATAAAATCACCACGAAGAACTTTAAAGAATTATTTTTAATGCTGCTGTTTTGTGGCATTTTGGATTTTCACTTTAGGGCACAACCCCATTACGCTGATGCCCACTTAGAAAGAAGGATCAGATCTTGGAGGCTTCCAACCATGCAATATTATCCTGGCAGGGAGGGAGGCAAGGCATCAGTGATCTCTCTCTCTCTCTCTCTCTCTCTCTCTCTCCTCCTTCCCCTCTGGGTGGGCTATTTCACTCGCTATTCCTCAAGGTTCATATTTTTGCATGAAGGAGTATTCCATTTTAGGAGCTCCCAACTGCAGTCCGGAATTGTTCAGTCCAGACACAGGTTTGCTACCTGGGCAACAACCAGGGCAGGGTGACTGCAAGGTACTGGAAGTGTCTGATAGTCAGTGAGGTTTTTCAAAACCAGGGATGACAACGACAACAACAACAACAACAAGAAAATAAGCCCATTAATTTTGTAAACGAAGATGAAAGCTATCCCTTGTGGCAAAGCTTCACATCTTTTAAAGGAGAAAGTGCCATGCTAGTGAGAGAGATTGATGTGACCTGACATCATGACGAGACAAACTGAGACGGCCAGCTCAGCTAATGACCGCACAGGCCAAAGAGACGGGGGCAAAACCCTGGCTGAGCCTGAAGGCGAGCACACCCGGACGACTGGAGGAGGGTGCCAACTGCTACCAACAGAACCAGCTGCGTTCGGTCCATTTGTAACTGTGCATAATTATCACACACACACACACACACACACACACACACACACACACAGTTAAGCAATTAAATCAGGATTATTTCTATTCCCTCTCTGTGTTTTCTGTCAATACCAGAGAAATGGCTGCTGCCTCAGGATGCTCTTACATATTGGCTGAGCATTTCTAGGAAAAAAAATCCGAATCCACCAGGATGTAGACTCTGGTGTTATAGCAGGGGAATCAGGTGAGAGACGCAGAGCATGGGCTGGCCGAGCTTTATTGGGTGAGGTTCAGTTGGTGGAGCCCGAGGATGCTGTGAAGGTGCTTGGACAGCCTTGTCTTCTGCATCCTTGCTCCTGGTGGCTTACAAGCCAGCCAGGATGGAGCGACTGGCTGGGCCAGGGAGGTGAGCGGTGCCTCCTCGTGAGAGGAAGTGGTCCTGTAGCACCTGAAAGAAGTGAAGGTGAGAGCAGAAATCCTGGCTTGACCTGGAAAATCTTCATAATTTCAGGCTACTAGGAAACGCTCCTTTCCTGGGCAAGGTTCCTGAGACAGTGGTCACAAACCAACTCCAGGTACTCCTGAATGAAATTGATTACCTGGGTCCATTTCAGTCGGGATTTGGGCCATGTTTTAGCATGAAAATAGCTTTGGTTGCACCTTTGCATCCCTGTTGGGAAACGGTTCTTGGCATGCACTCAACCCTGCCTACTGTTGGCAAGGACTGTGTTTGGAGGCAACCTGGAAAGAAGTGCTAAATGTATTCTTAGGAGAAGGCTTTCTGAAGATACGCCCAGGACCAGATGCAGGGATAGGTGAGCCAGACGGCTATCTGGGACTTGAGGGTTTGGGGGATGCTGGGTTACCTGCTCAATGAGCTACTAGAAGAAAGAAAGTGTGCATCACATGGTGCTAGCAAATACAGATTTCCAGATGCCAAGGTGGAAAATGATCACCCTTGAGAAAATTGTGGAATCGGCTACAATCGCAAGTCAAAACAACTGAGCAAATGAAAGGGGGGAACCCAGATTTGCTCCTTGTCTGGAAGAGCAGTAGGTGTAGCACCCGTTTGAGCCATGTTTGCTTTTCATGTGGGGGCTCACTAGCTCAACATCTGAGGAAGAGCTGGGCTGGATGCCTTTGTCTATTTCCAGCCCATGCTGCTTTCATCTACACTCAGTCGTTTGTTCTGGAGAAAGGGTGGGGAGAGAGGAAGAGAGAGAGAACCAGACTGCACACAAAAAGTTACATTTATTTTCCTACCCAATAATGTACATTTCCTATGCAATTTCCCAAAGTCTATGCATTTTTCCTAATTTTTTCCTAGAACTAAGAACTGCATTGCAAAAGTGTGTAATCTGGAGATTCACTGTGGTCTGAACCACATATTAGTTAAGGAATTGTGAATTAGGTCTGCTTGCTTAAAAATGAGGACCAAACAAAATTATCTCCATCCCTAAGAACAGAAGACTGTAAAGAGGAGATACGTACGAACAAACAAATGTCAGCTGTAACCAGTGTAAGCCGTCCCCCCCCCCCCCGCAGTGTATTATCAAGAAAGCCCAAAGAAATCACTGTGCCTTACTTGTGAAGGGCAAGGATGCCAAAAAGAAAGGAAGAAAGACTGCAAAAGGATTCTTTGGCAGTGTTCAGTTGTGTTAGAAGGCCTGTCCGATTTCCATACATTTTCATTTGCAGCCCCTGTCAAAAACACTTAGCACCAGAGGCTGACTTTTATCTCTTCTGTCATGGGCTTTTGCATAGACTCAGTTTCCACGTAAGCTTTCCCTCTAGAGGACATTAAAATCCTAGCTGGTCTCTAGTGTTGAACTATGGGCTCTAACTTGTTTTCTGAGGCTCTGAAAAAGCTGCCCAAGAGAAACCTTTTAAATTAACATTTCAATTGCCTCTAGAAGATTTACCAGATTGAGAGCTGATTCAAGCAAACCCATATTGGCCCTACCAGATTAACACACACACACACACACACACACACACACACACACTCTTTTCACTTCTAGCTTCCTCAAATAAAATGTAACAAACAAGGAAAAGAAGAAAGCAAGTTGCTAACGAGAGAAAATGAAATTGTTTTGAGTTCACTTTAATTCTGCAAAAATCTCTTCAGAGCTCCATTTTCAATCTTTTCTGTCTCATTCAAACAAGAAAAAGCATGCCTTTCAATGTGCTTTTCAAAAGTACATATTCTTCAAATGTGAGTGTAAATTCAGAATGTTTTTAAAGGCACACCTGGTCACATTTACAGTCAGGAGCGCAACTGGGGTGTGCTTGCATGATTTGTGAACAAAAAGAGTTTTCTTGCAATCCCTGGACTTAACTACACCAACCCCGGAGTCGCTTAGGGCAGAGATGGGCAATATGAGGCCCATGGACTGCATATGCCCTCCAGACTCTGGTGCACCCCCTTTTTAAAAGGCATAGACACTAGACAAAAGAAACCCCCAAATCACATTTCTCACGACCCCAGTTTGGGTGCAGTCCTACTGGCAGACACCAGGTGAGTTCACTTTGAGAAGGTGGGAAAAAAATTCCGGAACTAACTATGATGAACACAGAATGCAAACCCAGCTCCTTTTGTAATCTGAGAATCGGAGGCCACCTGCACAAAACACTTCAATGGAAAGACTTCTGATAATGGGGAAATCTTTGCAGCAGAGAATATTTGGGAGAGCTTCCTTTTTATTCTGGGTGTTCATGGTCAGCTCCGTCAGAGTGGAAATGTAACCATATGCACAGGGGTTCTAAACTGATTATTTGTTAGTTATAACACTGATATTTGTAGCAGTCTTCAAAGAGTAGGCAAGTCCATATAGTGGCCCAGAGTCAAAAGTTTAATTACAGTCACATCCAGCAAAGCCTGGCAGCTCTCATGAAAGGTACCGAACAACCCCGACCTACATGGTTGGAACTAACAGCTACGAAGAGTTCCTTGCACAGCTCTGGAGTGGAGAAGGATCCAGAGGCTGGCAGAAATCTGCAATGGGCAAAAGAGCCGAATGAACAGACAGAAGTGGAGATGTACTGCTTAGCCAGGACCTTTACTTGTACGTCTGAATTGATAGCAAACCTGGAAAAATTCTACTACAAGGCATGGGCAGGCTGAAATGACTGCACAACATACCTGATGCATAACAAGGTTATCCCGCCTTTTAAATCAATGCAACTGCTATCTGCAGCATGGCATATGGGCACACAATATGCGAATCCGAGATCTTAGGGTTTCCAGTTTCCACTACACACCAAGTGATGAGAGCAGGAACCATTTAATTAAAGTATTTGTTGTGAAGAGTTTGTGGGAATGAGGTTTGGGCTCTTTTATATGGAGCTGAGGCAATGGTGTATAAAGGGATCCAACGGCTAGCTCCAGGCCTGTTCATATTTTCTCCCTCTTTTGTCAGATGCTGGAAACCAACTCTCAGGGATGAAACCTGTTTAAGTTGGAATGCATAGCGGAGCCTAAAGGATGGATAAATCTATCATTTTCTATTTATTGCCATTTCTAGTTTTTCCAGTCTTAAATTTGGTTAATCCTGAGCACTGAGATCTTTAAAGTCATTTTTGTGTGCATTTCTTCTAATGCATGGCATTTTGGCTGATATTTCTGCAAGAAATTTTCCAAATAGAATGAATTTTCAATGCTATTTTCACTTGTGTATGCTTTTTCCTAATTAATGCATTTCTTAATGGAAGAGCTTCATTTCAGAATTCAATGAAATGTGACTTTGAAGGCTAACCAGGTTTTATTTATTTGTTCAATTTCCATTCCACCCAAACTCTGGGCAGTGAAAAACAGATTACATTTTGGTTCAAAAGTGCAAAATTAGATAAATTCACAGTAAAATTCACATGCTGGAGTCTATTTGTAGTGGTGTCAGGAAAGGACCTGGGGCCAGAAGTCCCACACAGGGGAGTGAGCAGGAAATACGGACGGGCTGGTTTGTCACACTTTGAAGTAAGTGAAATAAACAACCTAAAAATCAAGAAGCCTGGAGACTAAATTATTGAACTGGAACTTAGCATCAAACATAGCACTACTATTTCCAGAAGGTGAGGAATTGTAGGAGGAGAACTCTCTGCACCAAGCACCGGACTGCAGAATCATGAAATGTTCTTATTAGCTTAGGTAGTTTTAAAGGAGAGTGAAGCAGTTCATGGAGAGCAGGTCCACCCCATGTCTTAGCTGTTGATCCTGGTGAAGGAAATGGGAGCCCTGGGGGAATTGTCCAGTCAGTCAGTATTTACACCCTGCCTTTTTAGCTCTTGCAAGGAAGCCAAGTTTACTTATGCCAGCTTCTTTCTCTGAATTTTATCCTTACTACATGGTTGTGAAATAGGTTAGGCTGAGAGTCAGTGACTGCCCCGAAGACACCCAGGGAACTTTAGGGCTGAGTGGGGGCTAGAACGCCTGTCGAGTCCCAGCTCAGCACTCAACCCACTGCACTATGCCGGGTTTTCTAGTCCCAGAAGGCGATGACTGGCAAGCAGGAAAGTACTAGCACCATCGGCAGCGACCTTACATGAACTGCATCAATATGGCAACAGTGGTTCCAGCACCATTAGGAGCAACTGGGGCTTAAGTAGCAAAGGTCTCTCTGAAGCTCCACCTTCTGGGTATGGACCAGAAAGGGTCCATGCTCACCTGCACAGCATTAAGTTCTTCTGAAGCTGTGGGACCTAAGAGGATTTGGGGGAGTCATTCTTAGAGGATGAGGTGGTCACCAGGACCAAGTCCTTGGGCTTAGGAGCTGCATCGGGGGTCCTGAGGGTCCAGTCAGAGTGGAATGACCAAGTTCTTAGTGAGCTGAGAGCCTCTTTGGGGTGATGCTGGGCCTTCAGACGTGTGGCCATGACACAGCAAATGCATTCTCTGGGTGTGGACCCTCACAGAGCCAAACCAGCACCATTTTGCCCAAGAGGGGTGTGCCAGAATTCTCAAGAGAACCCAAAGGTTTACCACGTCATGGTATATCAATGGGAAAAAAAATATAAGGGGATGTGGAATCCAAACAACCCAATGAGGACCAAGCATATTCAGCTGGTATAGAATGTTGACTGATGGTTTTCTGGAGTGAAGGAATTGAGTATTCTAGAAAAGGATGTTGCTGGTTGACTTCCTGAATGGAAGGATGCCACTCTCAGTATTTGTTGCAGGTCCCACTTTTTAATGGATAGTAATACAATGGCAAATCTAGACAGCATACTAAAAAGCAGAAACATCACCCTGCCAGCAAAAGTTTGTATAGTCAAAGCAATGGTTTTCCCATCTGTAATGTATGGCTGTGAGAGTTGGACCATAAGGAAAAATGAGCACCGAAGAATTGACACCTTTGAATTCTGGTCCTAGAGAAGAGCCCTGCGAGTCCCTTAGACTGCAAAGAAATCAGATCAGTCAGTCTTAAAGGAAATCAACCCTGACTGTTCTTTAGAAGGTCAGATACTGAAGATGAAACTCAAATACTCTGGCCACTTAATGAGAAGGAAGGACTCACTGGAGAAGACCCTACTGCTGGGAACAATGGCAAAAGGAGAAGGAGATGGCAGAGATTGATTGGTGGCTAGATGGGGTCGCTGGGGTGGTGGGTGTGGGTTTGGGTGGACTCCAGGAGATGGTGGAGGATAGGAGAGCCTGGAGGAATGTTGTCCATGGGGTTGTGATGGGTCAGGCATGACTTTGTGGCTGAACAGAAATACAATGACATTGCATGCCAGTTGCTGGAGAGTAGATGTGGAAAAAGACCAGCATCTTCAGCCCATGCTTTCTGGCTCCCTGGAGGCATCTGGTGGACATTGCTGGAAGCAAAATGCTGCTTATGGTAGCCCTTCTATTAGTCCAGCACGGTTCTTATGCTCTCATGACAGATGACACCACAGCATGAGGTTAAAGTCAACCAGTCAAGTCTGTTTAGTGTCGTACCAAAAGGATGTAACATAAAATGAAAGAGCCCATGTGGTATATTTATTATTTTATTTATTTATTTATTTCGATTTATATCCTGCCTTTTTCCTACAAAGGGCTCAAGGCAGCTGACATCATTCTCCTCCTCCATCTTATCCCCACAACAACAACCCTGTGAGGTAGGTTGGGCTGAGAGTCTGTGACTGGCCCAAAGTCACCCAGTGGGCTCCATGGCTGAGCGGGGACTAGAACCTGGATCGTCTGAGTCCCAGTCCCATGCTCTTAACCACTATACCACACTGGCTCTCTTAGTGTAGTGGCTAAGAGCGCATGGCTGGGACTCAGAAGATCCTGGGTGATTTTGGGCCAGGCACAGACTTTCATCCTGACACACCTCACAGGGTTGTGGTAGTGAGGATAAAATGGTGAGAAGAAGAAGGATGCAAGCTGCCTTGAGTTCTTTGAAAGGCAAAAATGTGGGATGTAAATAAATAAGTAAATGTTCACTGGAACTCAAATGCATGTGCTGAAAAGCTATTACATGCATTCCCCACTCCCCAGTTTCTTAACAACTGCATCGCACTTTGCCGTTCCATCTGTGACAAAATCCTCCAGATGGGACAAAAGGAAAACAATGGTTACATAATCATCAAAAATGACTTCAGTCCATAAACAAGCCCTGCATTTCCACCCTAGACTCAGTCTGAATAGTATCATAATGCACTTAATTACAAGGTTTCTTGAGCTCTAGAAACACACAGCTATCGCTCAACCAGAATGTTCTATTAGCAGGCATAAGCCATCCTATGGAGGCTGTTGGAAACACATCTGCCTAGCATTCATAGGGTGTAGTCTGAAGGCACATGAAGCAGCCACCTTGCTAGAGCTAAGCAAGTCTGGGACTGCTCAGTGGTTGGAGGGGAGACCACCTGGGAATTTCATATAGCCACCTCAAGTTCCATAAAGGTGGGAGAGACATGTAATAAATCAACTCATAATGTGTGCTTCGACAGGAAAATGGGCTAAGAAACTGTGGTCCAAGTCTCTCACGGCAGGTAGCTTTGGTCAGTGGTCTCATTGGGTACACCACAGAAGGCCATCAATGATGTCAACAGATGTCTATTTCACCACACGGCAAACTATCACGGAAAAGTGAGCTGTGTCAAAATGTGTTGAAAGAGAAACCTGACAAGGGAATGATGTTTTCATAGGAATGCTTTGCCACTAAGGATAAGCTAATCTGTCAATTTGCTTTCTCCCACATTGATTTTTTTTTCAAAAAATCTCTACTTCTTCCTCTCAAACATAGGAAGAACTTGGTGAAGGTTGGTCAGGTCATATCAAAAACTCAAGGAAACAAAATTCTCTTGGCCCTGCACGATCCAAACACAACAGGCACAGCAGAAGGCCATGAGATTCCTGCCTGCATATAGTTTTAAGGCAATCTGTTTCCCTGCACCCATAAAAAGGTCACAACACACACACAGTACTAACATGGGTGAATACACAGGGCTGAAAGCAACCTTTCCAAAGAGTGACACAGTCACTCTTGGCCAGGGTGGATTAATCAGTCAGTCAGTCTTTCTCCTACATCTGGATTTTTAAAGTCTCCCATTCTTTCAATCCCAGTTACAGAAAAAGGTCTAAATTTTGGAAAGTTCTTATGAAAAACAAGCAAAAAATGTCTTGCTTTGTGCCCTTTATAAGAAGTGTGAATAAGACAACATGTAGTTTGGCATTTACTCTGGGATTGTTTATTCATCTGTATAACTTTACACAAAAAATGTGAAGGCACTAATACAGGGATGGAAGAAGAGAAGAGAAGAGAAGAGAAGAGAAGAGAAGAGAAGAGAAGAGAAGAGACACCCTTCAGGTGTGAAGAAATGTAGTTTATTAGGCCCAATGCATTTCGAATTAGGCTTTTTATCAAAGGAAACTTTTAAAATCAGTCTTGAATCACTTGGCACCAAACATTACTACTCATTGTGTATAAGGCACACTTTGCTCACTTAAAGGTCTCATCCCACCTGCTTCAACTGTATCATCTTGGAAAACGGTCAGGATAACTTGGTTATGCATCTTTAGTAGATATGTTGTAAGTTCTGGCTGTCCAATGGGGCTCAGAGTCATCTCGGGTGCCATGGTAACAATCCTGCAATCTCAGCACTTCTTTCTATGCTGTTGACTGATTTCTGTTTTATCAAGAGCACACAGAGAGAAAAGTGGGGGGGAGGAGGGGGGGAGGGAGGGAGAGATGCACACAATATTTGCCTACAGACCAACCAGAGACTCAACCAGGGAAAATGGGAAGATGAAACTCAAAACAACCAGATGGCTAAAAAAATGGCCCAAATGTTTTGAAATCTGTCATGCCTTGGGTGAGCTCAGTGTACAGCACGAAGACTATTTTCTTGCATTTTAGGTTGTCTGAGCTTCTTCAGGACTCTCATTTTCTACACAAATGCATCTCTAATTCCAAAGCATTGAAAAAGCCCTGCAAGAGCAGAGGATCTTTCAAATCTCAAAGTGAATAGGTCTAAACAGCCACTGCAGCTATATTTCAGGCTGATGGTCTAAGGAGGCAGCCACAGGAGCTGGGGGTACATAACTGCAGGAAAGTAGGCCAGGCAATGGGAGGGATTCTGCCAGAATTTAGGTAGGGCCAAGGAACTTGAAAGATGTGGGAAGACTTATGAGCTTGGACAGGAGATGGAAGAAGACACCGGCTATCAAAGCAACAAAGCTGTAATGCCAGTTCATAGTATACATTAGTAATTGGTTTGTGGGCGCCCTTACAAGATGTGGGGCAGGACCAGCCCCAGATATTTGTACCCCTCCCCTGAGGACAAGAGATAAGCAATGAGGGCTGGAGTTCATAGACTCACAGAATCAGTCAGAATCCTAGAATCACAGAATCCGAAACATAGAGCAGTAGAGTTGCAAGGGGCCACGAGGCCTTCAGCTCCAACCCCCTTGTCAGTTCAGGGCTCTGAGTTAAACTAGACCTCTCAGATGGCTTCCCAGCCACATCCTAAAGTCTTCCAGGTTGTGGGAGAGCCGACCACCCCCCTAGGTCATTGTTTCCAGTGCTGTACTACTCGGTACAGGAAATGCTTCCTGATATCTAGCTGGAATCTGGCTTTCTGTAACTTGAGCCTGTTATTCTGTGTCCTGCACTCTGGGACAATGGAGGAGAGATCCTGTCCTTCCTCTTTGTGACAGCCTTGGAAGCACCTATAGAGGGCTATCATCTTACTCTCCTCAGTCACCTCTTCTCGAGGTTAAACAAGCCCAGCTCTTTCAAGCTCTCCTAATAAGGCTTTGTTTCTAGTCCCTGGAATGGATGGATGGATGGATGACCCTGAGGACCACCTGGGGACGAGGTTCTGGGGTCACTGGTCACTTGGGATGCATGGATCTGTCAAGTGCAGTTTCTCTTGAACCCTAGCCAGGTTCATGATCTAGGCGGAGAGAAGGGAGAGTGTAGTGGCCTCACCTCCCAGCACGGTCGCCTTCACGACTCTCTTGGCATGGAGGAGGACCTTCCAAAGAGGAGACCCTCCTTCATCTGTGGTGGTGGCCCTCCACGTGAATCAGTCCAGTCCAGCTTACTAGCTGCCAATTCTCCTCTTGGCTCCTACCAACTCCCCCCTGCCTCCCACTGTATATACTTCCCCTCCTGGGAGTTTAGGAAAATCAAGCATGGCATGGAGAAAGCGGATGAGGAGACAGTTTCAATGTTAGCAGCAGGACTTTGGGCGTGGCTTGGTGGCCGATAGGCAGAACTGCACCTGGTTTCCCCATTGCGATGCTAGCCTTCCAAAGATGAGTGGGGTCCACAGCACACCCGAGAGTCCACTCAGAGGGAGTGGGCCATTAAGGCCTGTCTGAGGTTGCTTAAGCAGGCATGAGTCTTGTTCAGCCTTGGACTGTGGGGAGGTGTGACTTCCTGGATAGGCAAGACTCTGAAACCTTGAAACCCTGCCCAAGATTAGGCAAGGTGATGCAGTAAAAGAAACCTCATATAGCAGGGGGATCGTGGAGCTGCAACCCAATTCCAGTGAGTGCCCTGTGAAAGGAGTTGTGTGGGAGAGATATTTATATTTTTCAGCTGAGCTGGCCTGCTGTTGCTTCCCTTATTTCCGTTAGCCACACTTCTGCTGAGCAGTTGGTAAAGTGATACAGGGTTTTTAATATCTCCACGACAGCAGTGTGGAATGATGTTATGACATCTGTGGGGCCTGTCAGCATCTTTGGAGGGTTATAATGGAGTAGTATCTTGCGTCTTGGGGTTGGAGGGCGGAAGGTCACCCTTTGTGTATGATCTCAGCACTGAACACCTAGAGAGCTATCTAATGACTCTCTCTCTCTCTCTCTCTCTCTCTGAGTGAGTGAGTGTGTGTGTGTGTGTGTGTGTGAGAGAGAGAGAGAGAGAGAGAGAGAGAGGGAGAGAGAGAGAGAGAGAATCTGAAGCACCCATTTGCATGGAAATCCACCAAGCGACTCACTGAATCAAAAACCACCACATTTCTGCTCAAGCCAGCACAATGCTCTGGGGGCAGAGATCTTGTGATCCACAGCCTCTTAGCTTGCCAGAGTTCCAAATGAGCTCACAGCATTTCGCCTGCTTCAGGAAACAGAAAGCCAAAACTCTTTCCAGAAGCCAAGTCCAAAAATAACTACGTTTGCTCCCTATTACTCTGAGATCAGTGGAACTCACTCCCAGGTGACATGCGCAGGACTGCACGCAACAATAGGATACAGTTATTTTGGGTTTCAGGTGTAGGGACGTGGCCGCGTTCGTATGAATATCACCAGGCACTTCCATCACAGCCTGGGACCCCGCTCCACAGCCTAGCTGGCCTCGGGCTACAAAAGAAGTCTCAACACATGTGATTGTCTCGCCATAAAAATTCCCTACATGCCCATTTTCTCCTTGCATCAGGAAGGAGGGCAGCTATGCCCTTGAATGACACAAGAGTTTTCTGTGTGCTGGACTGTGTTCCTTTTTCTTTTCTTTTTTGGCTATGGAAAGGCATTTTCTGTAACCCAACAGTTGCAGCTTCAAGGGTCCAAGGGTTCCAAGATGGGCTTTTCCTGCAGCAATCTCTTAAAAAGCATAATCCAGCTTAATCCAGTTTGGATGAGGTCAAAGCTCTGTCTAGAGCAGGTCCTGTTCACAAAGTGGCCCACCAGCTGCTCACAGGAAACTCACAAGAAGGACACGAGTTCTACAGGAAACATCTCTCCATGCTCCCTAGCAATTGGTGTACACAGGTAAACTGCTTCCGATCCGGGAGTTGACATGCAGCCATGAGGACTAGAAGCTATTGATAGCCTTCCCTTCCATGAAGTTCTCCAATCCCCTTCTAAAACTGCCCCAGGACGTGGTCACCACTGCATCTTGTGGCAGTGAATTCCGAAGATGAACCATGCGTTGTGTGAAGAGTACTTCCTCTTATCTCTCCTGAATTCCACATCAGCCTCACTGGATGACCTTGGGATCTAACATGATGAGAGAGGGAAAAATATTTCCCTGTCCACTTCATCACACTATGCCTAATTCTATGCACCCATTACTCACTTTCCCCCCTAAATGAAACTTTTCTTTTGGAGAAAGGACTGCAGCCCCTTGATCATTTTAGTTGGTCCTTTCTGCACTTTTCCCAACTCTACAATATACTTTTTTAAGTATTTTAAGTACAGTTGTATAAGGGAAGCATGCTTTTGCCAGTTTCATTTTCAGTTCCCTTACTAATTAAATATGGGATTTGATTCCCCCCGCCCCAAAGTATCCACACGCTTTTCACTGCACTGCCCTTCCCAGCCTGCGATCCCTTTCTTGGTCAGTCACCACTAGCTCAGATCCAATCAACATATACCTGAAATTGGGATTTCCCCCCAAAATGCAATACTTTACACTTGGCTTATAATGACCCACATTTGCTCCCAGGTTTCTAAGGTCCTTTGGGAGGTCTTCAGCCTTCCTTTTTGTTTTAATCTGAAATAATTTCGTGTAATCCACAAATTTGGCTGCTCCATTGTTCCAGCTCATTTAAGATTAAACTGAAAAGCATTTCTCCAGTACAGATTCTTCTGAGACTCCAGTGATTACATAACTCCACTGGGAGAATTTATCACTAATTCCTACACCCTGTACCAGTTTCTGATACAGAAGGGGGCATTTTGTCTTGTTCCATGACTGCTAAATTTGCCCAGGAGTCTTGTCAAAAGCCTTCTGGAAGTCCAGGTAAACAATGGACTCTCTGGATCACCCCTTTCCACAGCTTTACTGACATTCTGAAAACATTCGAAAAGGTTATTGAGAGAACATTTACTTTAGCAGAAGCCACGTTAATTCCTTTTCATCAGGGCTTGTCCTTCCACACACTTACTAATTTCAGCTTTAATAATGCTTCAACTAATTTACCTGGAAGATGTTAAGCTAAGATATCTGTAATTTCCAGGATTCTGCCCTCTACCATGGAATTCCTTCTAAAAATTGGTGTTACATTGGCCATTCCTCAGAGTCCTGGCCCAGTGACTGATCTTAGGCACATGTTTAATATTTTTTGTTAGAGGATCAGCAGTTTCATAGTTGAGCTCTTTAAAGCTCTAGTTTAGAAGCCATTTGGTGATTTATTATCTTCCAATTTGTCAATACACTTGAGAACATCCTTTGCCACACATATTTGCCTCAGTATCTCCATCATTTACTTCTTCTCTAACATGTCTTTAATGCCACTGTCATGCGATGGTCCTAGCTGGTTTTCTGCTTCTGATATATTTAAAGAATTCTGTATAATTTGCCTCATTACTTCTAGCAATATGCTCCACAAAATGCTTTTTTTTTTTTTTTTGGCATTTCTTATTGTCAGCTTGCACCTCCTTTGAGCAAGCTCATGATCTCTTTCCTCATTTACGCTAAGCTTCCATTTTCTGAAGAAAGTCTTTCTTTCTCTGGTATCTTCACTTTGGTACCAAAGGAAGGAAAACTTGCCAAGTGTCATTTAAGAAGCTGATAACATTTTAGATTCTAAAGACTTTTGAGGGAGGTAGCTAAGAGTTGATATTGTTAATTTCCATGCTATGTCTTAATGGTGTCCCAGTTTTGGTGGATCGTTTTTGAATATGATATTTCCAGTGGATTTGGCTCTTATATGAAGTTGCTTGGCTGGGTGGTGGGGAGATGACAGTTAAATGAATGTATTCCTGGGCATGTCGTGAGTGGAGCCGGCTGGTGCCGGAGGTCAGACTAGATGGCCCGGGAGACCCTGTCTGACTCGCTCTGTTTCTATGTTTCTATTCCCCCTTTGTTCTGTGACCTGGCATGTTTTTGCAGAAGCTGAGCTCTTTTATACAAGATGTAGTTCTAACTTCAGCAGCTCCGGCTTGCTCCATTTCATAACTGCAGACTAAGTTGAACAATATTAATTTACTATTGCTGCATTGCACCTTGGCAGTCATTTGTATTCTCTGCCACGATCCAGAGAACTCCTTTATTAGTTCCTAAGGACTTTGTGCATCCAGAAGGCCTTTGGAGACCACAGAGTCTTGTTGTCATAATGCTCAGATGCCTCAGGAACCAGGGGAAGTGGCTGGGGAGCTGAATGGGTCAGGGGTGAAACCTAGAAAGAGGGGTCCAGCCTGAGGGAAACTGGCGGATGCTGGGGGTAGTATTCAGTGGTTCAGTGTCATGTGGAACCAGAAGTGCCTTCCAGCTGGAAGAAGAAGAAGTTGCATGGACTATGCCTGGAGCAAGGGGGCTTAGCCCATCCCAAGAAACATCCCCAAAGCTTTTTCAGGAGAAATAAAATGCTTCCTTTTAGTGATGGCCTATTTACACATGCCAGAAAACATTAAAGCTGCACATGTCCAAAACCAAGGATGCATGTCTGAATCAGCCCTGAATGAACATGAAATCCTTGATCAAACCAAGGGCTTATCTCCTGCAGAGTCCTGTATCCCATCATGGCCAGCCCCTCAGGACATGAGGGCAATACTGTTGCTCCCCAGGAATCAGTTTCAGAAGCCAGAATGCTTCTGAGGCGGGAGGTTACAGAATCTGAAACTGAATGATATATATGCACATGTGAACCAGTTCCTAGCCAGTGAGATAATGCAGATTTCGCATGCAGGAGATTACAGGTGCCATCCTTGGCATCTCCAGTTAAAAATGCTAGCAGATGACCTGATAGATCTTCTGCCTGAGGCCCTGGGGAAATGCTGGCATTCAGAGTGGGAAATACTGGGCGTTATGGACGAAGATTTTTATCTCCTTTCAGGCAGCTTCCTATTTTGCTTCCTCGGTCTCAAAGCAACAGCTATTTTGTCCGATGAGGAACACTGGGTCTCATTACAGCAAAGAAATAATTCAGGCTGTCAGCCTATCCATTGGGATATTGCTAGCCCTAATTGGCGGAACACCCATTTCTTTGCGGGGAGGGGGGTCACTCAAAGAAGCCACATGCATTTCCCATTTCTGCACGGCTGCCCTCGGTTCCATTCGGCGGCCTGATCGAGTGCTCACGGCAGTGCCTCGTACCAATTCGTGCTGGCCAATTCGTGCACTCCGAATGCTCCTCACCTCCACGCGGCCAAGCACAGCAGTTTGTTTTAAAACAGAGAAATAAATAACAATGGAAATCAAAGCACAAGGCAGCTGAGTCAAGCTTGGCAACCCAATGCATACTTTTGTGGAAGAGTTTTGGAGTGTGGACACGGCTGGTCCGTTAAGTTCAAATCTTGATGATTTCCTAGGAAATTTCCCTTCTGCCCATTACCCATTGCTGAGTATCATGATCAGGGTAGGGATGAACCCTTTTGGAATCTGTCCCTCCTGCACCTGCAGCCTTCCTCGTGTGCTTGAGCCAGTCCACCAAAGTGAGCTGAACCCAGACGAACTCCACCAATGCTGGTGGACCTCCAGGTGTGCAACCAGCAACTGTCCCCATCAGGAACAGCTGCAGGATGCAGAAGAGGGGTGCTGTGAGCAGGTGTGCCAAGAGCCACTCCTGGTGCTGCAGGGACATAGGGTAGAGGGACACAACCTGTGCAGTGTGTGCAGCTGGATTCCTAGTGAGTGCGCCACGAACTCTGGGTGTGTTCACCAGGAACTCATATCCAGGGCTACTGCAATGCAGCCTGCAGCCCAGGGATCCAAGTCCAGGGAATCCACTGGATTCCCACCCCCAAAACGTAATTTTCATATATCTCTAATCATCACCTCATACCTCCCTGGTGTTGACACTCTGGAAGCCTGACAACCAAATTTCTACTTGAAGAAGCTCCTGGGGCTGCATTTCAGTGATGGTGGGACGGAAGGGAAAATGGAAGAGGGGGCGAAATTCTAGCAAAGCTTAGTTCAAGCATTCACTGCAGTAGCTAAGCTTAGGAGGGGTGTTTCAGCCTTTTAGAATGGGGAACGACAGAGCAAAATGGGTCTGTAGGAAAAGGGCCAAGGCAGGGCCGATCGGGGCTCCAGGGGGACTCAGTCGTGCCCTGTTTCTATGCCCATGTCATTCATGGTGCATTTCCCAACACACTCCAGAGGCACACAACATGGGAAAAACCACGCTCACAACCGCCCCGCCACTCATTTGCTACTGATTGCAGGCAGATCATGCACATTCAGCTAAAACACTCCCCCTCCATGTGAAATCAAGCACATCTTGCCAAGCATCTGGTTCGTCTCCGAGAGGCTGACGAAACCTCATAGAACAGCTTGTCCAACAACAGGTACTAATTCTTTCTGCAACTCTCAAGTGGTCACGACAGGAAAATGGCCTGAGCAACAGCATCCGAAGAGAGGGCCAGTCCTTCCAAGAGGAGAGCGAGGCAGTTCCCCCAGGCTGGGAGGTGCTGGAGGAAAACCTGTGCCACGCCGCCCACTCTGCCCTACTGCTTCCAGTCTGGTGGATAATGGTGTCCACCAGTATGAGAGCCAGGTTCATTTACTAGCCCAGCCAGCTTTCACACATGGAATGGGAAGGGGGCGCCATATTGTTAATTGGTTGAAGAAGCCAAATTTCTTGGGCCAATCCTGTTTAATGGGCAGAGCATAGCACTGTACAGCAGCTCCTACTGGGAAGTCAGCCCTTCAAGGCCTTGGGCACCTTCTTTCTCTCTATGGAGCCAGCTGGAGCCGGGGGTCAGACTAGATGGCCCAGGAAACCCCTTCTGACTCACTCTGTTTCTATGTTTTCTAATGGTTTGGCTGACTTATGGGAAGGTGACCATTCTGGTTCTGTGTTTTATGGTTGATTTCAATGCTGTGCTTTATTCTGTTAACTGCATACAATCCTGGGAGCTTGTTCTGAAGGAAAGCTTGCAACTTCTCTAAAATTAAGAAAAGGAAAATACATGGCTGCCAGTAAGGAAATAGATGTATCCAGAACATGGTGCTGGAGGGGAGCTTTGCAAATACTCTGGACCAGCAGAAAGACAAACAAGTGGGTGCTAGATCAAATCACACAAGAAATTCCCTGGAAGCTAAGATGATGGGACGGAAGCTGTCGTACTTTGGGCACATAATGAGAAGGCACTGGAGAAGACCATCACACTAGGGGAATTCAAAGACAGCAGAAGAGGAGGAAGGCCAGCTATGAGATGGATGGATGGATGGATGGACTCCATACAGGAACCCACAGCCTTGAGTTTACAAGACCTGAGCAGGCCTGTCCGACAGGCCGTTTTGGAAGGCACTCTTTCTTAGGGTTGTCATAAGTCAGAGGAACCTGAGAGCATGCAACCACTACAACACATATAAATCAATACTAAATGTGCTGAGGTTGGATCCCAGCAGCTAATCATGCACATGACCCACAGCTTTCCACACTACCCCAGTGACAGAGGAAAGTGGTCTGCCATAGAGATTTCCTCCACACACCAACCGTGGGCAAAAAGAGGGTCCACAGGACGGCTCGAGGGTAAATTCAATGAAATTACCAACCATCTAAGTTTGCTGCTCCCTTTCTTAAGAGTTCATGCGATGCACCGAGATGCTAAGATACCAAGTCTTGATTTATAATTGGATTAAGTTTAACACCTCTATGGATTGCTTCATTTAGTCTGAAATTTTCAGCACGGTTGCATTCAGCAATATGGCTTGTTGTTTGTCTAATTATGCTGTTGCTAAGGGATGATTTTTGGAACACTTTTAGACTGTTGCTGATGCTGTACAAGGAGCCGCGCATGTTTCTGAAAATGAACACAAAACAGACCTAATTCATTTTTTTCTCTTGCAAAACGGCATTCAGTCTGCCTGTCCTGTGTGATAAATACATTTGATTTATGAGCTGAGAAAGCCCTAGAACTAAAACAAATGAACAAACACAATCTTGTCCTAGCTCTTTCTTCCAGTTTACAATACTGAGTGTTGAGTTACAATACTCACTTAAATACAGTAATAAATATCAGATGGATAGTTGTTCATTACACTTCCATGGGGGTGGGAAACTTGATCTTATTTCTGAACACTCCTTGTACCTGGCAGACTAGCATATCAGGGTACAGGTTTACATAAACAGCATCACCAATATGCTACTTTTCTACCTGCAAGGTAGAGATGCTTTGCTTTTGCTTTTTCGGTTTTCATGGGGAACCAATTAAAATATGCAATCCCTTTTCTAGAGTTTTTGGTCTCTCTCTACATAGTTCTCACATGCATCATAGAATCACAGAACAGCAGAGTTGGAAGGGGCCATGAAGGCCATCGAGTCCAACCCCCTGCTGTTGCAGGACACCAGGTTACGCCATCCCACTCAGATGGCTGTGCAGTTTCTCCTTGAATCCCTCTAGCGTGGGAGAGCCCCCCACCTCTCCAGGCAGCTGGGTCCACTGTCGTATCGCTCTGACAGTGAGGAAGCTTTTCCTGATGTCCAGCCTGAATCTGGGCTGTCGCAACTTGAACTGATGATTTCAAGTCCTGCACTCTGGCATCAGGGAGAAGAGAACTTGACCTTCCTCTTTGTGACAGCCTTGGAGGTACCTCTCCTCATAGGGCTGTGTTTCCAAACCCTGGTCATTTTTGATGCCCTGCTGAGGATGAATTCTAACATTTGGCTTCTAGCCATTACTTAGCAAAGTGGGAATGGTATAAGCAACACTTTTCCATGAAGTCTGCAGTCACACATGCTCATCTCTAAAATTTTTAGTGAAGGCTTCACGTGAGTTCCTCCACCCCCAATTTGTTCAGATTGATGTGCTGAAGGTGGGATTAAATGCACTGGCTGTTCCCCAAGTCTACTAGCCATGCCTCCAGCAGCCATATGTTTGGCAATAATTAATTAATTAACACTATTTATGCATTAAAAGCAATTCTTCAGTAATGCACAAAAAGATCATAAGATCATACTTCAACCCATAATTATAATAATTATAAGCTCACAATTAACTGCTGCATATTACTATGGTATATAGAAGTCGGTATTACCTCTTTGGGAAAGCTTGTTGGAAAATATGTTTCCAGTAGGTGCCAAAAACCCATATGCCTAATTTGTAGGGGTAGGGGAATCTAGAAAGTTGGTACGAGGATTGTAAAATCCCCATTCTGAACCAGACCTCTGAAATCTTCTAGGATATCCACCAAGAGAGTATTTCCTGAAAACGTGGAAGCCAGCATTTGTGAACAAGGCTCTAGAATTTCGCTGGAGAGCAGAGAAAGATATTGTTCAGAAAAGGCAGTGGGGCACC
Source organism: Varanus komodoensis (assembly GCF_004798865.1). Classification (NCBI taxonomy): domain Eukaryota; kingdom Metazoa; phylum Chordata; class Lepidosauria; order Squamata; family Varanidae; genus Varanus; species Varanus komodoensis. Next base: position 60,818,876 of record NW_025335941.1, on the reverse strand, counting down.
AGAGTTACCCCTGTTTGTGAGCAGAACCTGAAAAAGACAAGATGGGAAGTGCCTGTTTGCACCCTAAGTAAAAGGGTGCAAGTGGAAAAAACAAATCTAGCTTGTGGTGGAAGATGCACCTTGTCTGAAGTGGGGGAGACATCCAACTGCCTGCTGAAAATTTTAAAATGCATGCGTGATTTCAGCTGCAATATATCAACTGTCTCTCCTGCCAGCTGCCATCCATGGGACTGAGATGCAAAGTGCTTGCCATACTGGGCACATAAATAACAAAGGCTACCCCCCGAAACACGGCAGAGATACGTTTGCCTCCCATTTGAGCAGAATTCTGGCAACTTTCCTCTGAGACAGATTGCCAGCCCCAGTGTATCAAGGCTGAGATTCAAGAACATTTATAGATCTATGGGAAAATTGGACATGGAGTCCAACACGCTGTTGGGACACCGGGACAAGATTTCTTCCCCAGTACAATCCAGACCAACAAGGACAGGCATGCAATGCTGGAGATGCGTGCAAAGAAAAAATGCATGCAGTTCAGGTAAACTAAGCAAGCCATGAATCCTTGGGTGAATACACACAAAAGCAAGCCAAGATCCGGAATATGACCACGGGGAACTTGACCTTGGGATAATGTGACTACTTAGTCCCAAAGACATGATGGAGGAACCTGACATGAGGGAGACAGGGCACAAAGTTCTGCTTTTATACAATTGCACCCAACACGATGATTGAATGCAATGTAAAATCTCGGTCACTACTGTAGTGCTAGTCATTTATATGTACAAGATGGGAGGGAGAGCATAGAATTTACTTTAAATTCTTCCATTATGTGAATCGCTTACATCTCAAGGTCTTTTTCTCCCAGTATGAAGAACTTTGCAAATTTGGGAAAACTCTGATTGATAGTGAACTGAATGCAAATCTTCACCCATCTGGACCGGCCAAATTCAGGAGGTTCTGTAAATCTATTCCATGCATAGTCCAGACCATGGTGCATCATCCCACTATCTAGCTGTTAAAGATGAGAGCCTGTCATGAAAACTGAGGTTGCAAGGTGATTCAGCATCATGAACACAATTAGATATACAGGACTGAAACTCAGCTAAGCATTCAAAACCCTAGACATGGATAGAAAAAAATCAGTTTTGATTTACTGTACATTCTTCTTTTTAATCAAGTTCTTTTTCTCCAAGACATGGAGAGCATGTGCATTTTGATGTATGCTTATCAAAACTGAGCTAAAACAAAATTTTCTCTCATCAATGCAACAAAAAGTTGGTTTTCCAGGATGTGAAGAGACTGCTAGACTGGATGAACTATTGTCATGGCTTTCCGTACTTCTTATATTCTTACCCTCACCTCTAAGTAGGTTCCTGCCACACAGTCTTGCTCTCCCTAGGACAGTATCAGCTGTGAGACAAGCAAGCTCAGCGGTCTGTCTTTCCCAATCCCACATTCTGTTTAATTTTTCCTACAGACACTGCATGGCTACTGTGCACATTCAAACTTCTTTGGACAGTTCTGAGTTGGGGGTTGCACCCCCTTAGGTTTTTGCATACTTATGGAAGGCTCAGGACCCCTGCAAGCATTCTTACAGCCCTCCCTGATTTCTCTCATTGTGACCGATGGCTCCATTTCTGTTTGCTACCCGAGGGAAACGCGTTTCTTGAAATTGTGTCAATGAAGCATCTGCTTAGCTTCTGTGATGCTATAGAACATCAACTAACACTGCAGTGATTCAGTGGAAACCGTGTAAGCCACTAATGGAGTCATCATAATGAATCTACAAATTTTGGTCCTCTTTGCTCCTATTTTACAGGCAGGGCACTGAATCTGGAAAGAATGACTTGCCGTAGGTCACCCCCGACTTGCGGCAAAGCGGATGGCACCTGAACCCAAATCTCCCAGGCTCATGTCCATTACTTCCAACAGTCCATTACTTTCACCTGGGCTGTGCTAACTTAGTTATACTTCTTGCCAGACCACCCCAAAGTCCTAACCCTTTACTTGTTTATTTCCCCCAGTTGCAGCAGGGTGTATATTTTTACGCTTCATTTCCCCAGCATTGCTTATAATGGTACCCATGGTGATAAGCACAATGCAAATACTCTGGCAGATGGATGCAGTTGCGGAGTCTGGGGGGGGCGGGGGGAGAGAGAGAGAGAGAGAGAGAGAGAGAGAGAGAGA